>NC_080185.1:37672555-37981788 GCF_950295315.1 Erinaceus europaeus
AATGGAATACGTGGAAGATTTAATGCTAAACAGGAGGAGAGGCAAAGAGAGTTTACAAAAATGAGGCAGTGAGTGGTCACAAATCAGTTAAAGAGTAAGCAGATTATTTTTGCTCCTAGAGATCTGGGGCAATTTAAATATATGTTGACTCTAGTAGGAGCATTTCATTGTATTAATCCTACAACAGATTATCTCAAATTTCTTTTTTTTTTTTTTTACCAGAGCGCTGCTCAACTCTGGTTTATGGTGGTACGAGGGATTGAACCTGGGACTTCAGAGCCTCAGGCCTCAAATTTCATTCTTTAATAAGCTTCTTTAATGATTAATATATTGTTCACATACCACAGCATAATTATTTATTTAATGTTTATCTTTATAGCTACCCCTTTTAAGTTAACTGTATCCAAAGTAATGATACACATGAAACTCCATGCAAAAAAAATAATGCAATTGTATGAAAAGAAAATATATTCATGTAGAGGTCATTGAAAATTCTGGCATTTCTAGGAACAGTAGGAAAGTTTGTATTGAAGCAGCTGTACCTTTAGGGGGAGAAAAAGCATACCATTTCCCCTTGTCTTAATAAAACAAGCTAAATTTGGTTTATGGTTCAAATGTTAAAGTATGTTCCCACCTACTTCCAAAGGTTCTTGATTCTTGTATGGGAGTGAAATGATGAGCAGTCTGAAGCATAGCTAGTAATGCCTGGGAGTAGGTACAAATGACAAATGTGGAAAACTACAGAGACAAGTTTTAAGATAATAGACATCCACTGCTCCATCTAGGAATCACAGCATCTTTCAGCAGGAGTCTGGTGGTGGTGGTGGGGGGGGGTTCAGTAAGAAATATTTAAAACAGGGCAAGGGGTAGATAACAATGGTTTACGCAAAAAGACTCTCATGCACGAGGCTTCAAAGTCCCAGGTTCAATCTCCCTCACCACCATAAACCAAAGCTGAAGAGTGCTCTGGTTAAAAAAATAATAATAATAAATACGTAGAACACTGTTCTACTAGCTGATCTCCTATAAAATGATCCACTTACAAATGCTGTTTCTGTTCTTGGAGTGCCTCATTTAGAAGACCTTTTATGGCACCCTATTCACATATGGAAATAGTGTAGATGTATCTGTGGGGGGAGGGTATAAGATGGATGATTTTAAGTAGTATTCGATCTAAGCAGAAAAGACACTTGTTTCTCTTCAACACAGTCATGTGTATGGCTTTTGTAGACCCTCTGCATTTGTATTATGTAGTGTCCCAAATCAATGACAATTTCTGAAAGTACATTGCATTTAAGAGAAAGAGAGAGGGAGAGGGAGAGGCAGAGAGAGAGAGAGAGAGAGAGAGAGAAGCAGAGGATATGATTTGCTAGGAATTGAACACAGGATCTCATGTACGCAAGACCTGCACTCTACAAGTAAGCCACTTGCACATCTAAACAATACATTTTAAACAGCAAATCACTATATGCTTTCTTTATGATATTTACTATCAACTAAAATTTTGTTTTAATATTTGCAATTTTAGTCTAGAGATCAAATTGTATTTTTTCTATAAAATTCACATAATTGTTTGAACCCAATATATTATAATCTTGTATTATTGACAGTGGCATGATGAACTGTATGAGTCCAACAAATAAGGCTTGGGGATGCCACTTGGACTAAAAAAAAAAACACCACATGGTTGAGTAGTTATTCAAATATATGTTGCTTCTAGTCATAACCACATGGGCACAGATGGGATAATTAAAGATTTCCTTTCACTGGCCCAGTAGACATATCTTCTCTTTTTTAGGTATTTGTTTGGATCAACAGCTCTAGCAAAATAACTAGACAAATACCATCCAGAGGTCAAACATGAAAAATCTAAAACTATTTCATGGATGTGATTGATATTACTCTTAAAACTTAGGTATTTATTAAAAGTGATGTGTTAAAAAGACCCACAAATCTTGATGTAGGATCATTCTGGATTCAAATCTTGTCATTTATTTATGCACATAGTTCACACATGAATGATTGGGTAGAGCGTTAGAAATCCAGGTCACCAAGTGCGATTTATTCTAGGAATGCAAGGCTGCTTCAACATACATAAGTCAATCAATGTCATTAACCACATCAATAAAAACAAAGCCACATGATTATCTCAATAGATGCAAAGAAAGCCTTTGACAAAATTCAACACCCATTCATGCTCAAAACTCTACAAAAAATGGGAATAGAAGGGAAATTCCTCAAGATATTGGAATCCATATATAGCAAGCCACAGCCAACATCATACTCAGTGGACAGAAGCTGAAAGCATGCCCCCTCAGATTGGGGACTAGACAGGGCTGTCCACTGTCACCATTACTCTTCGACATAGTATTGGAAGTTCTTGCCATACCAATCAGAGAAGAGAAAGAACTCAAAGGAATACAGACTGGAAGGGAAGAAGTCAAGCTCTCACTATTTGTAGATGATATGAAAGTATACATAGGAAAACCTAAAGAATCCAGCAGAAAAATACTGGAAATTATTAGGCAATATAGCAAGGTGTCAGGCTACAAAATCAAAGTACCAAAATCAGTGGCACTTCTCTATGCAAACACTAAAACTGAAGAAAAAGACATCCAGAAATCACTCCCATTCACTGTTGCAACAAAATCAATAAAAAACCTAGGAGTAAAGCTGACCAAAGAAGTGAAAGACTTGTATGCTGAAAACTATGAGTCCCTATTCAAGGAAATAGAAACTGATACCAAGAAATGGAAAGACATCCCATGTTCATAGATCGGAAGAATAAATATCAAAATGAATATTCTCCTCAGAGCCATATACAAATTTAATGTGATACCCATCAAGGTTCCACAAAGCTTCTTTAAGACAATAGAACAAAAACTACAATCATTTATCTGGAACCAGAAAACACCTAGAATTGCCAAAACCATCTTGAGGAAAAGAAACAGAAATGGAGGCATCACACTCCTAGATCTCAAACTATATTATATTGCCATCATCATCAAAACAGCCTGGTACTGGAACAAAAATAGGCACACATACCAGTGGAACAGAATTGAAAGCCCAGATCTAAACCCCCACACCTATGGACATCTAGTCTTTGAATAAGGGGGCCCAAAGTATTAAATGGAAGAAGGAGGCTCTCTTCAATAAATGGTGCTGGGAAAACTGGGTTGTAACATGCAGAAGAATGAAATTGAACCACCGTATCTCACCAGAAACAAAAATAAAATCCAAGTGGATCAAGTAAATGGATGTTAAACTGGAAACTATCAAATACCTAGAGGAAAACATTGGCGGAACACTTTCCCACCTAAACCTCAAGGGCATCATTGATGAAACAAACTCAACTGCAAGGAAGACTAAAGCAGAAACAAACCAACGGGACTACATCAAACTGAAAAGCTTCTGCACATCCAAAGAAACTATCACACAAAGAGACCCCTCACAGAATGGGAGAAGATCTTCACATGCCATACATCAGACAAGAGACTAATCACCAAAATATACAAAGAGCTCAGCAAACTTAGCACCAAAAAGCTGTTGACTGGCTACGGAAGAAGGGCAAATGCTAGAAGAAGAAGAAGAAGCACCAAAAAAGCAAATGACCCCATCCAAAAATGGGCAGAGGATATGAACAAGACATTCACTTCAGAGGAGATCCAAAAGGCTAACAAACATATGAAAAACTGCTCCAGGTCGCTGATTGTCAGAGAGATGCAAATAAAGACAACATTGAGATACCACCTCACCCCTGTGAGAATGGCATACATCAAAAAGTACAGCAGCAACAAATGCTGGAGAGGCTGTGGGGACAAAGGAACCCTTCTGCACTGCTGGTGGGAGTGTAAACTGGTCCAACCTCTGTGGAGAGCAGTCTGGAGAACTCTCACAATGCTAGACATGTACCTTCCATATGACCCAGTAATTCCTCTCCTGGGGATATACCCTAAGGATTCCATAATACCCAATCAAAAAGATATGTGTACACCTATGTTCATAGCAGCACAATTCATAATAGCTAAAATCTGGAAGGAACCCAGGTGCCCAACAACAGATGAAAGGCGGATAAAGCTGTGCTATATATACACAATGGAATACTATGCAGCTGTTAAGAACAATGAACCCACCTTCTCTGACCCTTCTTGGACAGAGCTAGAAGGAATTATGTTAAGTGAGCTATGTCAGAAAGACAAAGATGAGTATGGGATGATCCCACTCATCAACAAGTTGAGAAAGAACAGAAAGGGAAACTAAAACAGTATCTGATTAAATCAAGAGTAGGGCACCAATGTAAAAATCCTGTGGTGAGGAGGAGGGTAGACATTCAGTTTCCTGGGGTGGTGGGGGGTGAGGGGTGGGGGTGGATTGGTGGGATAGGACACAGTCTTTTGGTGGTGGGAATAGTGTTTATGTACACTCCTATTAAAGTGTAGTCATATAAACCACTTTTTAATTAATATGAGAGAGGAAAAATTGGTCGTATGTCTAGAACTTCTTAAAACACAGACTGAGTCTTTTAAATACATAGGCTGAGTCTTTGATATGTTGACTCTCAAAAGCCTAGATGAGGGAGAACAGAAGCAACCGGTGGCACCTCTATATAGAAGATGCTGGGTATCATACAGCAAACCCTAACAAAGGGACTTTTCAAAGTTAACCCAATTACCAAATAATGTGATGATAACAATGACTATCCATTGCCTTCTTGAACCCTAAGACAGCAGGAACTTAACATTTCCACCATTGAGCCTATATTTCCCCTAGTCCTGTAACCTTAGGATGGGGCCCCCTGTCCTGCATACTTCTCTCAATTCATATCAAATAGTATTGCATCCTCTGATCGAAACCTAATCAACGCAACGAGTGCCACCCCAGCATGCTTCACTTCAGACTGTGTCCAGAGACTTCAGGAGTGGAATGATAACCCTTCAGCTTCATCACTCGGGTGAGACCTTTCCTTTCATAGTATTCTCTAATTCCATTCCAGGTGATCCATTCCCCAATAAAGTCCCCAAACCTAGATATAGACCAGGTCCCCTGAGATAGAGCATATGTTCACATGTGTCCATAAACCAGGGAAAAATATATACCTGAAAGCAGAAGAAGACAATAGTCTGCAGAGAGTAACCCCCCCCCCCAACACTTCATCTGCACTATTCCAGCCTTTAGGTCCATGACTGTTCAACATTTTCTTTGGCTTTGTATGCTAACTCTCTTTTCAGACACCAGGTCCCGGATGCCAGTATGATGCCAACCAGAGTTCCCTGGACTGACGACCCCACCAATGTGTCCTGGAGCTCCACTTCCCCAGAGACCCACCCTACTAGGGAAAGAGAGAGGCAGACTGTGAGTATGGATTGACCAGTCAATGCCCATGTTCAGCGGGGAAGCAGTTACAGAAGCCAAACCTTCCACCTTCTGCACCCACAACGATCCTGGGTCCATACTACCAGAGGGATAGAGAATGGGAAAGCTATCAGGGGAGGAGGTGGGATATGGAGATCGGGTGGTGGGAATGGTGTGGAATTGTACCCCTCTTATCCTATGGTTTTGTTAATGTCCCCCTCCTTAAATAAATTAAAAAATAAGTAAACAAAAAAAAGAGATCCAGGTCACACTACATTTTCCAAAATAGAGTCCCCCAATCTCATCGGCTATAATCTTACTTTCAGATTCCTGATTATTTAATTATTTATTCTGCTTTATATCCTAATGCTTTTTCAGCCACCAAGTTGCAAATTCTACTTTGACACTAACCTGACTTCACTGGATGGATAGCCTCACCGATGTGCCCTGGAACCCTACCTCCCCAGACCTCTGCCTCACTAGGGAAAGATAGAAGCAGGCTGGGAGCATTGATGAACCTGCTAATGCCTATGTTCAGTGGTGAAGCAATTACAGAAGTCAAACATAATTATCCTGGGTCTATGCTCCAAGAGGGATAAAGAACAGGAAAGCTTCCAATTGAGGGGATGGGATATGGAACACTGGTGATGGGAATTGTGTCGACTTGTACCCCTTTTATCCTATGGTCTTGTTGATCATTATCAAATCAATAAAAAAGACAGACAGAAAGGAAGGAAGGAAGGAAGAAAGAAGGAATGAAAGAAATCCAATTCAATCCAGAATGATGAAGTCTCCAAATCAGGAGGGGAGAGAATGTGGTATGGAATGTAAAGAATGAGATATTCTTCTCACAATGTCCAGTTAAACCCTCTGAGAATGGATTTTATATTTATATGATTCCAAGCATTGGTAGCATAATCTGTGAGGTTTTTCTGATTGCTGATGGAAGTTAGAAAATATAATGTAGCTATATTATGCTTTCAAATAAAATATAGTAATTCCAAGAAACTCAGCATTGTTTGGGTCTTTGATTTGTCGGATAGTTGTTTGGAAGATTTTTCCCTCTTCTGGAAACCATGTAGGTAAGGTGTATCTCTATTTTCAAATAGATGATAAGTAGCAGAGACTTAGTTTACAGGAGACAAAACACACAAATTCTTCTGATTCACAATCTTAGATGTTTCAGTACTGCTATCTGGATTTAGCAGTATCTATCTCACTCTAACAGCTCACCCACTATTCTGACCACACTAGTACAAAAACAATATAAGTTTTCTAAGCAGAATTAGTCTTTTAGCTGAAAACATAGATTTCTGAAAGCCATTTAGTAAATATTCAGAAAATTTGCATTAGTTTAAATCATCCATGATGAGGCTATTTATACTACAGAAATCTGACTACTTTGTAAGTCAGGGCTTTTTTTTTTTTTCTTTTCTCAAAAGTCTATTTACCATCATATTACTAGAATCTGAAGGAGTACAGATTGAAGTCCCTGGTAAAATGGAGGGTTGCATCTCTAAACCATATTTCATTTACCTCTTTATTCAGTGAGCATCTTTTGATTGGCTTTGTGCCAATCCTGAAACTCTAGTGTCATTGGGAGGCAGAGGTCACTGAAAGCTGGTAAGTTGCTTAGAGGAGCTTAACACAGGAGTGCGAAAGACTGCCAGCTTTTCAGGTAATTATCACCCACTGAGAGAACAGAAATATAAACAAGGTACAACTGATGAGATAATGATTAGCTCATAACCTGTTATAGCAAGAAAGTACTTCATATCCAAATGAAGGCCTAAATATTTTTTGATTTTTTTTTTAGTAAGTGGGAGACTGACTAACAGGTAACCTAAAGATAATATTATTTTGAATAAATATATATGTATTACTTTTTAGAGGGCTATTTATTGACTTCAGAAAATCCTTCCTGTTTTACAAAGCCAGAACTCCTATTTCTGTACCCCAAAACCAGTTTAATTCCATACTCCCAGTAGGGGGGAAGTGACAGGAGAAAGAAATAAGAGGGCCCTGAACTGCAGATCCATCAGGACCCACTGAGAGAGGAGGAAAATGGGAGCTACATTTGGATGTAGTAATAGGGTCATGAGTGTCTTGGAGGGGAAGAGAGAACTGGATCTGTAAGGAAAAGGGCGCAATTATGTACAAATATAGACAGATAGTCGTAGAGATGATAGCTAAGCCATGTCTGCAACTTTGGGAGAACTGCTGTGGTTTGCAATGGAGGGACTGGGGATTCAGAACTCTGGTGGCAGGAATGGTGTGGAATTATACCCCTGTTAACATATACCTTTATAAATCAATTTTAAATCGCTAACAAAAAATTGAAAATAAAAAAGACAGTGGGATATATACTCAGAGGTATACTTCTATCGCTAAAAAGATGACATTATTTTTTTATATAAACAAATGGAACGTAAGCTGATTCTGCTAACCGAAATAAGGGAGTAAAGACCATATGGATTTACTCATATATGAAATATAGATAACTAAAACAAGACAACTTGCAAAAATGATAATAACAAAACTAAATCTTAGACTCTGAAAACTACAGTGGTTATTGGAGGGAATGTGGAGAGAAAACGGGATATTTGGAGGGGACTTTTGTGTAGTGGCATTTGGAATTATGGTGGTAGGTGTGGCAAATTATATATATGTAAATAGGTGAGACTATATCCCAACATTTTGTAGTATTGTTAGTCAATGTTAAGTCAAACAATAAATTAAAAACATTAAGAAAGTACCAAAATGTCTGCATGGACAAGGAGTCTGCATTTTAAGACTCTGGTATAATTCTGACACACTGAAGAAGTGAATCTCAGAAGAACTGCTACCAAGGGACTATGGATAAGGCATCAACAGTTTTTGCTGTAACTGTAGTAACTCTTTTGTCCTTATGCACCTTACAGTTTACAAATTGCTTTGATAAACATTGCTGTAATCGATTAAAAGATAGCATGATATGGGCAATAGGGCTTAATGGTGCTGAGAGTGGACTGTAGAGACTGAATGAACTAGTATACCAGTTCTTCCTCTCAGTTGCTGAGTGCTATTGGACAAGTCATTTTACTGCTTCAAACTCCAGATTCTATGTCTGTAAAACAGCGATCACAATGGATTCTTCTGCTAAGGGTTAATGTGAAGAAATGCACTTAAACTTCCTAGTAAAGGTCAGGGAAATATCATAGGATTTGCACAGCAGACTTACATGACTGAGGCTCTAAGGATACAAGGTTTGACTCCTGGTGCCACCATATGCCAGAGATGAACAGTGCTGTCGTGTTTATCTCTCTATCTCTATGAAAATAGATAAATCGTTTTAAAAGTCACTGGCAGTAGACTCTAGAGAACTGAAATGCATGAACTTGCAAATAAACAAGCAGAAAGAAAAGCAAAGGAATTGTCTCTAAGCTTTTGTAAGCACTGTGGTGGTTACCACTGGGATATGGACACACAAAATGTTGGAGATGGGTGCAGTGTGAAATATACCCTGTAACCCTAAAAATTAAATAATAAAAGTAGTCTTACATTTAAAAAGTGATTAAAAAACAGTCACTGGCAGTACAGTCAGGGAAATCACTCAGCTGGTAGGACTGGCAAGCCTGAAGTTCACAGTTTGATCCCTGTTGCCACATGTGTTGGGGTGGTGCTCTCCCTCTCCTTCTCCTTTTCCTTTCCCTTTCCCTGTCTTCCTAGGACTTGAAAGGACATGAAGTAGGGTATGGCAGTGGCACACCTGGTTGAGAGCACAAGTGCAAGGACCCAGGTTCTGCAAGGAGAAAGTTTTGTAAGCATTGAAGCAGTGCTGCAGATCTCTCTATATTTCCCCCCCTTCGTCTCCTTCTTCCCTCTCAATTTGCCTGTCTGTATTCAGTAAAAATAAATAAGAACTTTAGAAAATATATGAAATTTTAAAAAAGGTGCACATAGGGGAAAGATATCAAATGAGTTTGCAAGCTGGAAACAGAACTATTGCAGACTTTCCCCTGGGCCAGAAGATGTCCTTCTAACTATATTTTTAAAAATAATTATTTAATCTATTTATTTAGAGAGGGTGAGAGAGTACAAAAGCAAGAATACTGACATTACCATTGGTATATGCCATGCAGTGCTTGAATTGAACTTAGAACCTTATACTTGAAAGTCAAAGTCTTACCACTGTGTCATCTCCCAGGCCACTTTCAAACTAGATTATAAATTCTGATGCAGTCTGTTGATGACTGAGAGAAGGGAAGAAAGGACCCCAGGTGGGAATATTCCCAAGACAAAGGTCTAGTGTAGGGACATGAATGAAGAATACACATAAGTTAACTCCACTTTTATTGAGTATATACTGTGGACAAGGCACCGTGCAAAAAGATTTTTAGAATTTTTTATTATCTTTAATTATTTGGTAGAGACAGCCAGAAATTGATAAAAAGTGAGATATAGAGAGGGAAAGAGACAGAGAGATATCTGCAATACTGCTTCACCACTTGTGAAGCTTTTCCCCTGCATGTGAGGACCTGGGACTTGAACCTGGGTCCTTGCACATGGTAACATGTGCACTCAACCAGGTGAGCCATCACTCAGACCCACAACATGATTTTTAAAAAAATATTTTATTTATTCATTCTCTTTTGTTGCCCTTGATTTTTATTGTTGTTGTTATCGATGTTGAATAGGACAGAGAGAAATGGAGGGAGGAGGGGAAGACAGAGAGGGTGAGAGAAAGATAGACAATTGCAGACCTGTTTCAACACCTGTGAAGCGACTCCCCTGCAGGTGGGGAGCAGGAGGCTCAAACTGGGGTCCTTATGCAGGTCCTTCCTTGCATTTGCCCTACCTGCACTTAACTCTCTGCGCTACCTCCCAACTCCCCACAAAATGATTTTTTTCTTTTTTTCTTCTTTCTTTCTTTCTTTCTTTCTTTCTTTCTTTCTTTCTTTCTTTCTTTCTTTCTTTCTTTCTTTCTTTCTTTCTTTCCTTCTTTCTTTCTTTCTTCCCTTTTGTTGTTTTATTGTTGTAGTTATTATTATTGTTGTTGTCGTTGTTGGATAGGACAGAGAGAAATGGAGAGAGGAGGGGAAGACAGAGAGGAGGAGAGAAAGATAGACACCTGCAGACCTGCTTCACCGCCTGTGAAGCGACTCCCTTGCAGGTGGGGAGCCGGGGTTCGAACCGGGATCCTTATGCCGGTCCTTGTGCTTTGCGCCACCTGCGCTTAACCCGCTGCGCTACAGCCCAACTCCCACAAAATGATTTTTTATGTGCTTTATCTTATTGAATCTTCACAACATCCCTGTAAGTAGGTGCTATTATTTATTTATTTATTTATTTATTTATTTATTTATTTTATATTTGGAAATGGAAGCTCAGAGAAGTTGCCTAACTTAACTGAGGTCTCACAGGCAGAAAAATTATGGGCCCTGGAGTCACGATCAGATTTCTTTTACTCTAAAACCCAGCCAGTAAATTATAGTAGCTATAATAAAAAGTACTGATCATAAGGACTATGATAATTATTTTGGGATTATCAGACTCCTCCATGAACTCAATGCAACACAGACTGAATACCTACCATTATTATTTATTATTACTCATGTGGGGAACATTTATCTCCTGAATCTTTGGAAATTCTCTTTTGTTGCTGAGCACCTTGAGACTTTTCTTTTGGTTTCCCCTAACTATTTCTTGAAACTTTGGGCTTGGTTCATATGATCATGACTCCAAGTTTCAGTTTTCTATCAGCATGTGACACGAGTTGTCATTGTTTAATCACAAGCTGCACTTGTCATGAATGTTGAATAGTAAGAACAAAAGAACAAAAAAAAATAGAGGGAAGAGACTCACAGACTTGAATAAGAGACTGTGTGCAGGTTTCTAGCATTCAGTCCCTGAAGCTCTGACAATGTATTTTGATCTTTGTCTTGAATGCAAATGAATGATTCAATTAAATCATAGGCAGCTTGTCACTGTACTGGTTATTTAGTTAGTTAATTAAAAGTCTTAGAAAGCTGCTGCCTCTCTGCACTAGGCTCTGAATATAACCAAACCTGTATTCTGACCAGGCAAGTTAATTTAAAATAAGTGACCTCAGTTGGGTAATGGCTATAAGTTCAAATCCAAGAATTGCTGTAATTAGTCCCAGATGGATCTTAATTGTCATTTCAGGAAACAGAATGGGGAAGGGGGGGGCAGAGAAGCATCTAAGTCCAAAGTAATGTTTGTTAGCCATGTTTTTCTTTCAAAAGCAGGGGGATTGACTGGGTCAAAAGTTAATGTTGTTATTTTTCCAAATGAATCCATCTAGGTGTAATAGTGTAAAATGGATTCAGTTTGCTTGGAAACAAGGGCTAGATAGAGTTCAGCACTCTTAACTCTGTCATTATTTAACTTTCTTATATCCCTCATCTGTGAAATGAAGGAAACACTTGCAAACCAGAGACTGGTCTTAGAGGATCAAAGAAAGATGCTTTGAAAAAAAAAAGGAGGCTTTGGGAAACAAAATAAAAGCCCTACCAGGCAGTATTGATTCTTCTTTTAATCTAAGAGTGTTTCTTAATTAAAACTTTCATTTTAGGATATAACACTGATATAGTTGGTACCTTTTTACCTTTCCCTTAGACTCTGTCATAAACCAGGAGCTTTCTGAACTTAATCTCTCAAAAGGTAAAAGGAGCACAGTGGGCAGTGTGTTCAGAACCATATCTGTATGCTGGCACCTGGTCTAATTTCTGAGGCGGTGCTCCTACAGAGCTGAAAATAGTTTCAGTCTTATGGGATTTTAGGAAAAGTCAGAGAGCACACACATTTAGCATTTTTAATCACACAATCGAATCCTTGTCCATTCAAGTTAATATGAATCCCTGACTTGAATGACTTGCCTTCACAGCACTGTGATATCACAAGGCCAGTGTAAGTCACAGTGACAGTGGGATGGCTTTATACTAACTCATTCCGTTCTATGGATTTGTGGGTTTCCCTATAGTAATCTGACATATTTTCCAAAAAGTAATATTAACTTATATAATGGTGAAAGTAGAAGTGAAAAAAATCACAATCCTGTACAGAGTCTTGTAAGATCAAGAATTTTATGATTTTGAGATACACACATGACTGCTTTTAAGAGGCTTTCTTCCCAGGGTTTGCTTTTTAAGGAATGATGTTGTGTAGTCCATCTCAGTACTCCTTAGTGGAATGTAAGTATCTAAGACAGAGATTTGTAACCTGTGCCAACTGACAGAAATCACAACTGCTGAATCTTCAAGCCTAACTAAAACTGATTAAAGGAGCTTGGCTTATAATCAGAATTTGCATTATACCTTGTTCGATAAGCCAAGAAAATAATGGAGTTGTATCCCCCAGAACTGTACTGCCACTGAAGGGTTGTGCTGTGTCTTTTGCTGGAAAGAGCTTGAGGTCATAATAAACAAATACACAAAAATACATGGCTCTGCATTACCCTTCACCACTGGGATACACAGGATCATGGAAGAGAGAAGTAGAAAACACAGCTATTGCTGGAGTTCAGTGCCTGTATGAAGAATCCACAGCTCTTGACTACTATTTGTATTCTCTCTCTCCCTCCCTCCCTCCCTTTCCTTCTTTTCTTTCTTTCTTTTTTTTTTTTGACAGGACAGAGAAACTGAGAGGGGCGGGGAGATAGAGGAGAGAGAGACACCGGCAGACCTCCTTCAGTGTTCATGAAGTGCACCCCCTGCAGGTGGGGAACAGGGTTCTTACACATGGTGTTATGTGTGCTTAAACGGGTGTGCTACCACTGGGCCCCTATTTTGCAAAAGCTTAAGTCAGAGTCTTAGCAGCTATTGTCATAAGTCTCTCAGGGGAGTTTCTGTGGTGCAGCATGAGTAAAAGTCACATTATGTAGTGCCAGAGGACTGGGAACTATTCTGCAGGTGGTAAACTTTAGGACATTTTTTAAAAATCTGATAACTAAGTATAGTAGCTATTTGTTTAATTTGACTAATGTTTATTGAATATAATATTTACCAAGTTCCAAACTAGTTTAGATTCTGGATATACAGCAGTGAACAACAACAACAACACACACACCCCTCATAATGCTATGTTCTCTTCCAATTGTCTAGAGATAACTCCCTCATATATGGCTTCTCTTCCTCATCTTTCATTCACCTAACTCAGTTCAGGCATGTGTCTTGATATCTCAATGAGACAGGAGTCCTTGAGGGCAGGACTCCAGATTAAATGTGTTAGTGTGTTCATTATTCAACACAGTGCCCTGTAGGCGGGTATCCAGTCAAAATTTATGACTTATGTAGACGATGAGATAAAAGAAAACTCCAAATACAAGGAAGGGTGAGAAGTGAAATTAACTTCAAAGGTAATATTTGTGGTGTTTATGAACAGATTATCTTAATCTAAACAACCGCTTCAGGCAATTGGGTGGAAAGACAGAGGGGAGAGTGAGAAAGAAGCAGCCTAGAAGGAGAGCCTACTTGTAGATTCTCATGTGGTCCATATACTGGCATAACTTTGTGTAGTGTGGCACAAAGAATGTAGACATTGGAGTTAAATATGAGTTTAATTTCTTGCTCTTTCCATGCACATCTTATGTGGCCATTTTGCACATTATCCCTTCTCTCAGCACCTCAGTTTTCTCATTATTGAATGAATGAATGAATGAATGAATGAATGAATGAATGAATACAGAATTATGGGGTGGCTTCATTCTTCTTTCTACTTTTCATTTTATTTGATAGGGCAGAGAGAAATTGAGAGAGGAGGGGTAAGAAAATGAAAGACACCTGCAAACTTTCTTCACCACCCATAAAGCACCCCCCCACTACAGGTGGGGAGCAGGAGCTGGAACCTGGGTCCTTGCATGTGCTCTTAACCAGGTGCACCGCTATTGGGCCTAGGTGGTTTAATTGTTAAGCAGACATTTCTTATTTCAAATAAAACTGCCCGGAGGTTCAGAAAACCATGATAAAAGGTAGAGTTTGTTCTGATGAATGGACTTTGTGTTCCTATTGACATCAACTCTACCATTCTTCTCTATGACATCTGAGCTATTTTCAGTTTCCTAATCCACACTGCTTCTTAGCATTCACTCCTGTAAGTGGGGCTTGTTCTACCTATGTGACTATACATTTCAACTTCCTTCCATCAAAGCTGTTTAACTATTGGCCCTTGAAGACTCAGTTTAACAAGTCATCAAGAGACAGACCTTTTTGGTCTCTCAATCTGGTGCAGGCAAGCATGTTTCTTCTGTATTCCAAATGCATCTGTGTCCCTCTCTGTCAGGGCACATCTCCCACTAGACCATGCTCATCTGTTCAATTACCTGCTTTTCTACTAAATCACGAGTCCTTGAAGACTGTAGTCACGTGCTAGTTGTTTTCTCCTCTTATTTAAACTTATTACTATCTCTTTTTGAAGATAACAATACAGACACTATGGATAAAAATGTCATCTTGCCTTCAAAGAGAGCTTGAAACCATTTCCTCACATTTCTGCAGATCTACTGAAAAGACTTGTGCCTAAAAGCCTTCTGTTTCTTTTTTTCATGTAGTCAGGAAGATAAAGCCATTCACTATTTTTCTCACTTCCAATATCATCCCTGCTTATGTAGATTCCATGAAGAGGATACTTGAATAATAGTTATTTTTTTCATTTTTCACTAAGAATTGAGTGTGAGATAGTCATTTTTATGAAAAAAAAGGGGGGGCTTTGTTGGATATATATATATATATTTTTTTTACCAGAGCACTGATCAACTCTGGTTTATGGTTGTGCAGGGGGTTGAACCTGGGACTTTGAAGCCTCAGGCATGATAGTCTGTTTGCATAACCATTACACTATCTACCCCTGCCCTGTTGAGTTCTTTTGTAATGAGATTGCAAAGTAAACTAACCCCATATTCTTTTGGAGCGCAGAAAACGGGAATTGATCTTTGCCTGACAAATTTTCTGTTAAACTCTGAACTAAGTAAATAGACCGTCATAAAAACAGTTTTCAGATTGAGTAGATTTCTTTATTTGGAGAAACCACATTTTTTAAAAAATAATAATTTTTATCATTACTGATTCATTAGTGTCCTACAAATTATCAGCTTCAAAGGTATAGTTTCACACCTCTGTGTGTGTGTGTATGTGTGTGTGTGCGTGTGTGGCATGCATGTATGTATTGTGGGTTTGTAACTCACTGCACCCACCTCCATCTTTTCAATCTTTCTCTCTGATAACCACCATAGGAAATATAATTTTCTACAGACATTTGAGTGCTTGAGCATTTGGAATATTATTAAGATTATTCTTTTTCGGAGCCGGGTGGTGGTGCACCTGGTTGAGTACACATGTTACAGTGCACAAGGTCCTGGGTTTGAGCCCCTGGTCCCCACCTGCAGGGGGAAAGTGTCACAAGTGGTGAAGCAGAGTGAAGCAGAGCTGCAGGTCTCTCTCTCCCTCTCTATAACCTCTTCCCTCTCAATTTCTGCCTGTCTCTATCCAAATAAATATATAAAGATAATTTTAAAAAAAAAATTAAAAAAAGATTGTTCTTTAAATATATAGTTTTGACTGCAAGATTTGCAGGCATTCTTAACATGAATTAAGAAATTTAACACAGTGAGTTGTAGTTCACTGGACCATCAAAGAAAGGCTAGAATTTTACCTGTTTTCTTTTGGTATGGGACTTGAGACCACTGGCAATAGTTTAGCAAGCAGGGTATTACGGTAGTGTCAGAGCTGGAGAAGTAGGTCATTGGGAAGCTTCCTCAATCAAAAACTGTCCTAATATTTAGTTCAGTACTTTAAAGTTAGCACTTCAGCTCAACAGGTAGGTTGTAAGAAGTCACCCATCCCTCTTTGGGGGGGGGGGGGCATGAGCAATGTTTTCCCTCCCTAAGGAAAGCCAATGCCAGAGGACTCAGAGAGGGTCCTGCTGCCACCTGTCATGGCTATAGCTAATGCAGAAGAGCTAACAGCTCTGCTGGAAGATGCCCTTTCCTGTCAATCTTTGCCACTCTCTGAACAGTATGGTGGTGGTTGTCATGACACCAAGCAGCAAAGGGGTTTGGGTCAGAGTTTTAAGGATTGCACTGTGCTTGAGTGGGTGAGACTAAAATTAAGTTAATGTGTGTACAGATAAGGTATGTTTCTTTCCTCTGAGCCTTTGAGAAAACTACAACAAAGCAGTATGCCAGGCAAAAAATATGATTTTATATTGTCCATAGAAGAGGAAGGAGGAACAATTTATTGAGTAGGAGGTTCTCAAGTGTAGGGAATAGTCATAAACAGGTTTAGAGAAATGAAAAAAAAGAACCTTATTGTTATGCGAGAAATAACAGTGATGCCAAGACACTTAAGAATGTCCATTTAAGGAGCCTTCTATAATACCTTCTTTGACTGTCTAGTCCATTGCTCCAATGTCCTTGGATCCTTATCCTTCAATCGAAGACAATATTACTGGGGTTCCACTCTATTTCGGTTATCCTTTTCTTAAACGTCAACAGGCGTGTGTGTGTGTGTGTGTGTGTGTGTGTGTGTGTGTGTGTGTGTGTGTGTGTATGTGTGTGTGTGTGTGTGAGAGAGAGAGAGAGAGATCTTTCAGACAGCTTTGCTTTCAGATCCTGATTTGAAGACTGGTTCACCTACTTGTCCCTTTTCTCCATCCCCATTCTTAAGACTGTCACATTGACTGGAAATCTTGAACTCTGAAAGTGGCTATATTCTTTCTATCCTTGTCCTCAGTAATAATTCCATAATAAATTCCACTGTTGGAAAAATAGAAGGCAAAAAAGTTAAATCAGGTCGTATAAGTTTAAATATAATACCCTGTTAGCTTTCCTATGACAGATCTGCTTGACTCATAAAACCATAATTAAGGCATTGACTGCTTTCTTGGTAGCACTCACAAATCCAAACATTTAAGATGACCATAGCAAAATTGTACCACATGGTCACAGACAAACATGAATGTTCTACATGTTGAGGATGCATGTCCTAACCTAACCCCTGAGTGTTGCACTAACTCTGTCCCATCAGCCACTCTTTTGAAGACCAGGCTCAGATTTATTTTACTTTACTTTTTCTTGGTGATGTAATAATGATTAACAAAATTGTAGGACAAGAGGGGTACAATTCCATACAATTCCCACTGCTAGAATTCTATATCCCATCCCCTCCATTAGAAGTTTCTCTTGGACTACCTTAGAGAAGCTGTCTGATTCATCTTAACATCATTACAGTCAGATAGTGAAGGATTGTCATGTATTGCTGATGCTGCTAAACTGATGAAAAGGTGAGCTGGTTTTCCAAGGTCATTGAGTGATGTTGAGATAGAACTCAGTCAGCTTTCTGGTCTTTGACTTAGTGTTGAATTACTTTAGAAGAGATTCATCAATTGCTATTCTTTTTCAGAGTAGGATTCTAGTGACACATACATATTTGAAGAATATATATATGTGGTAATTATATTTTATTTCATCTGTTTATTTTAGTGTGGGTTTTCACCATATACATGGTATTCTACTTCTTCCAGGCTAACTTTTTTTTATACTTTTTCATTCTTCTTTATTTCAAAGAGAAAGGGGGAAGAAGAGGAGAGAGAGAGAGAGAGAGAGAGAGAGAGAGAGAGAGAATAGTGACCAAACTGTCCTTGGAGCTTCCACAATGCCATATTACTCTTGTGGCATCAAGACGCAAACCCAGAACCTTTTGCTTGTGATAAGGTACATGTCCTACTGGATAAGCAACCTCCTTGTCCTGATATATATTTATAAAAGTTGTAGAGAGCATATTGGTATCTGGATATTATGTTTCACTTTAGTTTTACTTCTAGTGATGTGATATGAGATTTTCCCAATTTCCCTGACTCCTGATTGTGGATTACTGATCACTGTCTCTTACATGTCAATTTGTTAGCACATTTGAGTAGAGATAGTTTCTTTTTATTTATTTTTAAACTATTTTATTTATTTTAATTTTATTGGATATATATAGAGAGAGAGTACCTGAGAGTCAAAGGGGAAATAGGGAGAGAAAAAGAGACACCTGCAACACTACTTTACCAATTATGAAGCTTTTCCTGGTGAACCATTGCTTAGTCCCAAGTGGAGACAGTTTCATCCAGTCAAACTGGGACTGAAAGAAAGGTGCCTCAACATGGACGGTATTAATTTGAGTGGTAGGATCAGGTAGGTTTTGATAATACTGGTACCAAAGTGATAGAGGGCTCTTTTCCACACTCAATCTCATTAATTCCAGACCTTTCCATGGAAATCAAATGGCCCCTGTGCTTCAGTGTTAGTACAGTAAAGAATTTAGTTTGGGCATTTTTTTTGTTACTGTACTTAATGTTGCATTTGCTTAGTGCCTCTCTGTAAGGGAGTCCAGAGTTCTAAATTATTTTAAACGTCAAGATCCTGTGGCAATGTGACTTTGAACAATAGCTAGCTTTTGTGTTGCTGTTGGGAATTGTGATTCTTGCCATCATCACAAAACTCTTTGTTACAGCAGCTATTAGAATCCAGGACGAGGAACATGTAATCAGTGCAGCTGCATGATGAATCTTCTAATCGCTACATTTTGTTGCTCTTTTCTTTTCCTCTTTTTCTTAATTTTTATATTTATTTATTTATTTGTTAACTTTCCCTTTTGTTGCCTTTTCTTTTTTTTTTCATTGTTGTTGTAGTTCTTGTTGTTATTGATGTCGTCATTGTTAGACAGGACAGAGAGAAATGGAGAGAGGAGGGGAAGACAGAGAGGGGAGAGAGAGACACCTGCAGACCTGCCTCACCATTTGTGAAGCGACTCCCCTGCAGGTGGGGAACCGGGGGCTCGAACCAGGATCCTTATTCTGGTCCTTGCGCTCTGTGCCACATGCGCTTAACTTACTGTGCTACCACCCAACTACCTTCGTTGCTCTTAATATGGGGAAATTTCTAATAATGCTGGATGATGGTTCTAAAACATATTAACATTTACAAGCCAGTAATTCTAACCCATGAGACTGTTCAGCCTCCCAGTGCTTACACAGACATAACTGACGTATTCATTGTGGAAGCCATACAGAGGAACAGGTATCAGGGTGCTTTCCCACTGTGCCAATATATTCACTGCAGGTGGAATGAGAAAATATAATTATATATGGTTAACATTTTTTTCCATTTTGTAAAGAATGAACTTGAGGTCTCATGTGATTTAGTTATGGGATTCACTAAACCCCAAGGAGAATGTTTGTATTAGTTTTATTTTCCCATTTGAATTGTTACATATTTTTAAATTTTGAAATAAGGTGCCAGATTTAATTCTAAAATACTGGTATTACTGGGTGTGAGAGACAATCTTTTTGATTTGATAGTCATGTACAAACTATTATATTTTACTGTTGACTGTAAACCACTAGTCCCCCAATTAAACATATTTTTAAAATACAACTACCAGAGTTTCTTAATTAAAAGAAATTTTCTTCAGGCACTTTTCAGATATGAAGAAGGTTGCTGATATATTGCTAATATATTGTGTTGGAGAAATTGTTTAATTAATTCAAAATAGATTAAAACTTTAATGAGAACTGAAGCCATGAAATACATGGCAGTATATGCAGCAAGTTATTAGATATTAGCCTTAGCTATATTATATACTTTGCAGATTCAACCACAATATCAAAGGAAACAAAAATAAGTAAATGGGACTAATTAAAGCTAGAAAACATCTGTATTATAGTATTTCTATTACACATGCAACACTAATTTGTTCAGCCAGAAACTTCTATACCTGGGAGCACTTTCTTTTCAACACTCTAAGTGTAGAGGTAAATGATAAACTTCCAGACTGTACCCTGGCCTTGGAGCATGTCATTTAATTCTCTCATTTTATCTGTGTTTTTATGTCTAAACTAAGCTCACTGACATTGATACTTATTCTTGATCAACATTCAATGATTATCTCACTAGCCTACCAAACTGAGGAGCAGGAAAGTTGCTGCATACATTTCTAGATACTTATCATTATTGCATTCCAGAAGTACTGATTAGTTTTACTGTGCCTACTTTTGTGGAAACATGTTCTTCCCTCCTTCACAAGTCTAGAGCATAGCAAAGTGCATTAGGACTCAGTATTTCTTGAATTAGTCCTGGTAATCATAGAAATTGAAACTGAAAGGGCCTTAACATTCAACATGTTCATTTTACAGTTAAGAAAATTGAGAGAGATTAAGTTATTTGCTTAGAGCTAGAACCCAGGCCTTGTAATTCAAGGCTTCCATACTCTGCTTTATAAAACCCCAGGATATCTCTAGTTATCTCAAGGACTCTCAAAAGGTTCTCTAATGAAAATTAATTTGAATTTGTTTTTATTAAAAAAAAACACCCCAAACTTTATGGGAGACTATCAAGCAAAAAAGAGGGATCACAGATTGGTGATGGTAGAGGGGGACCTAGGTTGAGAATGCAAGTGTTTTGCAGACACCCATCGTGATGAGAAATTTTACCGTTGTGTCAACAACTGCACTTACTGTGAGCCATTATTATTCTCAATAAAAAAAAATGGAGCGAGGGATTTGTTGGTTAAACAGGTAATTTATTTCTTCCTTCCTTCCTTCTTTTATTTCATTATTTTCTTTCTTTCTTTCTTTTCTTTTCTTTTTTTAGACCATAACATCAATCATCTGAAATAACCAGAAGTCTTGCTGTTTCAAAGTAATAATCTTGAATGAGTGTTTTTCTCTTTATTTTCCTAGAGGGGATTTGCTTTTAAGTAGTCACTAAGCCAATTTAACCAGTGTAGTGTGAAGTATGACAAGAGAATCAGACCATCTTTTCTAATAAGCCAAAGATAAAACCTCTAAATATAGAATACTGATATCTGCTATTAAATCCCAGGATAAGTAACATTGCATTTTAAGGAATAAGTTTATTTAAGGCTACCAGTAAGTGTTGAAATAATCACCTAAACTGATGAAGTTTCTGCTGTAAATCAGAGCCCCATTCACTTAGGGCTTGTGTAAACATTGGACTGGACTTACAAAAAATGATGTATGTAATGAGTACCTTCAAGAAATTCAAAGATGAAGTATGCCTAGACCTGGCCTGTATATCTGCCCAAGACCCTATAGCTCACTGCCTTGAAACTAACTAAGAAGCTAAAGGACTCAGACTCTCTCCCAAACTCTATTCCTCCTGAGATTCAGATACCCTTCTGGGTCAAGACTGGTTAGGATGGGGTGAAAGTAGGGCCAATTCCTGAGTGGCAACTGGATTCAACTGGAATCCAAGAATACAGGACCCTAATTTTCTTTTTTTTTTTAAATATTTTATTTTTATTTATTTATTCCCTTTTGTTGCCCTTGTTGTTTTATTGTTGTAGTTATTATTGTTGTTGTCATCGTTGTTGGATAGGACAGAGAGAAATGGAGAGAGGAGGGGAAGACAGAGAGGAGGAGAGAAAGACAGACACCTGCAGACCTGCTTCACCGCCTGTGAAGCGACTCCCCTGCAGGTGGGGAGCCGGGGTTCAAACCGGGATCCTTATGCCGGTCCTTGTGCTTTGCGCCACCTGTGCTTAACCCGCTGTGCTACAGCCCGACTCCCAGGACCCTAATTTTCTACCCCATATGGCTCATGTTTTAGACTTGAGGTTGCTAAGCAATTCTGCATGCCTTCCAAAGGACAATATTCAAGTAGGACAGAGAGAAAGAGTGCTGTTATCTGTTATGTTAAGTCACCTTCCTTCAAATGATCTGTGGATGCCAATTTTAAATAATAGTCTTTTTTGGGGGTGTGGTTTCCTATGGCTTAAGTTGATTATTTTCTCCTACACTGCCCCTTGCCTTTGCTTAAATCCCAGTTTCTTAACTCCTGTGTTCATTTTTTCTTATTGATTTACTAATGATTGGCAAGACCATACAACAAGAGGAATATAATTCCACACAATTCCCACCACCAGAATTCTGCATTCCATTCCCTCCACTGGAAGCTTTCCTATTCTTTAACTTTTTGGGACCCAGGATCCGTAGGGTTCAGAAGGTGGGAGCGTGCAGAAGGTGGGAGGTCTGGCTTCTGTAATTGCTTCTTTGCTGGACATGGACATTGACAGGTTGATTCATACTCCTAGCCTGTTTCTGTCTTTCCCTTGGGTGGCAGGGCTCTGGAAAGGCGGGGTTCTAGGGTACATTGGGGCTGTCTTGTTCTGCTCTGTTAACTTTTGTTGTTGTCTGAGGAGCCCGGTTTGACTTATGTGTCCCTTCCCATTATACCCCTGATGTTCAATCAACAACTAATCTTTCATAAAACTCTCAAAACCAAAAAGCACAAACAGTCTTTATTTTTCAGTGTTTATGGTATGAACAACACTCTGAACCAGAGAACTCAAAACAGTGTGCTCTCTCACCTGAGTTTAAGAGTGACAGTGGGTGGGAGGGAGGAATATATCTCTTAGAGCTCTACTACTCAAGTCCATTGACCCAGAAAAACTAAGCACCCACTCCAAACACTTATCCTAAGGGCTTTTGTGCTTTCCCAGAACCAATCCTGTCTTTAGACTTGCTTTTATGGGGCTAGTGGAAAAAAGGAAGCCGTACTTATCAGGCTTTGTTGGATACATTCAGGTTATACCTAAGACAGGTGAGAAAATAGATGAGATCTAGAGCAAGTTTTTCTTTGGTAAAATAGTGGAGCTTATGGCTCCTTACCCAAGAAGAAACACCCACACTTAAGAACAATAGTTATACTAAATATCTCTCTGAGAAAATACCCTTACAATTAATTCTTGTGGGATCCATTACATAGTTAGACTGTTTTGGTAGTGTAAGTAAATGAACCTGATGATCATAAGTGAGCTCTTCATCAAAGGGTAGATATGAAGGGCATATTTTAAATTCAGTCTGTTAATAGAATATGGATTTTTGTCAAGTGGAGAAAATATCTGTGATATGCTTGTTGTTATAACAATGCTTGTTTTAAACAAATCTACCTTTGGCCTTGTCAGGATGTGTATCTCTTACAAAGTGTGTTTGAATCCACTCTTATTGAAAAACTCAGTCAGATGCAAGCTTGATTAGAACAGTGATTAAGAATATTTGGAACCAGGTTTCCTGGATCCAAATTATGGCTTCACCAATTATTACTGCATAATGTTGAAGTTTCAGTATCCACATCTGTACAACAGAAATATTGTTCCCACATATCTTCTAGAGCTCATATTAAGATTACTTCATATGAGATATATAAATAAATGTACATATATACACATTTATTAAATTGGTATCTGGAACACTATAAACACTTAATACATTTGTTATTAAAATGAATTGTCGTCATAGCTCAAGATATTAGTGACTTTATTTCAAGTGATTCTGCAAATTTTAGTTAATTGCCGATTTTTCATTGAGCTTATCAACCACTATGTATTATTCACTGCTACACTGGAGAAAACAATGAAGGTCATCGAACATGTTACGTTCATAACTCAAGACTCTATTATTATGATATGACCTTAAATTGAACAGATATCCCAGAGAAATCCAGGAGAACACTGTTGCTGAACAATAGTCCTTACATAGTTTTCATAAGCACAAGACCTTATGTCTTGGGAGCAAATAGTTATGGTTCCCAGTTACTGAGTGTGTGCAAAGAACTATGCAAGGTACTATACACATATTACCATATTTATTTACTTGCTTTTTTTAGCACACCAGAGGTCTGAGTGGTAGCACACCTGGTACACTGCACACAATAGCATGCACAAGGACCCAGGATCAAGCCATCCAACCTCACCTGCAAGGATGGAAGCTTCAGAAGTGCTTAAGCAGTACTGCAGCTCTCCCTCTCTCTTTCTTTCTCCCTCTCCCCTCTTAATCTCTTCCTTCCTTCTCAATTTATCCCCATCTATATCCAGGAATAAGTAAATAAAATTGATTTTTTAGTAACATACTATAGAAATGATCCCTGAAAGTATAGTCTTAAAATTGATTTTTTAAAGAGAAGAGAAAGTTGACCTTCAAAGAATGATGTCATTTTACTCAGTGTCATATAACAGGGAAAAGATAGAGCCAGGATTAAAAATCGCATCCTCTTGGTTTCCAGGCTTGTTTATTCACCTATACTACAAACAAAATATACCAATAAGAAGTCTATCTTTCCCCACACCTATGGACATCTAATCTTTGATAAGGGGGCCCAAAGGATTAAATGGAAAAAGGAGGCTCTCTTCAATAAATAGTGTTGGGAAAACTGGGTTGTAACATGCAGAAGAATGAAATTGAACCACTTTATCTCACCAGAAACAAAAATGAACTCCAAATGGATCAAAGACCTAGATGTCAGACCAGAAACAATCAAATACTTAGAGGAAAACATTGGTAAAACAGTTTCCCACCTACACCTCAAGGACATCTTTGATGAATCAAACCCAATTGCAAGGAAGACTAAAGCAGAACCAAACCAATGGGACTACATCAATTTGAAAAGCTTCTACACATCCAAGAAAACTATTAAACAAAGAAAGAGACCCTTCACAGAATGGGAGAAGATCTTCACATGCCATACATCAGACAAGAAACTAATCACCAAAATATATAAAGAGCTCAGCAAAATTAGCACCAAAAAAACAAATGACCCCATCCAAAAATGGGCAGAGGATATGAACAAAACATTCACTACAGAGGAGATCCAAAAGGCTAACAAACATATGAAAAACTTCTCTAGGTTACTGCTTGTCAGAGAAATGCAAATTAAGACAACACTAAGATACCACCTCACTCCTGTAAGAATGGCATACATCAAAAAGGACAGCAGCAACAAATGCTGGAGAGGTTGTGGGGACAGAGGAACCCTTTTACATTGCTGGTGGGAATGTAAATTGGTACAGCCTTGTGGAGAGCAGTCTGGAAAACTCTCACAAGGCTAGACATGGACCTTCCATATGACCCAGTAATTCCTCTCCTGGGATTATACCCCAAGGACTCCATAACACCCAACCAAAAAGAAGTGTGTACTCCTATGTTCATAGCAGCACAATTCATAATAGCTAAAACCTGGAAGCAACCCAGGTGCCCAACACCAGATGAGTGGCTGAGAAAGCTGTGGTATACATACACAATGGAATACTATGCAGCTATCAAGAACAATGAACTCACCTTCTCTGACCCATCTTGGACAGAGCTAGAAGGAATTATGTTAAGTGAACTAAGTCAGAAAGATAAAGATGAGTATATGATGATCCCACTCATCAACAGAAGTTGACTAAGAAGATCTGAAAAGGAAACTAAAAGCAGGACCTGGCCAAACTGTAAGTAGGGCACCAAAGTAAAAACCCTGTGGTGAGGGGTAGACATGCAGCTTCCTGGGCCAGTGGGGGCTGGGAGTGGGTGGGAGGGATGGGTCTTTTGGTGGTGGGAATGGTGTTTATGTACACTCCTAGTAAAATGTAGACATATAAATCACTAGTTAATTAATATGAGAGGGGGAAAATCAATTGTATGTCTCAAAGTTTTTCAAAACACAAACTGAATCTTTTTAATATATAGGCTGTGTATTTGATATGCGGACTCTCTCAAAAGCCTAGACCAAGTAGATTAGAAGCATCCAATAGCACAGCTATATACAAGATACTGGGAACTGTATAGCAAACCCTAACAAAAGGACTTTTCAAAGTTAACCCAATTACCAGACAACGTGATGATAACATTAACTATTGATTGTCTTTTTGAACCCTAAGACAGCAGGAACCTCACATCTCCACTATAGATCCCCTACTTCCTCCAGTCCTGGAACCCTTGGATAGGGCCCACTTTCCTGTATGCCTCTCCCAATCCATATCAAATAATATTGCATCCGCCGATCACAACCTAACCAACGCAGTGATTGCCACCTCAACATGCTTCACTTCAGACTGTGTCCAGAGACTTCACATGTGGAATGACAACCCTTCAGCTTCATTACTCGGGTGAGACCTTTCCTTTCATAGTATACTCTAATTTCATCTCAGGTGGTTCACTTTCTAACAAAGTCCCAAAACCTAGATATACACCAGTTTCTGTGAGAGAGAGCATATCTTCACACGTATCTATAAACTACTGAAAAATATATACCTGAAAGCAGAAGTACACTAGAGCTTGCAGTGAGTACCTCCCTAACACTTCCTCTCCACTATTCCAACCTTTGGGTCCATGATTGCTTGACAATTTGTTTGGCTTCGTATGTTAACTCTCTTTTCAGTCACCAGGTTCCAGATGCCATCAGGATGCTGGCCAGGCTTCCATGGATTGAAGACCCCACCAATGTGTCCTGGAGCTCAGCTTCCCCAGACACCCACCCTACTAGGGAAAGAGAGAGGCAGACTGGGAGTATGGACCGACCAGTTAACGTCCATGTTCAGCGGGGAAGCAATTACAGAAGCCAGACCTTCTACCTTTTGCAACCCACAATGACCCTGGGTCCATGCTCCCAGAGGGATGGAGAATGGGAAAGCTATCAGGGGAGGGGGTGGGATATGGATATTGGGTGGTGGGAATTGTGTGGAGTTGTACCCCTCCTACCCTATGGTTTTGTTAATTAATCCTTTCTTAAATAAAAAAAAAAGAAATCTATCTTATGAATCAGTATATTAGATAAATGCTTTGGGCCGGGTGGTGGTGCACCTGGTCAAGTGCACATGTTACAGTGCAGAAGGACCTGGGTTCAAGCCCCTGGTCCCCATCTGCAGAGGGAAAGCTTTGCAAGTGGTGAAGCTGCATGTGTCTCTTTTCCTCTTTCACTTTCCCTTCACTCTCAACGTCTGGCTATCTCTATGCAATAAACAAACAAACAAATAAATAATAAAATATATAAATGCTCTTCAAGGAGTATTGAAAGTAAGGGTTGTGTGATGGGAGAGGCAAAAAGGCCAGAGGAAATGGACAGTACTGCTCTGTTGAGTGGAAACTAAGGCACAGAGTGATTATATAGCTATCATATTACTTCACTTGATCTAGGCCTAGTCATTGATTGACAACAGTACCATAGTGAGTCCAGTTGCTAGACATATTTTGGAGTGAGAACAGCCTTATACTTTATAAGGGTCCCTAACATTTCTTATACTGTCTGTGCTATTATATTTAGTAACCTTAGTTATTAACTTATTCATTAACTTAGATATTTTACTTCTTAAAACTACTGACTTTGTCCTGAAACCAGTGGACATCTAACTTTTGACAAGGGGGGATAAACTATTAGATGGAGAAAAGAAAGTCTCTTCAAAAAATGGTTTTGGCAAAACTGGGTTGAAATGAGCAGAAGAATGAAAATAAGTCAATCTTTTTTAGCACACATAAAAAAAAAACAACTTCAGATGAATCAAATACTTGAATATTAGACCAGAAACTATCAAATACATAGAGGAAAATATTGGCAGAACTCTTTTCCATTTAAGTTTTTTCCCTTTTGTTGCCCATAGTTGTTTTTGTTATTATTACTGTTGTTATTGCTGCCATTTTTGTTGGATAGGACAGAGAGAAATAGAGGAAGGGAAGACAGAGAAGGGGAGAGAAAGATAGACACCTACAGACCTGCATCACCGCTTGTGAAGTGACTCCCCCCTGCCGGTGGGGAACTGGGGGCTCGAACAGTGGTCCTTATACAGGTGCTATCGCCAGCCCCCCTCATTTAAGTTTTATATGTATCTTCAATGATACAAGTCCAATTGCAAGAAAACAAAACCAAAAAGAAACCAATGGGACTACATCAAATTGAAGCACTTTTGCAAAGCAAATCATCACCCAAAGAGATTCCTTACAGAACAGGAGATCTTTACATACCATATACTAGACAAAAGGCTAATAAGAGGTCACCAAACTCAGCAATGGCAACAACAACAAAAATTTGACCCCATCAAAAATGGGGGCAAGATATGAACAGAATATCCACCAAAGAAGAGACCCAAAAGACCAACAGATATATGAAAAACACTCAGAGTCATTTATTGTTAAAGAGATGCAAAAAAGACAACAATAATATACCACTTCACTCCTGTGAGATGTAGACAATAAATTAGAAATGATAGTAACAACAAATACTGTAGAGGTTGCAGGGTTAAAGGAACCCTCTTGTCTTTCTGGTAGGAATATAAATTGGTCCAGCCACTGTACAGAGTAGTATGGAAGGCCAGAAATGGACTTATCCTATGACCTGGCAATTCCTTTCCTGGGGGTACATCCTAAGGAACCAAACATACCTGTCCAAAAAAATTTGTATATACCTATGTTCATAGCAGCACAGTTTTTAATAGCCAAAACCTGGAAGCAACCCAGGTGCCCAATAACAGGTGAGTGGATGAAAAAAAATTTTAATTTCTTTATTGGGGGGATTAATGGTTTACAGTCAACAGTACAATACAATAGTTTGTATGTGTGTATCATTTCTGTTTTACACATAACAATTCAACCCCCACTAGGTCTTCCTCTGCCGTCACCCTTTCCATACCATCCCAGAATCTTTTACTTTACTACAATACGACAACTCCAGTCTAATTTTTGCTTTCTGTTGCCCTTTTGTTCTTATTTTTCATCTTCTACTGTGAGTGAGATCATCCCATATTCATCTTTCTGTTTCTGACTTATCTCCCTTAACATGATTCCTTCAAGCTCTATGCAAGATGAGGTAAAGAAGATTAATTCATCACTTTTAATAGCTGAGTAGTATTCCATTATGTATATATACAACTTATGTGGCTGAGAAACTTGTAGTATATATACACAATGGAATACCACTCAGCTACTAAAAATGATGAAGTTGCCTTCTTCACCAAATCTTGGATGGAGCTTGAAGAGGTTGTGGTAAGTGAGATAAGTCAGAAAGTGAAGGATGAGCCTTCTTCACCAAATATTGGATGGAGCTTGAAGAAGTTGTGGTAAGTGAGATAAGTCAGAAAGTGAAGGATGAATATGAGATGATCTCACTCATGAACAGGAATTTTGAAATAAGAACAGAAAGGGGAAACAAAAGTAGAACATTGTCTGGGTTTTGCATATTGCACCAAAATAAAGGACACTGTTGGTGGGGTGGCTTTCAGGTACAGGTGCATAATGGTATAGGAGGAGCTAGATTGGGGGTGAAAGTATCTTATAGAATACTAAGAAATTTAACACATGCACTAATAACTATTTACTGTTAATGATTAATCACCACAAATATAAATATGTATGTATAACCATGCATACACACATTCAAACTACTGACTTTTTTTCTTTTTAACAATGTATCCTTTTAAAAAAAATCTTTATTTACTGGATAGAGACAGCCAGAAATCGAGAGAGAAGGGTGTGGTAGGGAGGGAGAGAGACAGAGAGACACCTGCAGCCCTGCTTCACCACTCGCAAAGCTTTCCCCCTGCAGGTGGGGACTGTGGACTCGAAGCTGGGTTCTTGCACATTGTAACGTGTGCTCAACCAGGTGTGCCACCACCTGGCCCCAAAACTACTCACTTTATAATGGAAGTCTAAGCTCTATTTAAAAAGGACCTAAGGGATTGACCCGTTTCAAGAAGGTGTGTTTAAAAAGTGCTGTGTCCTATGGACTCCATAACACCCAACCAAAAAGATATGTGTACACCTATGTTCATAGCAGCACAATTTATAATAGCTAAAACCTGGAAGCAACCCAGATGCCCAACAACAGATGAGTGGCTGAAAAAGTTGTGGTATATATACATCATGGAATAGTACGTAGCTATTAAGAATGATGAACCCACTTTCTTTGACTCATCTTGGAAGGAGCTAGAAGGAATTATGCTAAGTGAGATTAGCCAGAAAGACAAAGACTAGTAATAATAAGTATGTGATGATTCCACTCATAAACAGAAGTTGAGAAAGAACAAAAGAGAGGGAAATTCAAAGCAGAATCTGACTGAGTTTGGAGTACAACACCAAAGTAAAAGTATCTGGGTGGGAGATGAGGGTAGATGTTCAGTTTCACTGTGCGGTGAAGAGGAGAGGGACACAGACCTTTGGTGGTGGAAATGGTGTTAATATACATTCCTATTAACTAATAGTCTCACAAATCACTATTAAATTAATATTAGAGGGGAAAATGGATTGAATGTCTCAAACTTTTTGATACATAGACCATAGCTCTGAGTATATGTGCCTTCAATTTAAACACTTAAGACTTCAAATTGGTAATCAGATTGAATTTTTTAGAAAATATTTATTTATTTATTTATTTATTTATTATTCTTCCCTTTTGTTGCCCTTGTTGATTTTTATTGTTGTTGTTAGATAGGACAGAGAGAGATGGAGAGAGAGGAGAAGATAGAGAGGGGGAAAGAAAGAGAGACACCTGCAGACCTGCTTCACTGCCTGTGAAGCGACTCCCCTGCAGGTGGGGAGCTGGGGGCTCTAACTGGGATCCTTACCCTGGTCCTTGCACTTTGCGCCACCTGCACTTAAACCTCTGTGCTACTACTTGACTCCCATCAGATTGAATTTTAACAGCTCAAAAAAAAAAAAAAGTGCTGTGTTCACATCATTTGTGATGAGGTGATTTTCACCTTGAATATTCCCAAGGAAGTTATACATTTTCTATTTTCCCTGGGTGTAACAATGGAACATATTGACTCTAGGAAGTTTTTGTATTCAAGCATGGGGATTGCTGAGATTTACTTTTGGATGGTCTGGAGTAGGGGGAGCAGGTGGTCATGATAAAGCACAAAGAGCGGGGAGAGAATGTTCAAATATTTTTACAGTGACAACTTTTTAGAAATCAAATATCCTTATCCATTCATTGAAATAAGCTTTCTATGAGGATACTTATTTGTAACCACATCGGGACTAATTTAGAATATTTAAAATTATTGAAAAGATCTTAAAACTATTCTAGATTTGACTTTTCCCTAATTCAGAATGGTCTCCCTTTCACATAGACTTATCTCGTCAGATTTTATTTTGTTCTATTTCCCACTCTCCTTGTAATGTGTTCTTTCTAATGCTCAGCCACCCCTTTCCCCCGTTAAGCTCATTTGCTCTGGTATTGTCCTTAGGCATGCTGAACAGTTGGTCAGTGCCCTCTTTATTATATCTCTTTATACTTGAGGATGGTGATTAAACTTCCTCTTGGCTCTCTTTCACCAAGCTAAAAAACTGCAACTCATTTAGCCTTTCCTCATAGGTCCTATTTTCTAATGCCATAATCATTTTTTTCTCTGCTCTTCTCGGGATCTTCTCCAATTGAGTTGCAGTTGTTTTAAGATGTAATCTGATGAGTAAACCTATTATGGTATTTTATGTAGTTCAAAAAATGTGTAACTGATTTGGAAATTAAGGGAGATATGTCAGTGTAGGTACAGTAGGAGCACTGGGTTGGGAGTCTAAAGACTTGAATTTTGTCCTTGCAATGTCACATGCTAGAACTGAACAGAGAGCCACATTTGGACTAATAATCTACATGTCTTTAAGCATTAATTTAGCCTTTGTAAATTTGGGATACACACTTGCTTGTCTACAATAGTGAGGATCAAGTGAGATAATATAAGTGAAAATACTTTGTTAAGCATCAAAGCACTATACAAACACTATGTGTCAGAAATACTTCTAAATGTTTTTTATATATTGGCCCACTGTTATATTTATTGACCCTATTTTATAGTTAGGAAATGGAGACACAGGTCACAGAGTTGGTAAATGATACACTCCATGCAGAATGACTTCAGAATCTATTCTTTGAAACCCCATGCTATGCTGTCCCATCCAAATAAACATTAAAAATCTAATAAAAAGAAGTTTTTTCATGGAGCTTGACCTTCAAAAGTGGCCCACAGATAATAGGCTACTGGGATAGACATCCATTCAGTCATGGGTAGATAACTGTATGACAATCACTCTTTTCAAAAGTTAATGGTTGTCTTGGTCACCGAATAAAGGTAGCTATAAACCAGTAGGAAGATCCTCATGAACAGAATACAATAATAAGAATGCTATTACAAGATTAGTCAGTTCAGCAGTTAATTCATCTTAGTATATCTATATTTTCCAATATAAAGTCCTCTTAATTTTTAGATTCAAGATCTATAATTTTTAAATATTCTCTACAAGCCATAACAACCATTCATGGTTTTATTTGTCTCTAGTTCTACCTTTTTCTATGATACTTTTGTAACTTATAGATCAAATGTTAGGGAGGGATATTACTGACAAATTATAGTACAAGAGTATTTATTCTGCTATAGTCTGAAGCACTGAAGTAGTTCCCAAAGAGTGCTGGAAATAATTCTAATATACTTCCTGAATGTATAAGTATTCACAGAGAAAACTGAACCCATGCCCTGAAACGGGATGTTATTATTCTCATTTCAGTTTGACTATATAGAACACTATGGAGTTGGGTGGTAGCACAATGGGTTAAGCACAGGTGGCACAAAGTGAAAGGACCAGCATAAGGATCCCAGATCAAGCCCTCGGCACCCCACATGCAGGGGAGTCGCTTCACAAGCAGTGAAGCAGGTCTCCAGGTGTCTTTCTTTCCCCCTCTTTGTCTTCCCCTCCTCTCTCCAATTCTCTCTGTCCTATCCAACAACGACAAAATAGTAATAACTACAACAATAAAACAAGGGAAACAAAAGATAATAAATAAAGAAATATTTTAAAAATCTTTTTTAAAAAAGAACACTATGTTTGATAAAGGATATAATAAGAGAAAGCTGTGGTATATATACACAATGGAATACTATGCAGCTATCAAGAACAATGAACCCACCTTCTCTGTCCCATCTTGGACAGAGCTAGAAGGAATTATGTTAAGTGAACTAAGTCAGAAAGATAAAGATGAGTATGGGATGATCCCACTCATCAACAGAAGCTGACTAAGAAGATCTGAAAGGGAAACTAAAAGCAGGACCTGATCAAATTGAAAGTAGGGCACCAAAGTAAAAACCCAGTGGTGAGGGGTAGGCATGTAGCTTCCTGGGCCAGTGGGGGGTGGGAGTGGGCGGGAGGGATGGGTCACAGTCCTTTGGTGGTGGGAATGGTGTTTATGTACACTCCTAGCAAAATGTAGACATATAAATCAGTAGCTAATTAATATGAGAGGGGTAAATCAATTGTATGTCTTAAAGTTTCTCAAAAGACAAACTGAATCTTTTTAATATATAGGTTATGTATTTGATATGCGGACTCTCTCAAAAGCCTAGACCAAGTAGATTAGAAGCTTCCAATAGCACAGCTATATACAAGATACTGGGTACTGTCCAGCAAACCATAACAAAAGGACTTTTCAAAGTTAACCCAATTAACAAATAATGTGATGATAATATTAACTATTGATTGTCTTTTTGAACCCTAAGACAGCAGGAACCTCACATCTTCACTATAGAGCCCCTACTTCCCCCAGTCCTGGAACCCTTGGATAGGGCCCACTTTCCCATATGCATCTCCCAATCCAAACCAAATAACATTGCATCTGCCTATCACAACCTAACCAAAGCAACGATTGCTACCTCAACATGCTTCACCTCAGAATGTATCCAGAGACTTCACGTGTGGAATGACAACCCTTCAGCTTCATTACTCGGGTGAGACCTTTCCTTTAATAGTACACTCTAATTTCATCTCAGGTAGTTCACTTTCTAACAAAGTCCCATAACCTAGATATACACCAGTTTCTGTGAGAGAGAGCTTATGTGCACACGTATCCATAAACTACTGCAAAATATATACCTGAAAGCAGGACTACACTAGAGTTTACAGTGAGTATCCCCCTAACACTTCCTCTCCACTATTCCAAGCTTGGGATCCATGATTGCTCAACGAATTGTTTGGCTTCATATGTTAACTCTCTTTTCAATCACCAGGTTCCAGATGCCACCAGGATGCTGGCTAGGCTTCCCTGGATTGAAGACCCCACCAAGGTGTCCTGGAGCTCAGCTTCCCCAGAGTCACACCCTACTAGGGAAAGAGAGAGGCAGACTGGGGGTATGGACCGACCAGTCAACGCCCATGTTCAGCGGGGAAGCAATTACAGAAGCCAGACCTTCTACCTTCTGCAACCCTCAACGACCCTGGGTCCATGCTCCCAGAGGGATAGAGAATGGGAAAGCTATCAGGAGAGGGGGTGGGTTATGGGGATTGGGTGTTGGGAATTGTGTGGAGTTGTACCCCTCCTACCTTATGCTTTTGTTCACTAATCCTTTCTTAAATAAAAAATTTAAAAAAAAAAGAACACTATGTTTGATAAAGGATATCATAAGAGTTTATTTTTGCTAAAATGCAGCATATGAGAAATAATGTTAAAGTAGTATAACAGGTATTTTTTGTCAAATAGTGACATAAATTGTCATTAAAAATTTATTTATAGTGGGATTGTGGAAGATGGCTGAATGAGAAGCTGCTAGTGGCTTGAGCTCCAACAACATCTACTGGAAACGGTAGGATTTTTGCCTTTAGCAGGACGGTCAATAAGAGGTTCTAGTGGTGACACCAAGGAGGTGACTATAACTCAATTTAGGTTAGAAAATAGAGTAAAAATAAAGGAAAAACATTTTTTTAAAATTATTATTCCCGAAGCGCACCCCTGACCCGCTCCCCCGCCCCCATAACCAGTCCTGGGGGCCAGAGATCTGCTCCTAGCAGGCTCCCCTACTGAGCTCCTTTCTTACCAAAATTCCTGTCCCACCAGGAGGTGTCATGCATTCTAATTCTATTTCTATCTGAAACCCGTGGCCTTTTTTCTTTCTAAGTGGCCAATTCCAGCTACAAATATTCCACCAAGCAGAGCCTTATTCAGACAGGGAAAGACTACCAGAGGTTTTTCTTTCTTTTTTTTTTTTTTGCTTTATTTTCTCAACAATCAGCTCTTTGCTCAGGGGGCCTGAAGCAATCTGGAGCCATCCAAGCTGAAGACAGGACAGATTTTTTAATCTGTTCTATTTTGTTATCAATACTAGATAAACGTGTATCTCTTTCCCCATCTCCTTCAGGTTGACCAGAATTAATTCTTAGTGTATTTTCAATTGCTAGGGGACACAACCTATCAAAATATCTGGGACATAGCTAAAGCAGTATTGAGAGGGAAACTTTTAGCCATACAATCACATATTAAACACCAAGAAGAAGCTCAAATGAATGACCTTACTGCACACCTCAAAGACTTAGAGGAAGAGGAACAAAGGAACCCTAAAGCAACCAGAAGGACAGAAATCACTAAAGTTCGAGCAGAAATAAACAACATCGAAAATAAGAACCATACAAAAGATCAATGAAGCCAAATGTTGGTTCTTTGAAAGATTAAACAAAATTGACAAACCCCTAGCCAGACTCACCAAACAAAAAGACAGAAGACTCAAAGTAATAGAATTGTAAACGATGTAGGAGATATCACAACTGACACCACAGAAATCCAGAGAATCCTGCAAAACTTCTATAAAGAACTAAACACCACCAAGCTAGATAATCTGGAAGAAATGAAAGCATTCCTAGAAACATATGCCATTTCAAAACTGAACCAAGAAGAACTACAAAACATAAATGCACCAATCAAAGACAAAGAAATTGAAACCGTTATTAAGAATCTCCCCAACAACAAAAGTCCTGGACCAGATGGCTTCACAAATGAATTATACAAAACTTTCAGGAAACAGTTAGTACCCATACTTCTTAAGCTTTTCCATAAGATTGAAGAAATAGGAATACTCCCTTCCACGTTCTATGAAGCCAACATCACCCTGATATCAAAAGCTGATAGGGAAACAACAAAAAAGAAAAACTACAGACCAATATCTCTGATGAACATAGATGCCAAAATATTAAACAATATCTTGGCCAAACAGATACAGTAGCATATCAAAAAAATTGTTCATCATAACCAAGTGGGATTCATCCCAGGAATGCAAGGCTGGTTCAACATCCATAAATCAATCAATGTCATTCACCACATCAATAAAAGCAAAGCCAGAAAACCACATGATCATCTCAATAGATGCAGAGAAAGCCTTTGACAAAATACAACACCCATTCATGCTCAAAACCCTACAAAAAATGGGAAATTCCTCAAGATAGTGGAGTCCATATATAGCAAACCTACAGCCAACATCATACTCAACGGACAGAAGCTGAAAGCATTCCCCCTCAGATTAGGGACTAGACAGGGCTGTCCACTGACACCATTACTCTTCGACATAGTATTGGAAGTTCTTGCCATAGCAATCAGGCAAGAGAAAGAAATCAGAGGAATACAGATTGGAAGGGAAGAAGTCAAGCTTTCACTATTTGCAGATGATATGATAGTACACATAGAAAAACCTAAAGAGTCCAGCAAAAAACTAATGAAAGTTATTAAGCAATATAGCAAGGTGTCAGGCTACAAAATCAGTGTACAAAAATCAGTGGCATTTCTTTATGCAAACACTAAGTCTGAAGTAGAAGACATCTAGAAATCACTCCCATTTACTATTTCAGCAAAATCAATAAAATACCTAGGAATGCAGCTGACCAAAGAAGTGAAAGACTTGTATACTGAAAACTATGAGTTGCTATTCAAGGAAATAGAAACTGATACCAAGAAATGGAAAGACATCCCATGCTCATGGATTGGAAGAATAAATATCATGAAAATGAATATTCTCCCCAGAGCCATATACAAATTTAATGCAATACCCATCAAAGTTCCACCAACCTTCTTTTAGAGAATAGAATAAAGACTACAGTCATTTATCTGGAACCTGAAAACACTTAGAATTGCCAAAACCATCTTGGAGAAAAGAAACAGAAATGGAGGCATCACACTCCCAGATCTCAAACTATATTATAAAGCCATCATCATCAAAACAGCATGGTACTGGAACAAAAATAGGCACACAGACAAGTGGAACAGAATTGAAAGCCCAGAAATAAATCCCCACACCTATGGACATCTAATCCTTGATGACGGAGCCCAGAGTATTAAATGGAAGAAGGAGGCTCTCTTCAATAAATGGTGCTGTGAAAACTGGGTTGGAACATGCAAAAGAATGAAATTGAACTACTTTACCTCGCCAGAAACAAACAAACAAAAAAGTCAACTCCAAATGGATCAAAGACCTGGATGTTTGACCAGAAACAATCAAATACTTAGAGGAAAAAATTGGTAAAACACTTTCCCACCTATACCTCAAGGACATCTTTGATGAAATAAATCCAATTGCTAGAAAGACTAAAACAGAAAAAAAAAAAAAAACCAACAGGACTACACCAAATTGAAAAGCTTCTGCACATCCAAGAAAACCATTAAAGAAAGAGACCCCTCACAGAATGGGAGAAGATCTTCACATGCCATACATCAGACAAGAAACTAATCACCAAAATATATAAAGAGCTCAGCAAAATTAGCATCAAAAAAGCAAATGACCCTATCCAAAAATAGGCAGAGTATATGAATAAAACATTCACCTCAGAGGAGATCCAAAAGGCTAACAAACATATGAAAAACTTGCTCCAGGTCACTGATTGTCAGAGAAATGCAAATTAAGACAACACTGAGATACCACCTCACTCCTGTGAGAATGGTATACATCAAAAAGGACAGCAGCAACAAATGCTGGAGAGGTTGTGGGGACAGAGGAACCTGGTGGGAATGTAAATTGGTACAGCCTCTGTGGAGAGCAGTCTGGAAAACTCTCACAAGGCTAGACATGGACCTTCCATATGACCCAGTAATTCCTCTCCTGGGGATATACCCCAAGGATTCCATAATGCCAATCAAAAAGATATGTGTACACCTATGTTCATAGCAGCACAATTCATAATAGCTAAAACCTGGAAGCAACCCAGGTGCCCAACACCAGATGAGTGGCTGAGAAAGCTGTGGTATATACACAGAATGGAATACTATACAGCTATCAAGAACAATGAACCCACCTTCTCTGACCCTTCTTGGACAGAGCTAAAAGGAATTATGTTAAGTGAGCTAAGTCAGAAAGATAAAGATGAGTATGGGATGATCCCACTCATCAACAGAAGTTGAGAAAGAATATCTGAATGGGAAACTAAAAGCAGGATCTGACTAAATTGAAAGTAAGGCACCAAAGTGAAAACCCTGTAGTGAGGGGGAGGGTGGACATGTGGGTTCCTGGGCCGGTAGAGGGTGGGGGTGAGTGGGTGGGATGGGACACAGTCTTTTGGTAGTGGGAATGGTGTTTATGTACACTCCTAGTAAAATGTAGTCATATAAATCACTAGTTAATTAATATGAGGGGGAAATTAATTGTCTCAAAGTTTTTAAAACACAGTCTTTTTAATATATAGGCTGTGTATCTGATATGTGGACTCTCTCAAAAGCCTAGACCAAGTAGATCAGAAGCAACCAGTGGCACAGCTATATAAGATACTGGGTACTGTACAGCAAACCCTAACAAAGGGACTTTTCAAAGTTAACCCAATTACCAAATAATGTGATGATAACATTAACTATCCATTGTCTTTTTGAACACTAAGACAGCAGGAACCTCACATCTCCACTATAGAGCCTGTATTTCCCCCAGTCCTGGAACCTTAGGATAGGGCCCACTTTCCCGTATGCCTCTCCCAATCCATATCAAATAATATTGCATCTGCCGATCACAACCTAATCAACGCAACGATTTCCACCTCAACATTCTTCAGCTCAGACTGTATCCAGAGACTTCAGGTGTGGAATGACAACCCTTCAGCTTCATCACTCAGGTGAGACCTTTCCTTTCATAGTATTCTCTAATTCCATCCCAGGTGGATCACTTTCTAACAAAGTCTCAAACCTAGATATAGACCAGTTTCTGTGAGAGAGAGCATATGTTCACACGTATCCATAAACTAGTGCAAAATATATACCTGAAAGCAGAAGTACACTAGAGTTTGCAGTGAGTACCCCCCTAACACTTCCTCTCCACTATTCCAACCTTTGGGTCCATGATTGCTCAACAATTTGTTTGGCTTTGTATGTCAACTCTTTTTTCAGCCCCCAGGTTCCAGATGCCATCAGGATGCCGGCCAGGCTTCCCTGGACTGAAGAACCCACCAATGTGTCCTGGAGCTCTGCTTCCCCAGAGACCCACCCTACTAGGGAAAGAGAGAGGCAGACTGGGAGTATGGAATGACCAGTCAACGCCCATGTTCAGCGGGGAAGCAATTACAGAAGCCAAACCTTCCACCTTCTGCAACCCAGAAGGACCCTGGGTCCATGCTCCCTGAGGGATAAAGAATGTGAAAGTTATCAGGGGAGGGGAAGGGATATGGAGATTGGGTGGTGGGAATTGTGTGGAATTGTACCCCTCCTACCCTACGGTTTTGTTAATTTATCCTTTCTTAAATAAAAAAATAAATTAAAAAATTATTTATAAAAAAGAAACACTGACAAAAACCATAGGATTAGGGGAGGTACAACTCCACACAATTCCCACCACCAGAACTCCATATCCCGTCCCCTCCCCTGATAGCTTTCCTATTCTTTATCTCTCTGGGAGTATGGACCCAGGGTCATTATGGGGTATAGAAGGTGGAAGGTCTGGCTTTTGTAATTGTTTCCCCACTTAACATGGGCATTGACAGGTTGATCGATACTTCCAGCTTGTCTCTGTCTTTCCCTAGTGGGGAGGGGCTAATGAGAAGTGGGGCTAAACTAGTCACGGGCTCTTTGGAATATAACTAAAATAGGCCTACTAACTATCTATAAAGTGTCATTTTTTTATGGGAAACTATATGAATTTCCTTCCATGAAAATAAATTCAAATAAAGTTGAAAATGCTTTTGGAGTATGCGATGATCTTTTGGAAGAAACTGATACTAAATGATTTATGAATGTTATCCTTCTAACAAGGATTTATACAGTTATTTGTGTTAGTTTGTCCAAAGGATAGTAAGGAACCAATAAAAAGGTAATTTTATTGTTTCTTAGTATCTAGTGTATTTTAAAATATTTTTTCTAAAGATACACTATGTTGGTTTTGCTTGATTTAAGTAATTTCCTTAATGACAAGTGTACTTTGATGTAAATTAATGAATTATAGAAAATATATATCACCTTTCTGACATAAAGAGAGAAGCAATATTTTAAGCCACTGAAAAAATGTTTTATAGTCATACTATAAGGCTGCAGGCACTACTTTGTCTCTTCATGGAATCATAACAAAATTGCAGTACAAAATACTGAAGTGTGTTTTTTTAATATACATACATACATCACTGCATACCAGACACTAAAGATATGTACCAGACACTAGAGATACAATAATGAATACAAAATGCTTGGTACCTATCTCATAGTACTTATGGCCCTAAAAAATTCCTTAAATAATCATAAGTTGATAGTTTTATGACGATTTTTGAAAGAGGGGAATAAAAGTGATATGAGCTCTGTGGAATTAGCTGAGTGTTACTAAAGCCTTTATTTGAACAATGCTCCTTGAAACATTGCTTAGAAAGTATTTTTGCGGAGATCGCTTTCTCTCCTCTCCTCTCCCGGATCAACTAGGAATACCAAAGGAGACCACCTGGACGGAAACAAGACAGGACTAGAATGACCACAGGAACCCAGTAAATCACCCGTGAGTACAAACACGCGTGGCTGGTGACAGACAGGAGAGAGGGGCCTAAGGAGAGATTAAGTGACTGCTAACAGTTCAACAGTTTATCAGTGGAGACACCACCTCCAGTCTGCTCCACCAACAAGGGGACAGCTGAAGGGAGGAAAGGACTCCCCAGAGACTCACCAAGTGCAACTCTGAGTCTCCATTGCTACTACCCTCAGAATCTGGAGCAGCAACAGGGAGGGACACCAGGGGACAGAGATCTAACCAGGAAACTCAGGAGAAGACCTATACCTCGGTGGCACTGCTGAGGGGCTGTGAAAGTCTCTTTGCAAAACCACTGGATTATCTCTGCCACACCCTGCTTTATCTCTTGGTCAGGAGTCAGTGATTAAGCTAAGAATCCTATTGATAGTTTAAAAGCCTTCAGGCTCCCATAGCCTACAGGGAAGAAAAAAAAGAGGCTTTTACACCACTGAGCTCCAACTCAGGGATTGAAAAAACTGTTAACTTCCACCACGGTAAAACCTTTAATTAAATTACTTAGACACAAGTCAATCCAGGCAATAGTGATCAATAATTTGAAAAGTACTGATAAAGGGAACTCATAACATAATATATAAAATGGTTAAAACAACAAGAAAAAATATTGGAGACTCGAACCAGGACAAGAGTCCAGCTAAAAGTCCTCCAGAGGGTGAAGCACAAAACAACGAGTTCAACATCCAAACATTAGCTAAGGAAATAATAACAGGAGTGAGTAAAGAATTTGAAAAAAATTGTAATCAGAAATGCAGGAACAACAAATGAGAATATGGAAGAAAATTCTAATAATCTCATGGTTATTAGAGAGCTGAAAGCTGAAATCGCTGAGCTAAGAAGGCAACTAGCTGAACAAGCTAAAACAGTATCAGAGCAGGGCAACAAAATAGATGAACTCCAGAAAGCAGTAGAGGGCAGAGAGAATAGACTCTATGAGGCTGAAGACAGAATTAGCAAGATTGAGGATGAATTAGAGACAACTAAAAAAGAAGTAAGAGATCTCAAAAAGAGATTAAGAGATGCTGAAAACAACAACAGAGTCCTATGGGATGACTTCAAAAGAAACAATATACGCATTATTGGCTTACCAGAGGAAGAAAGAGAAGGAGAGGAAGAAACCATTCTCCAGGCCAGAATAGCTGAAAATTTCTCTAGTCTAGACAACACCAAAGACATAAAGATTCAAGAAGCCCAGAGGGTCCCAAACAGAATTAACCCAGACCTAAAGACACCAAGACATGTCATACTTAGAATGGAAAGGAATAAGGATAAAGAAAGGATCCTCAAGGCTGCAAGAGAAAAACAAAGAGTCACCTACAAAGGAAAACCCATAAGATTAGCAGCAGACTTCTCCATACAAACACTACAGGCCAGAAGAGAATGGCAAGATATCTATCGAGTGCTCAATGAGAAAGGCTTTCAGCCAAGAATACTATATCCTGCTAGATTGTCATTCAGACTAGATGGAAGCATCAAAACCTTCTCAGACAAGCAACAGTTGAAGGAAGCAACCATCACCAAGCCTACCCTCAAAGAAGTTCTGAAAGGTCTCCTATAAACAACCAGACCACCACAAATAGGACATATATCAAAACACTCTAAAACTCTACAAGAATGGCATTAAAATATCTTCAATCTTTGATATCAATAAATGTCAATGGCCTGAATTCACCTATTAAAAGACACAGAGTAGGAAGATGGATCAGAAAACACAGCCCAACAATATGTTGTCTACAGGAAACTCACCTAACGCAACAAGACAAACACAGACTTAAGGTGAAAGGATGGAAAACTATCATTCAAGCCAATGGCCCACAAAAAAGGGCAGGAACAGTTATTCTCATATCTGACATGATAGACTTTAAAATAGATAAGATTAAAAAAGATAGGAATGGACACTACTTAATGCTCAGAGGATCAGTCAATCAAGAGGACTTAACAATTATTAATATCTATGCACCCAATGAGAAGCCATCTAAATACATCAAACTTCTACTGAAAGCGCTACAGCAATATATTAACAGTAACACAATCATAGTAGGGGACTTCAACACCCCGCTATCTCAACTTGACAGATCATCCAGGAAGAAAATCAGTAAAGACATAAGGGAGCTAAATGAAGAGATAGATAAACTAGAACTATAGGACATTTTCAGAGTCATTCATCCCAAGAGACTGGAATACACATTTTACTCAAATCCACATGGATCATTCTCAAGGATAGACCATATGTTAGGCCACAAAGACAGCATCAGCAAATTCAAGAGCACTGAAATCATCCCAAGCATCTTCTCAGACCACAGTGGAATTAAACTAACACTTAACAATCAACAAAAGATTAGTAACAGTCCCAAAATGTGGAAGCTCAACAGTACACTTCTTAACAACTTCTGGGTCAAAGAGGAAATCAAGGAAGAAATCAAAATGTTTCGAGAGTTCAATGAAAATGAAGACACAAGCTATCAAAATATTTGGGACACAGCTAAAGCAGTCCTAAGAGGGAAGTTCATAGCTATACAAGCACACATTAGGAAACAAGAAAAGGCACAAATAAACAGCCTGATTGCACATCTTAAAGACCTAGAAGAAGAACAACAAAGGAATCCTAAAGCAACCAGAAGGACAGAAATCACTAAAGTTAGGGCAGAAATAAATAACATTGAGAATAGGAAAACCATACAAAAGATCAATGAAAGTAAATGTTGGTTCTTCGAAAGAGTAAACAAAATTGACAAGCCTTTAGCCAGACTCACAAAAAAGGGAGAAGACCCAAATAAATCAGATAGTAAATGAAAGAGGAGATATCACAACAGACACTGCAGAAATTCAACATATCATGCGAAGCTTCTATGAACAACAATATGCCACCAAGCTAGAGAACCTGGAAGAAATGAATGATTTCCTAGATACCTACCAACTTCCAAAACTAAGTAAAGAGGAAGTGGATAACATGAACAGGCCCATCACAGCTAATGAAATTGAAACAGTTATCAAAAATCTTCCCAAAAATAAAAGCCCTGGACCAGATGGTTTTACAAATGAATTCTACAAAACTTTCAAAGAAGAACTAATACCTCTACTTTTAAGTCTTCCAGAAGATTGAAGACACTGGAATACTCCCTGCCAGCTTCTATGAAGCCAACATCACCCTGATACCAAAAGCAGACAGGGACACAACCAAAAAAGAAAACTACAGACCAATATCTCTGATGAACATAGATGCGAAAATATTGAACAAAATTCTAGTCAACCAGATACAGCAGTATATCAAAAAGATTGTTCATCATGACCAAGTGGGGTTTATCCCAGGCATGCAAGGTTGGTTTAATATATGTAAATCATCAATGTGATCCACCACATCAACAAAATCAAGACCAAAAACCTCATGGTCATATCAATAGATGCAGAGAAAGCCTTTGACAAAATACAACATCCCTTTATGATCAAAACACTACAAAAAATGGGAATAGATGGAAAATTCCTGAAGATAGTGGAGTCTATATATAGCAAACCTACAGCCAACATCATACTCAATGGTGTAAAACTGGAAGCATTTCTCCTCAGATCAGGTACTAGACAGGGCTGCCCACTATCACCATTACTATTCAACATAGTGTTGGAAGTTCTTGCCATAGCAATCAGGCAGGAGCAAGGAATTAAAGCCATACAGATTGGAAGAGAAGAAGTCAAACTCTCCTTATTTGCAGATGACATGATAGTATACATGGAAAAACCTAAGGAATGCAGCAAAAAGCTTTTGGAAATCATCAGGCAATACAGTAATGTGTCAGGCTATAAAATTAACATTCAAAAGTCAGTGGCATTCCTCTATGCAAACACTAAGTTAGAAGAAATTGAAATCCAGAAATCAGTTCCTTTTCTACAGCAACAAAAACAATAAAATATCTAGGAGTAAACCTAACCAAAGAAGTGAAAGACTTGTATACTGAAAATTATGAGTCACTACTCAAAGAAATTGAAAAAGACACAAAGAAGTGGAAAGATATTCCATGTTCATGGGTTGGAAGAATTAACATCATCAAAATAAATATATTACCCAGAGCCATCTACAAATTTAATGCTATCCCCATCAAGATCCCAAGCACATTTTTTTAGGAGAATAGAAAAAATGCTACAAATGTTTATCTGGAACCAGAAAAGACCTAGAATTGCCAAAACAATCTTGAGAAAAAAGAACAGAACCGGAGGCATCACACTCCCAGATTTCAAACTGTATTATAGGGCCATTGTCATCAAAACTGCTTGGTACTTACTGGAACATGAACAGACACACTGACCAGTGGAATAGAATTGAGAGCCCAGAAATGAGGCCCCACACGTATGGACATCTAATCTTTGACAAAGGGGCCCAGACTATTACATGGGGAAAGCAGAGTCTCTTCAACAAATGGTGTTGGAAACAATGGGTTGAAACATGAAGAAGAATGAAACTGAACCACTATATTTCACCAAACACAAAAGTAAATTCCAAGTGGATGAAGGACTTGGATGTTAGACCAGAAACTATCAGATACTTAGAGGAAAATATTGGAAGAACTTTTTTCTGCATAAATTTTAAAGACATTTTCAATGAAACGAATCCAATTACAAGGAAGACTAAGGCAAGTATAAACCTATGGGACTACATCAAATTAAAAACCTTCTTCACAGCAAAAGAAACCACTACCCAAACTAAGAGACCCCTCACAGAATGGGAGAAGATCTTTACATGCCATACATCAGATAAGAGTTTAATAACCAACATATATAAAGAGCTTGCCAGACTCAACAACAAGACAACAAATAACCCCATCCAAAAATGGGGGGAGGACTTGGACAGAATATTCACCATAGAAGAGATCCAAAAGGCCGAGAAACACATGAAAAAATGCTCCAAGTCTCTGATTGTCAGAGAAATGCAAATAAAGACAACAATGAGATATCACTTCACTCCTGTGAGAATGTCATACATCAGAAAAGGTAGCAGCAGCAAATGCTGGAGAGGGCTTGGGGTCAAAGGAACCCTCCTGCACTGCTGGTGGGAATGTCAACTGGTCCAACCTCTGTGGAGAACAGTCTGGAGAACTCTCAGAAGGCTAGAAATGGACCTACCCTATGACCCTGCAATTCCCCTCCTGGGGATATATCCTAAGGAACCCAACACATCCATCCAAAAAGATCTGTGTACACATATGTTCTTGGCAGCACAATTTGTAATAGCCAAAACCTGGAAGCAACCCAGGTGTCCAACAACAGATGAGTGGCTGAGCAAGTTGTGGTATATATACACAATGGAATACTACTCAGCTGTAAAAAATGGTGACTTCACCGTTTTCAGCCGATCTTGGATGGACCTTGAAAAAATCATGTTGAGTGAAATAAGTCAGAAACTGAAGGATGAATATGGGATGATCTCACTCTCAGGCCGAAGTTGAAAAACAAGATTAGAAAAGAAAACACAAGTCGAACCTGAAATGGAATTGGAGTATTACAGCAAAGTAAAAGACTCTGGGGTGGGTGGGTGGGTGGGGAGAATACAGGTCCATGAAAGATGATGAATGACATAGTGGGGGTTGTATTGTTAAATGGAAATCTGGGGAATGTTATGCATGTACAAACTATTGTATTTACTGTTGAATGTAAAGCATTAATTCCCCAATAAAGAAATAAATTATTAAAAAAAAAAGAAAGTATTTTTGCGGGATACTGTGAGTGCACATGTAGAAGAAAGAAAGATAGCGAGTGAGACATTTAAAGAGAGAACCAGATTTTAAATAATGTTCTTTCATTTTTCTGAAAGTGTTGACTAATAATGATTATCTTATAGTACTTAATTCCTTTCAATGGAAACATGCCAACTATCTGAGGTATAGTAGATTTTATTTTTCTTGTTATGTAAATGAGAAAATTATTTAAATGCCTAACTACCCAAAAGCCTGATGCACTGCTTTTTTATTACATCATGCTAAAAAGTCCCAGACTACAGTAGAAGACTCCTAATCCCTGGCTCCAAAGACTCCTATAAAATCCAAAAGCCTGTGCCAATTTTAGGACCCATCATCCTCGGCTAATAGGCAGAGTATACTATTCAGCCTCCTTTGGAGACTGGAGTACTCCCTACCCTTGTTGATCCACATTGAGAGTCAGGTCCTGTAGGGGCCCATAGAGAGGTCCATTATGTTGTTTGTTGGAGATGACCAGTGACAGTAGTGAAATCACGTAATGTGAGCTCAGACCTACAGGGATGCAGAGGTTACATAGGCTCCTGTGCTGACTATGGCCCCAGATCAGATCGATGGGGCTTACAGTCAACAATATTTATATACTTTTCCCATATTTAGGTGCTACTTCTTTCCCTGATCCAGCTTTCTGGTCCTTTTTCCAACTATGACACCATCCCCCCAGAAAATAACTTAGGTCACCTGCATATTAGATGCCAGGCGCAGACAAAAACTAATAGGGTTATTTGTCCCATAGAATATACTTAAAATAGACCTGACCTCCTGGGGCTTTTTCCTAAATGGAGAACCCAAATCTCCATCCACAATATTCTAGCCTTTAGTTTCATTTGTAGTCAACAATTTGTTCTGCTCTATATCTTAACTCTTTTTCGGCCACAAGGTTCCAGATGCTACCATGATGCCAACTGGACTTCCCAAGGCAGACAACCCCACTAATGTGTCCTGGAGCCCCCCCCTCCAAGAGTTCTGCCCCACTAGGGAAAGAGAGAGAGACAGGCCGGGATTATGGATCAACCTGCCAATGCCCATGTTTAGTGGGGAAGAAATTACAGAAGCCAGACCTTCCACCTTCTACACCCCATATTGACCCTGGGTCCAAGTTCCCAGAGGTATAAAGAATAGGAAAGCTATCAGGGAAGGGAATGAGTTACGGAGTTCTGGTGGTAGGAATTGTGTGGAATTGTACCCCTCTTATCCTATGGTCTTGCCAGTGTTTCCATTTTGTAAATTACAGAAAATAAATAAATAAAAAGAGGGAGTCAGGCAGTAGCGCAGCAGGTTAAGCGCACGTGGCACAAAGCGCAAGGACCAGCGTAGGGATCCCGGTTCAAGCCCCCAGCTACCCACCTGCAGGGGAGTCACTTCACAGGCAGTGAAACAGGTCTGCAGGTGTCTATCTTTCTCTCCCCCTCTCTGTCTTCCCCTCCTCTCTCCATTTCTCTCTGTCCTATCTAGCAATAACAATGACATTAATAACTACAACAACAATGAAAAGCAACAAAGGCAACAAATAAAATATAAAAAAATAAAAAATGATTTAAATACAATAGTACTCTGCCACCAAGTTGCAGATGCTCCTATGATGCCAACCTGACTTCCTGGGAAAGACAATCTCACCAATGTGTCCTGGAGTCCCACCTCCCCAGATCCCTGTCCTACTAGGGAAAGATAGGGACAGGCTGGTAGTATGGATCAACCTGCCAATGCCCATGTTCAGTGGGGAAGCAATTACAGAAGCCAGGCCTTCTACCTTCTGCACTCCATAATGACCCTGGGTCCATGCTCCCAGAAGGATAAGGAATAGGAAAGCTATCAAGGGAAAGGATGGGATACAGAGTTCTGGTGGAGGAAACTGTGTGGAGTTGTACCCTTCTTATCCTATGGTCTTGTAGATACTTTTTATTTTATGAATAAATTTTAAAAAATTAAAAAAATATAAATACCTTAAAATCACATACAATATTCAAGAAACCAAAGACACTAATACAAAGGAAGGAAAACAAAATATGGCAAGGAGAATGTTCCTTTGCTTTTGGCTATTAAGTAGGTCACCCACTAAAAAGCTATTTTGGTATAAAATTTTAGAGGGCATGTAGTACATCTACCAACATGACTGACCTGATTCTTCATTTTCAAGATCTAAGAAAATCAAAGGCAGTTATTTATTTATTTATTTATTTATTTATTTATTATGGAAGGGAGGTTTGGGTCATTTAGGTAGCTCAAGAAATTGTTAGTTGGGACATTTGATTTTGCCAGGCTAGTGTTCTAGATTTCCTATGAGGTTATGAGTCACTTAGAAGAGATGCTGTTCTTAAGAAGGGACAGTTTGTAAACCTCTGCATTGTGTAGTCAGCAATAAATTTCCTCCCCTTCCCTTCCTTTCCCTTCCCTTCCCTTCCCTTCCCTTCCCTTCCCTTCCCTTCCCTTCCCTTCCCTTCCCTTCCCTTCCCTTCCCTTCCCTTCCCTTCCCTTCCCTTCCCTCCCCTCCCCTCCCCTCCCCTCCCCTCCCCCCTCCCCTCCCCTCCCTCCTCCCCTCTCCTCCCCTCCCCTCCCTCCTCCCCTCCCCTCCCCTCCCTCCTCCCCTCCCCTCCCTCCTCCCCTCCCCTCCCTCCTCCCCTCTCCTCCCCTCCCCTCCCCTTTCCTTCCCTTTTTTTCCCATTTATTACTTATTTTTGTATGCATTTTCTTGTGGGGTGCATCAGACAAACTCTTAACATTTAGCTTTCTAGAAAACAGTTTTTCCCAGGCAATGGATGATAACTATAATTTAAATCTCTGAAGCTGTTTTGGCTCTCAGGTATATGGGAATTGAGTTAGAATGAAAATGTTTCCTTTACAGTTTTATTTATGACAGCATGAACACTTTGTTATTAACTGGAAAATCGAAACTTCTAAGAAAAATAATAATCTTTTACTAAATTTCAGTTTGACTCTAAACTGAGTGTCCATTTGAATTAGGGTGAAGCATTTCTTTTTCTAATTTTTAGTTTTAAATTTAAATAGCCAGGCATAAGAATGACTACATTTTGGGTTCATTGAATTGTATTTCTCCCCAGTCTATTGACAGATTTTTTCCTCATATGCTATTTTACATTAAAAATGATTTTATGTTACATACATACATTCCCCAATCCTTTGGAACCAGAGGGATGTTCTGCAAAAATATCTACTAATTCAAGAAGAATGAATAGTGCCTTGGCACTCTAAGCTCCAGAAACAAAAAACAAAACAAAAAACTACTTCTGCCTTATCTCTTACCTTTGTTCTATTCTGGGAGGAAAGTATGGTGGGATAGAGGGTATGGAAAGGGATTTCTTTGAAATAGTTAGCTATCTATAAGACAGAGACTTGGAAGGCTGTGTTTATATGGTAAGAAATATTAAATTACAGAGACTTTCATACTAATCAGAGCATTCAATTTTCAACAGCTAGATTGTCTTTTCTTTCTGTATTTTTCCCTCCCTGAAGACACTGGGGAGGAAAAAGGGATTAGAAAGACTAAAAAAATAAAATCAAATTAAAAAAACCCTTGTTGGCACATTTAGTCTATTGACTACTTAATTTATTAGTAGATATGGAAACTACCTCAGGTTGATGATTTAACATATTGGTTGGAGGTAAAATAAATCTGAAACATACCTGTTCCAAAATTGTGTTAATCCTTTCAACTTCACAGTCAATCAAATATCGTTTTTCCTGCCTCCTGTCCATTTCTTCAATGATGCGCCTGAATTCTTGGACATCCTTTATGTTGCCCACAGACCTAGCTGTCACTTGCCAGTTGTTTTGCACTGCTGCTTCCATAATTGCTTGGAGGATAGAAAACCCTGAAAGAAGGAAAAACAGCTATAATGTTTTTTTTTCTGTAAAAATACCTTTCTTCAGGTATTAAATATACTGCTGTGTATTTATTCACATTCTAGTAGGTCTTGTTGAACCTTGTCCATTTTGAAGAGCAGGCTTACTCAAAGCATCAGCATTACATTTCCGAAGAGCTGGCATCTCTATCTTAGCCAAAAGGAAAAAATATTCTACTACTGTGGACACCAGGCTATGTGTCAACTCTGTACTTAAGCAAATGAAGCTGAATTACAGTACCTAAGTGGTTATATTGACATGTATTACAAAAATAACTATGGATAGAATACTAAGAGCTTATTCCTTGCTCTTGGCCACAATATTTCCTGTTGCAGCTGAAGATCATTTATTTCATTTTCCATATAAACATTGTTAAGAATCAGACATACCTATAGTAGAGATAGAACTTTGTTATATGTAGTATGGCTAATTATTACACAGGTATGATTATCCAACTCGGTACATAATGTCTTTCAAGTAAAAACTTTTAAGAAAACCCAACAGTCTATAAAATATTATTATTGGTTCTTTGATCATTGTATTATGAAATCATTCAATTACTTTAAGTCTTCCTGAGTTGTCTTTTCTCAGTTAAATTTTGATTGATTTCTTCTTCTTTTTTATTTTTTCATGTTTTTATTTTTATTTATTTATTTTTTATTTAAGAAAGGATAAATTAACAAAACCATAGGGTAGGAGGGTTATAACTCCACACAGTTCCCACCACCCAATCTCCATATCCCATCCCCTCCCCTGATAGCTTTCCCATTCTCTATCTCTCTGGGAGCATGGACCCAGGGTCGTTGTGGGTTGCAGAAGGTGGAAGGTCTGGCTTCTGTAATTGCTTCCCCTCTGAACGTGGACATTGACTGGTCGTTCCATACTCCCAGTCTGCCTCTCTCTTTCCCTAGTAGGGTGGGTCTCTGGGGAAGTGGAGCTCAAGGACACATTGGTGGGGTCTTCAGTCCAGGGAAGCCTGGCTGGATTGATTTCTTCTGAGTTAATTACTCAAACAAATATTAACTACCAACTCCCTGGAACTATGTCAAATTGCAGAGAGAGAGAGAGAAAGAGAGAGAGAGAGAGAGAGAGAGAGAGAGAGAGACACACAGAGAACGAGAGAGAGAGAGGAGATTTGATGCTTGGATTTGGGTAATCTGTTAGAACTCAGGGTTTGGAAAGTTGGAAAAGGAAGTATACCTTAAAGTATGAGCTATAGAATAGCACATGGGTATACTTTTGCTTCTGGTCCAGAATCTAAGTGTAATTTCATCAAATATAGACATTATTTTATTGGGATATGGTGAAAAGCAGATAATTTTTCTATATATTTAAATTGTTTTACATTAATATTTAAATAATGACTAATTGGAGTGGATGAAAGAGGTCATTTAGTAAGCCGAAATGAAAGGTGGCATAACAATTTGGCCACTGGAAAAGCAGAGATTGGAAGGAAGATTATGTTGCCCTTTAAACACATTCCAGATTTTGTTTTGTCCTGTGCTCACAATGTACTTCAAGGCTATGGCTGGGAATCTTTTCCAGAACACCATAGAAAATGGTACTGACGTTTGGAGATCATGCTTCAGGGAAACGGCAGCAGTGACTCAGCTGGCCATTAGGACTCCTTTGTGTGCTGGGTATATGCAAGAAGATCACAAATGAGACCCAAGCACTTGGCAATTTCCAAATGAGCAATTGCAGCACAGGAGCACAAAATTATAGATCAGAGTAAATTACCATTGCTTTTAATATTAATTCTTACTCTGTTTAAACCAACCATGCATATTTATTTCTCATATTTACATTTCTCTGTGGGTTTCCTATATGTTCTTCGTTTGAGTGGGAGTTGCGGGTGCATAGTGGGCCAAGGTTTGGGATTAAGAAATAAACATAGGAAGAAAGAGATTAAAGCATTTGGAAATCTTTCTTAAACTGTGCATAATAAAGCCTCATTATTTCGAATCCCACTAATTAAGAATTTATGAAAATTTAGCAATGAGTAGGTTGAATTTTACTACTGTACAATTTATGAAAGACATATTGACTGAATAATAATAGTAATGGAATTACATAGTAAATCTTCAGTATATTTAAATTATGCTTTTTAAAAATATTTTTTAAGCAGAAAATTTTGGTTCTTTGAGTCAAAAATCCACATTCTTCTAATCTTTGCCAGTTATCAATAGATCTGTTCTACCACTTGGGAACCAATGTGTCAAATTAAATCATTTTTCCATGTGATAACTCACCATTTTTTTAAAATAGGCAACATATCTCTCCTTACCTTTCTTTTCCTTTTGTGAAGATGTTCCAATCCTTCAACCATTACTTTTTATGGCATTATGTTATGCCCCCCCCCTTTAGTGGATACTTGTTAATACGTTATTGATTCTGAAAATTCACATATGATGGGACTACTGTGGGTGACATGGAATGATTGTTAGCTTTTATATGAGTTCTTATTTTAGCAGCCTAAATTTACTAATATTCTAAAATTGTCACTTCAGATTCTTAATTTATGTTAAGCTTAGGTTCAACCAAGTATGCCAGATTTACCTGGAAACCTTTCCTCTGACAACTCACTATCCCTAAATCAGGACCTGCTTGTATCTCCTTTCTTTGATGATTCATTTTTAAATTTAATTTTTCTTCTTCCCAACTTCTCCTCTGTTGTTACATTGACTCAGATCTGGAAGAAGATTTCACCTATTTAGTACTGTCATGACTACTTATTCAAGGTAATTGCACCTGTATTTCCTTTCTGTCCAGACCTGCTGCTATTTGTACACTTGTGGATGCCTCTCTTCCCTCACAAAACTGCCCTTAAAGACTGCTAAATCGCTTCTCCATAGAAGAGTAAGTTGAGATTTAAGGTAAACCAGTTATAAGCAAAGGAAAAACAAATTAGGGGAATTATGTAACAGACATTTAAAAACTCAAAATTTAATAAATAGATTATAAAGGGTAGGACAGTGGTGCACCTAGATAAAACCACATAGTATTATGCACAAGGACCCTCAAAAAGATACTGTTTTTTCATTTTCCCTTTTGTTGCCCTTGTTTTATTGTTGTAGTTATTATTGATGTCGTTGTTGGATAGGACAGAGAAAAATGGAGAGATATGGGGAAGACAGAGAGGGCGAGAGAAAGATAGACACCTGCAGACCTGCTTCACCGCCTGTGAAGCGATTCCCTTGCAGATGGGGAGCCAGGGGCTCGAAAGGGGATCCTTACGACCATCCTTGCACTTTGTGCCACCTGCCTTTAACCCGCTGCATTACGCCCGACTCCCAAAGATCCTGGTTGTAGCCCCTGCTCCCCATCTGTGAGGAAGAGGATGCTTCACAAGCAGTGAAGAAGGTCTGCAGGTGTCTATCTTCCTTATTCCCTCTCTATATCCCCCATCTCTCAATTTTTCTCTGCTTTATCGAATAAAATGGGTGGGGTGGTGGTGGTGGTGGGAAATGGCTACCAGGAGTCGTAGAGCCATAGTGCTGCCATTCAGCCCCAAGCGATAACCCTGGATGCAAAAATAAATAAATTAAATAAATAAATCGTAGCATGCAGGATGCTATGGCTCTGTAAAAAGAGAGTTCAGTATTTTTATACTAAAAGGAAAGATTTATACAATATATTACTACATAAGAAAAGGTTACCAAAACCCAGCATTGGTGTAATTTCATATTCTGAAGAAACACAAAACACAAAATCATATGTATTTTTACATGCATATAAAAACATTGAAGAACTTGCCAGTAGTTTTATTCCTGAGGTGTAGAATTAACAAGAATGTTGACTTGCATTGTCATTTATAGACGTAATGTTTGACTATTTTATACAAAGCAAGTATTATTCCTCCCTTCCTTCCTTCTTCTTTTCTTTCCTCCAGGGTTATTGTTGGGGCTCAGTGCCAGCACCACAAATTCACTGCACCTGGCGGCCATTTTTCCTCCCTCCACCCCCACCATCTTATTTGATAGGACAGAGAGGAATTGAGAGAGGAAGGGAAAATAGAGTGGGAGAGAGGAAGATATACACCTCCAGACCTGCTTCACCACTTGTGAAGCATTGCCCACCCCTCTCACAGATGGGGACCCAGGGGCTCAAACCCAGACCCTTTCTCGGTTCCTTGCATTTAGAACTCTATGCTGAACAAGGTGCGCCACATCCAGCCTCCGAGGCAAGTGCAGAAACAAATAACAAATTGAACAACAAATAAATTAAAAAACAATAAATTATTGTGCAGAAACAAATAAATTAAAAAAATTCATGCTTGTCTCTCAGAGCATAAGTTTGTAGAAGGCAAGGATGACAGAGGAATGCTGGTTTGTATATTACCTGTTGCAAAAAAAGAGAGAGATCTCCTAATAAATTCTGAGCTTATAGATCTTTTTACATTTTGTTCCTTGGACTATATGAGTGCATTATATTAAAAAAATAAAGAGGAAAGCACAATCATTTTTTTTAATGAGTTTGAGTCTGGGACCTCCTGGGCTATAAGCCTTGATCACATTTTTGAGCATCTCTGAACTGTTACTTACTGCTGCAGTATTTATTACCATGCAGAGTTTCTCTGTATCTACTAGAGATTATGGAGATGTGTTCTGAGAACCCTGGGTGGAATGGTCACCTCAATTCACTTCATGTCATTAAGCAGTTTAAAAAAATATCTTTCCTTTGCTGTTGTACTAAATATATTATAGTTTGATTGTCCCATGTTGCAGCTTACCATATAAGTACCGTGAGCTAACCGATTGTGCCACTGGAGCTCCTGCAGCTTACCAAAGAGAGTAAATATGATTTGGACTTTGGAGGCAGAGCAAAAGCAAGCATTGATGCTTATAGGAGGTGAGATGCATAACAAAGCCTTGTCTTTATAAAAAATAATCCTGCTGTGCTAGTAGCTTTAGTATTATCCTCTACTCTATGTGAGCTTCAGCATGCACAGCTTTGTGACACTGTAAGCTGCTTTTCAGACCAATGTTGTTCTTACCCCCTTTTGTTTTCTTCCTTGCTTTAAAGAATAGGAATTACCACACACGTAACTGGGCAATGCTAGATCATTATCAGTGTTCAACCAAGATAACATGAGTGCATGACAGCGGAGGAGTAGCAAGGCCAAGACTCTAACTAGTCCAATTCAACTGTACTTGTAGCTGGACTACATTTTCCAAACAAAGAGGACTTTTTGGCAAAGTTTAGTGCAGGGACGAATTTTGTGCTGTATTGCCACATCACTCTAAGCAACAAATGACTTGCTCCTTCAGCTTCTGGGAAAGATGTTAACTGGAGAGGGCTGCCTAGTTTAAGATTATGCTCCCTTCCCAAGGTAATTTGGATCCAAAGACTGCTAGTTATAGGGTATAAGGGTACAACCATTTCACCTAAAATGAGAAAGCTCTAAAGGGCCACTACAACTTCAGAGTTCTCTCAAGGGTAGACTAAAGTCTTATGGTTGTACCACAAACTATCTTCTTCAGTCCATGATGCTGAGAAGGAAAGCCTTCTTCAATCAAAATTTGCATGCAATGCTCTGTTGCAGAGTCAGCTCCCAGGGGATTTAATCTGTGACTATTAGCTTGACTTCATGACAGGGATGGCAGTTGATACAAAATGATATCAAATGTACAACTGTCACAGTAATTTTTTATAGGAGATGGAAGGAAGGCCAATATTTTGTTCAATATATAAATAAAATGGAAATGTGCCCCATGCTGAGTAAATTGGGTATTTGATCTGAAAGCACACAAGAATAAAAAACAGAATATTGACCTGCAGAAACTGGTGATGAATTCATTCAGGAAACATAGCTGAGGATAATTTTTATCTTTTTGTTTATTTTCTTTCTGATGCCCCCCCCCACTGTTCATGGGTCTAAACAGACAACTTAGAGCCATATCATCTCTACATATGATATGGTCTCTAGCAGTCCCCCAGATGGTGGAGATCTCTGATGTTAACAAATAGACTTCTCGTAAGTCTTGATTCTGAGAATGTTTTATGGCCTTATGTAATTCTCAGAGAATTTCCCATCAAGGCCTCAGAGGGACTTCTGACCCTCTACAAATATTCGAGAGAGAGAGAGAGAAGTTGGTCTTTCCCAGAGGGTAGTTCAGTATTAGTGCCATTGGTCTATGCTATAAATTGCTTTTTCAGTAGTTTCAGGTTGAATTGAGAGACTCAAACTGACCCATGAAAATTCTTGTAGTCTGTACTTTTCAATCATAGAATCACCACATTATAGGCTAGAAGAACACTTGCAGATGGCTTAGAGAAGTAGGTTACAATTTTTAAAGCACTGAAACACTTCTTTCAAATGAAATTATCATAGAAGTCCATGATATGAGATAGGGCAGTCTGGAGAACTCTCAGGAGGCTACAAGTGGTCCTACCCTATGACCCTGCAATTCCTCAGAAGGGAAAACTCTAAGCACAACTTGAACTGGAGTTGGTTTATATTGCACCAAAGTAAAAGACTCAGGGGTGGTGTGGAGAGGGTTCAGGCTGGAACATGATGGCAGAGGAAGACATAGTGGGGGTTCTATTGTTATGTGGAAAACTGGGGAATATTATGCATGTACAAACTATTGTATTTTACTGTTGATTGTAAATCATTAATTCCCACAATAAAGAAATTTTAAAAAAGGAAATGATGAGGTCATCTCTGTTGCAATAGCATGGTCAGAACTCAAAGGTATCATGTTGAATGAGACAAGCCAGAAAGAGAAAGACCAGTACTGAATGATATCATTTGTAGGTGGAATAAAGAACATGGAGTGGGGTCAGGCAGTAGCTCCAAGGGTTAAGCGCACATGGTGCAAAAGCACATGGACAGGAGTAAGAATCCTGGTTCGAGCCCCCGGCTCCCCACCTGCAGCGGGGTCACTTCACAAGCAGTGAAGCAGGTCTGCAGGTGTCTATCTTTCTCTCCCCCTCTTTGTCTTCCCCTCCTTTCTCCATTTCTCTCTGTCCTAACCAACAACAGAGACATCAATAACATCAATTATAATAACTATAACAACGATAAAATAGCCAGGGCAACAAAAGAGAAAAAAAAAGGCCTCTAGTTCTGCAACCCTCAATGACCCTGGGTCCATGCTCCCAGAGGGATAGAGAATGGGAAAGCTATCAGGGGAGGGGTTGGGTTATGAAGATTGGGTGGTAGGAATTGTGTGGAGTTGTACCCCTCCTACCTTATGGTTTTGTTAATTAATCCTTTCTTAAATAAAAAAAGGCCTCTAGGAGAAGTGGATTTGTGATGCAGGCGCCAAGCCCAGCAATAAGCCTGGAGGCAAAAAAAAAAATACATGGTGCAATTTTTCATAAGTTTTTTTGCCTTTTGTATCCTTTCTGTAGTGAATATTCTGTTCATCTCTTTTCCCCACTTTGGAACTGGGTCATTTGCTTTCTTGTTGCTAAGTTTGGTGAGCTCTTTATATATTTTTGTTATTGCTTTCTGATCTGATGCATGACATGTAAATATCTCCCATTCTGTGAGGAGTCTCTTTGTTTGGGTGATTTCTTTTGTTGTGCAGAAGCTTTTCAATTTGATATAGTCCCATTGATGTTGTTAAAATTTCGGAAAGCTCTTGCTGGGTGGGCCAGCTTCACGGGCGGGTAACAGAGACGCGGAGACAACGGCTGGGCAGGGCAGCTGTATTTCTTTATTCAGGAACAACGATTCATAAACTAAGACAAACTAATCACCAAGCAGAGCTCTGCTGTCTCTTTGCGGTGGCGCAAGCACTCTCTCTTACTCTCGAACTCAGGAACTCAGGAACTCTCTTTTACTCTCGAACTCTGAAACTCTTCAACTCTGGAACTCTGACACTCTCCAACTCTCTCGGGGTTCCTTCGGGGCGGGGCCAAGCAGGCCCGCGAAACTAACTGGACTGATCTAATTCTCTTTGCGGGGAAGAACTAGAACCCAATGTAAAGCATACAATTCCCCCTTTTCTTTTTAACTAAATGACTGTAGTATCAAGGGTGTGGGGTGAACAGAAACCTATATCGTACAGGCATTTTTAAAAAAAGAAACTGGCACAAACTAAACTTTATCAGCTTAACAAAAAAAAACATTTCTTGCCTCTGGGGGGCTACTTGCCTCGACGGGCATTTGCATGGGGGCGGGGAACAGTCTAGAGTCCCAAAGGCAGCTGGCTGCAATTTACTTACTATGAAACAAAACTTGTTATTAGCATATTTCTAATAGAGAAGGGATTTGAGACTTTTACATAGCAACAACGTCTTTTAACCTTTTGTTACACCCATTCAAGATGGAGACAGGAAAGGAAACCTCAGGCATGAGAATAATTAGCATAGCCATTGTGCGATCTACCATTTCTAATAGAGAAGGTAATGGAGAGTTTTACACATCAACAAGTCTATTTAACCTTTTGTTTAGACCAACTTAGTTAAAATATATTGCTTGTTAACTAATTTTTACCTCAGACTTTAAATGTAAGTTAATTTTATCTTTATGAGAATTACGTTGAAAACCTTTTTCATTTAACTTTGACTAGTAAGAATTTAGCCTTAAAGTTAATGTTTACCAAACTTTAAACATACACATAAACATGGTCATTAATACACAAGGAGAGAAACCTTTGTTATGAAGACATGTCATTTTAAACACGAATTTAAATCTGTACTGTCTTAGTTGTTGGGGGGGATTCACCATCTGGAGGTGGCTTCCCGTGCAGCTTCACTTCTAGGAATTGCAGGTTGCGATCTCTGCACAAATCTCTGCGTACTCCAGCTTGTATGCCTTCAGATTGGACCGGCGGCTGGAGATCTTGTGTGCCCAGTTTCGGCAGGGAGCCCGGGGGTCCAGGAGGCCCGGGATCATTCCAGAATTCATAGCAAGAGGGCAGGCAGGCCAGTTTTGTAGAAGGCGTGGGCCTAGGTGCCCAGGGGTGGCGGCCATGATAGGCCGCCGCGGCCCTGCCCCATGGCCCTGCCATGTCTGCTGCCCTGCTCGCAGTGGCCGAGCAGCATGGAGGGAACACGCGTCCAGTGCCCTGCGCCACGCGGTGGAGGGCCGGCTCCTGTGGGCTGGCCTGCGTGCTGGCATTGGGCTCTTGCGTGGTGGAATCGGGCTCCAGTGTGTTGGCATCGGGCTCCAGCGTGTTGGCATCGGGCTCTAGCGTGCTGGCGTCAGCCTCTTGTGTGCTGGCGTCGGGCTCTTGGGGCTCTTGTGTGCTGGCATCGGCCTCCTGTGGGCTACGGGGCTGCGGGGCTGCGGGCACGTGCGCGGGGTTGTCTGGGCACAGCCGGCTGGCTGGCTGTTCAACCAGGTGGAAACAGCAGCTCCGCACCTCGCCTCTCGCCCGCTGGCTATTCCCGCTGGCTGTTCTGAGTTCGCCCGAGTGAGTTGAAACCACAGAGTGGTCCAGAGATAAATGTTCCAGAAACAGCAAAACAGTCTCATGAAGAAAGAGCAGAGGCCTTTGGAGATCTCTTCACAAGCAGAAGAGAAGGCCATAGTGCATAGGTAGCCAAATTGTCTTCACTTATCTGAGAGATGCGCAGGTCAGGTCCACGTGGGCGCCATTTGTTGTTAAAATTCGGCGGCTCTTGCTGGCTGGGCTAGCTTCACAGGCGGGTAACAGAGACGCGGAGACAACGGCTGGGCAGGGAAGCTGTATTTCTTTATTCAGGAACAACGATTCATAAACTAAGACAAACTAATCACCAAGCAGAGCTCTGCTGTCTCTTTGTGGCGGCGCAAGCACTCTCTCTTACTCTCGAACTCAGGAGCTCAGGAACTCTCTTTTACTCTCGAACTCTGAAACTCTTCAACTCTGGAACTCTGACACTCTCCAACTCTCTCGGGGTTCCTTCAGGGCGGGGCCAAGCAGGCCCGCAAAACCAACTGGACTAATCTAATTCTCTTTGCGGGGAAGAACTAGAACCCAATGTAAAGCATACACATTGGTTTATTTTTTATATAATTTTTATTTATAAAGAGGAAACACTGACAAAAACAATAGGATAAGAGGGGTACAACTCCACACAGTTCTCACCACCAGAACTCCCTATCCCATCCCCTCCAGCTTTAGTCTTCCTTACAATGCAAATGGATTTTTATCATTGAAGATGACCTTGAGATTTAGATGGCAAAGTGTCCCACCAATATTTTCCTCTAAGTATTTGATAGTTTCTGGCCTAACATCCAGGCCCTTCATCCATTTGGAGTTTACTTTTGTTTCTGGTGAGACAAAGTAGTTCAGTTTCATTCTTCGATTCATTTCAATCCAGTTGCCCCCAGCACCATTTACTGAAGAGAACCTCCTTCCTCCATTTAATAGTTTGGGCCTCATTATCAAAAATTATATATCCATAGGTGTGGGGGTTTAGTTTGGGCTTTCAATTCTGTTCCAGTGGTCTTGTGTATCTATTTTTGTTCCAGTACGTTTTTTTTTTATGATGGCCTTATAATGTAATTTGGGATCTGGGAGTGTGATAGGATCAACCTGCCAATGTCCATGTCCAGTGGAGAAGCAATTACAGAAACCAGACCTTCCACCTTTTGCACCCCATAATGATCTTGGGTCCATACTCTCGGAGGGATAAAGAATAGGAAAGTTTCCAATGGAGAGGAGGGGATTCAAAACTCTGGTGGTGGGAATTGTGTGGAATTGTAATATGTGCACTTATCCAGGAGTGCTACCACCCGGCCCCAAGTGTGTGGAATTGTACCCCTTTTATCTAATCAACTTTTTTATCATTATTAAATCAATAATTTTAAAAAAAGGACAGTAAAGGGGGACATAAGATAAAACTTGGACTGTGTGTGGTATTTTGCACCAAAACAAAGGGCTCTGGGGAAGGAGAGAAAGGGACAGGGTGAAGAGACATTGGGGTCCTGGTGTGTCTCCTAGACACCAATCAAGGGGAGAAGAAAGGTTGTGACTATGTATTAAAAGACTATAGTGTAAACTATTAACTCGCCAATTAAGAAAAAACAATCCATGGAAAGATTTTCATAGCATGTTTAAATTCACATTTGGCTGCTTTGTTATTTTGACTTGATTTGAACAAATCTGAGTCCACCAAAATAAACATAGTAATTCTTTAAATTTGAAATGTTAGTACAAAATTCTTCTGTGTATGAGGAACTTGAGATTGGAAGATCAACAACCTTTTTGTTTCCATGTGGATATCAGGCTATTAATTTTATGGAATAGGATTAAGACAAATATTCACTCATGCCCAGTTCAATTTACCCTTGGAAAAATTAAGATTTCCCTAAGGTTTTCATTCCTTACAACTGTGTTCTTTAGGTTTCCTTTTCATTAAGATCTGACCCTCTGCAAATCTGATCTTTCTTGTAACTGCATTACTAGTATGAGACTTGAGCTAATTTGTGAAGTCAGTGAACAAAAGGTATACCCAGTTTTCCAATCCTGTGTTCCTTTCTTCTCCAATATCCTTTCTTATTTCAAATAATTCTTTACTCATGTCTTCAGTTATGAACCCCTCCAGGAAGGATTTATATTTTAAATTAGAATCAAAGACTTGAAATAAAGAGACAAACTCTCACAAAGAAACTCCAAACAACTGAAAGTTGAATAATATTGTTGACAACTTGAAATATTCTTCATACCCAGATATTTCACCTGAGGATACAGCAACCAACTACTTAACTAGCTTAAAGTTGGTCATGAGGCTGATAGTGCATGTAATCTTGCCTTTTTCACTTTTCTCTGTCATCCTGTTCTTCATCAGGAATGCCATCTCCCTGCTGGTCAGTTACGTAGCTCCACTTTCTCACTTTCTGATAAGATCAGAAAGTATTACCAAATAGATATCTCACTTTCATTGAGTGAATGTAAACTTATTCTGCAGTGTCAGCTGAAATGAAATTTAGTACATCATCTGGAGTAGATTTCCTTAATGTCTTGAAAAAGCAGACTAGGCAAGCCTTTTGATCCTCAAGTAAACAAGGTATGACACAAAAACCAAAAACAGTTTAAAGCAACTGTAGTTAGGATTATAGGAGATTGAATTCTCTCTGTTCTAGCCAACAGCAGTAACAACGATAACAACAACAATAATACGCTACAAGGGCAACAAAAAGGAAAAAAATAGCCTCCAGGAGCAGTGGATTCCTAGTGCAGGCACTGAGACCCAGTGATAACCCTGGAGGGGAAAAAAGAAAGAAAAAGACTAGTCATATCTTCTGCCCACTTTTTAATTGGGTTTTTCTTTTTAATTTTTTCTGAGCTGTAGGAGTTCTTTATAAGTGGAACATTTCTTCATATGTCTGTGGGCCATGTATATCTTTAGAAAACTGTCTATATAGTTCTTTTACCCACTTTTAAAATATTGTATTTATTTTAATAAAAGGTATAGAAACACTCACACGAGAGAGAGAGAGAGAATGAGAGAGGCCAAAGCACTGCTTAGCTCTGGCTTATGGTGATGCTAGAAATTGAACCTGGGACCTGAGCTCTTCAGGCATGAAAAAGTCTTGCATGACCATTATGCTATCACCTCTACCCTTGCCCACTTTCTTACTGAGCTGTTCATTTCCTCTACGCTGAGCTGTTTGACATCTTTATAGATTTGTGATACCAACTACTTGTCAAATGTATGCTATACAAATATCTTCTGTTAGTTGATGAGTTGCCTGTTTATCCTTGTGGAATTCTTTTGATGTGTAGAAGCTTTTGAATTTGATATAATTCCATTCATTCAGTTTATTTAATTTTGTTTTACTTTCACTTGCCCATGGTGTTGAATCTCTGGATACATCTTTGATGTTAAGGTCCTGAAGTGTTTCACCAATATATTCTTGTATGTATTTTATAGTTTCAGATCTAATATACAGGCTTTTGACCCATGTTGAGCTAATTTTAGTTTATGGTGTTAAATGGTGGTCTGCTTTCATTTTTCTACATGTGGCTATCTGGTATTGCCAGTACAATTTGTTGAAGAGGACTTCTTTGTCCCCATTGAAGAAGGTTGTCCCTTTTTCTGTATTTTAGGTATTAGGGTTTATTTCTGGGTTCTTTGTTTTGCTTTACTGGTACAAGTACCCATTTTTGTTCCAGTACCACACTTTTTAAAAAAAGACTTGAAAATATATATATATATATCTATGTATGTATATTTATTTATTTATTTATTTATTCCCTTTTGTTGCTCTTTTTGCTTTATTGTTGTAGTTGTTGTTGGATAGGACAGAGAGAAATGGAGAGAGGAGGGGAAGACAGAGAGGGGGAGAGGAAGATAGACACCTGCAGACCTGCTTGACCGCTTGTGAAGCGACTCCCCTGCAGGTGAGGATCTGGGGGCTCGAACTAGAATCCTTACACCAGTCCTTTTGATTTATGCCACCTGCACTTAACTCACTACACTACAGCCCGACTCCCATACTTTTTTTTTTTTTAATAACTGTTACTTTGTCATATAAACTGAAGTTAGAGAATGTGATGTCTTCATTTTTTCAATTTTTTAGGAGTACTTTGGCTATTCTTTTTTTTATGGTTCCGCATAAATTTATTAGATAAGTTGTTCAATTTACTTGAAATATGCCATTGGGATTTTGACAAGGATTGCATCAAATCTACAGATTGATTTTTATTAAACAGCCAATTTAATAACATTTATTCTTCCAATCCAGGAACAACGAATCTACTTTTTTGTGTGTGTTGCCCTTTATTTGTCTTCACAATGTCCTATAGTTTTCATTGTAATGGTCCTTCACCTCTGTTACTTTATTTGGATTTTAATCCTCTCAGAATAAGTAATCTCTAGCACAGATCATGTGAATGGTTCTCCTAACCTAACAAGCAGTGAGTGGTTTTAGGTATTATCAGGCATTTGAGGAGTACTTATGGGGAGAGAAAATGGCTAGATTTCAACCAAATAATGTGCTTCTCAGCTCTGGTTGTGCAATGATGGGGGAATGGAGATGAGTTTACACATGATTAAAGGGGTTTCACTTACTAGTCAGAGGAAGAGGTGCTACTATCAGTCACATTATATCTTTTAAATAATTTTTAATCATTTTATTTGGAGGGGGTAATGGTTTATAACGAAGTTGTTGACACATGGGTTCAGTGTCTCACCACTCCGTGAAAGTTCTTTGAGATAAACTCTAACCCATAATTTAGGTCCTTTAAATTTTTAAAAATCTATTTAATTATTATTTTAAATTGATAGAATGGAGAGAAATTGAAAGGGAAGGAGAAATTCAGAGAAAGAGAAAAAGAGATATCTGTAGCACTGCTTCACCTATCATGAATCTTTCCCCCTGCAGGTGGGAACTGGGGCTTGAACCAGGTCATTTGGCATGGTAACATGTGTTCTCAAACAAGTGTGCCACTACCTGATGGTCCCGCATTATATTTTACTCCCACGTTCAATTTATCTCTAATGCTACCTAGTATCCATAGATAACCATGTCACCCTCTCCCTTCAGTGGGTAATGAAATTTAATGGGTTCCCAGAAGTAAACATCATTTGCACCTCACAACTGGGGCTTCCTTTGGTTCACAGTGACCAAAGTGTGACTATATAGTGTGACTTGTTCCTATGGAGTAGTATAGCAAAGTGATCCAGAAGATAGGTGATATTAGAAAACACATGTATGTTGAGGTGGCCATCATTGCGTTGATTAGGTTGTGATTGGCAGATGCAATATCATTTGATACGGATTGAGAGAGGCATACGGGAAAGTGGGCCCTATCCAAGGGTTCCAGGACTGGGGGAAGTAGAGGCTCTATAGCGGAGATGTGAGGTTCCTGCTGTCTTAGGGTTCAAAAAGACAATGGATAGTTAATATTATCATCACATTATTTGGTAATTGGGTTAACTTTGAAAAGTCCTTTTGTTAGGGTTTGCTGTACAGTACCCAGTATCTTGTATACAGCTGTGCTATTGGTTGCTTCCGCTCTACTTGGTCTAGGCTTTTGAGAGAGTCTGCATATCAGTTACACAGCCTATATATTGAAAAGATTCAGTCTGTGTTTTAAAAAACTTCGAGACATACAATTAATTTCCCCCTCTCATATTAATTAACTAGTTATTTATATGACTACATTTTACTAGGAGTGTACATAAACACCATTCCCACCACCGAAAGACTGTGACCCATCTCTCCCACCCACTCCCACCACCACCAACCCCGACCCAGGAAGCTGCATGTCTACCCCTCACCATAGGACTTTTACTTTGGTGCCCTACTTACAATTTGGTCAGGTCCTGCTTTTAGTTTCCCTTTCAGATCTTCTTCCTCAACTTCTGTTAATGAGTGGAATCAACCCATACTCATCTTTATCTTTCTGACTTAGCTCACTTAACATAATTCCTTCTAGCTCTGTCCAAGATGGGTCAGAGAAGGTGGGTTCATTGTTCTTGATAGCTGCATGGTATTCCCTTGTGTATATATACCACAGCTTTCTCAGCCACTCATCTGTTGTTGGGCACCTGGGTTGCTTCCAGGTTTTAGCTATTATGAATTGTGCTGCTATGAACATAGGAGTACACACCTCTTTTTGGTTGGGTGTTATGGAGTCCTTGGGGTACAACCCCAGGAGAGGAATTACTGGATCATATGGAAGGTCCATGTCTAGTCTTCTCTTCACCCAGAGACTTCACGTGTGGAATGACAACCCTTCAGCTTAATTACTCAGGTGAGACCTTTCCTTTCATAGTATACTCTAATTTCATCTCAGGTGGTTCACTTTCTAACAAAGTCCCTAAATCTAGATATACACCAGTTGTTGTAAGAGAAAGCATATGTTCACACGTATCCATAAACTACTGCAAAATATATACCTGAAAGCAGAAGTACACTAGAGTTTGCAGTGAGTATCCCCCTAACACTTCCTCTCCACTATTCCAAGCTTTGGGTCCATGATTGCTCAACAATTTGTTTGGCTTTGTATGTTAACTCTCTTTTCAGTCACCAGGTTCCAGATGTCATCAGGATGCCGGCCAGGCTTCCCTAGACTGAAGACCCCACCAATGTGTCCTGGAGCTCTGCTTCCCCAGAGACCCATCCTACTAGGGAAAGAGAGAGGCAGACTGGGAGTATGGACCGACCAGTCAACACCCATGTTCAGCGGGGAAGCAATTACAGAAGCCAGACCTTCCACCGTCTACAACCCACAATGACCCTGGGTCCATGCTTCCAGAGGGATAGAGAGTGGGAAAGCTATCAGGGGAGGGGGTGGGATATGGATATTGGGGGGTGGGAATTGTGTGGAGTTGTACCCCTCCTACCCTATGGTTTTGTTAATTTATCCTTTCTTAAATAAATAAAAAATAAAACACATGTATGTATTATATTAAATAAAATATTTCTGTTCAAGAAAACTATTTTGCTGGAAACATTCTTCAGCATGCACAATTTTGAAAAAGCAATGCCAAATCCTTCCTTCCACCTTAACTGTGCTTTTGGGGATGAGGGATGGATGATGACCACCAGCAAAAAGGAGAAGAGGTAGAAAGCGAGGGGTGAATTTCTGTCAAAGATAAAAGGTGGCTGGATCTACCTGTAAAGGACTGTGGCTTATTCTGCCTTATGGAGTGCTGAGGCTTCTTGATCCTGATACAATTGGAAGGCTGTCAAAGGTAATATTAAGGGCAAGATTTTGCCTAGAGCATATAGAGGGACTACAGATACAGTCTTGATGACAGCAGATAGCACACTTTTCCCTTGAATAAAAAATTCCCTTTTACTAATGCTGTGGTCTAAAAAATGCATGAGAAACATATTAAGGCGGAATATGCAAAACTCACAAGAAAGTGAGAATGTTCATGTGTGTTTCCTCATTAAATAATAAAAACTACTCTCAGAGGGATAAAAAATAGGAAAGCTATGAGGGGAGGGGATGGGATACAGAGTCCTGATGGTGGGAATTGTGTGGAGTTGTGCCCCTCTTATCCTATGGTTTTGTCAATGTTTCCTTTTTATAAATAAAAAATAAAAAATTACTGCTAGTATCAACTCAACTTTATTTATTTATTTTTTTTGCAGTGTGGCTATGAAAGTGAATTTGGAAATATAGAGGAAATTCAACCTAACATTTCATCTTCTGAAAAATGTTGTATTCTAGGAAGGCTCATTGAGTCTTGTCTGAAATTCAGAGAAGTTAGGTTGTTTGATGTGGCCACAATTCTCCTGTTTCTTAGAATTTATGAATTTGAGAGCCATGATTCAGGCATGGATCCAATCTCTTCCTTGAACAAATGAGAAATGAATTTCATCCACATTTAGTTTATACTGGGACTCAATCTGATCTACATAGGCTTCAAAGTCTATTTTTTTTGGTTCATTTTACCTAATCACATAGTTTTATGTCTACCTTCTGCACCAAGGAGAAAAAAATTCACTTCCATTCCATAAATATCTTATTCTTTAATTCATACACACTTTAAACATATTTCATGAAACATATCTCTTGACTGAGACTATAGTAAGTGACAATTCTAAGCTCTCATACACATCCTAAATTAGCATGAGAATCTTGGATGCCCTGTCCAGAGGCATTATTATTACTGTGAGCCACCCTTGAATGATAGATGGAATAAGAAACTTTTTAAAACATTTCATTTTATTCATTAATTTTTGGATAGAGACAGAAACTGAGAAGGGAGTGCTATATAGAGGGGTAGAGAGAGGGAGAGAGACGCCTATAGTACCGCTTCACCACTCTTGAAGCTTCCCTCCTTGCAGGTAGGGAATGCGAGCTTGAACTGAGATCCTTGCACATAGTAATATATGTGCTAAGCCAGGTGTGCCACCACCCAGTCTCTAGAATAAGAGATCTTATATGTGTTATCACTTATATATGTTTGCTCTCATCCCTCAGATTTTGTATTATTAAATTGTCAGTCATTGTCATCATTATCATTGCCATTGTCATCTTCATAATCCATGGTTAATTCTGGGACTCAGTGCCTGCATAATTGACTCCACCACACCTGGATTCTTAGTGGACACTCTTTTTTTTTCTTTTTCTTTGCTAGAGGATGAGATACAGAGAGAGAGAGAGAGAGAGAGAGAGAGAGAGAGAATTGCTCCATCACTCTTAAAGCTTCATTCCCCTGCAACTGGAACTGAGGGCTTGAACTTGAATCTCTGTCTATGGTAACATGTGTGCCCTATCAGGTGTGCTACAACCCAACCTTCCTCACATTCTAAATTAAACTGCTTTTTCTCTTCATTGTAAAGTTTAGAACTAGGGCTATAAGCTAGAACTTATTGAATATCTGTTAGGGGCTGGACATAGTGATAAGCATTTACATAAATTATGATTTCAATCTTCCTAACACCCCTAAGTATTGGTAAATATCTTTAATTATGAGCCTCATAGAGGTACATATTTATTAAAACAAGCATGTAACTAGTGAATTTTGTGTCTAGGATCTATACCCTGATCTGGCTTACAAGCTCACATTTTTCCTTTTCCACACTAGCAGCAGAACTTATTATAAGTGTAGCTGCCCAGAAAAGAGTGAATCATACATTTTCCTATTTCCTATGTGTTTAAACATGTCAAGGAAGGTTTTAGAATATATTGCTGTGTAACTAACTACCCAATGACACCTCAAGATTCTCATGTCCACCAGGATGCATGCCATGTAGTCAACTATAAATGAATACTTAACAGAAGCATGGCTAGGGTTCTCTGCATAACTACATATCTCTCATCACTTAATAACCGCTTTTCTGGGAGCTGGGAGGTGACAATGCGGGTTAAGTGCACATGGCGCAAAGCGCAAGGACTGGCATAAGGAGAACAGTTCCAGTCCCTGGCTTCCCATATGCAGGTGGTTCACTTCACAGGCGGTGAAGCAGGTCTAGAGGTGTCTATCTTTCTCTCCACCTGTCTTCCCCTCCTCTCTCCATTTCTCTCTGTCCTATCCAACAATGACGACATCAATAACAACAACAATAATCAACAAGGGCAACAAAAGGGGGAAAAATAACCACCTTTGGAGTTGAACTAGACTGTGCATTGTTTAATTTATTTTAAAATTTTTTTATTTATAAAAAGGAAACATTGACTAAACCATAGGATAAGAGGGGTACAACTCCACACAATTCCTACCACCATAACTCTGTATCCCATCCCCTCCCCTGATTACTTTCCTATTCTTTATCCCTCTGGGAGTATGGATCCAAGGTTATTGTGGGATGCAGAAGGCTGAAGGTCTGGCTTCTGTAATTGCTTACCCGCTGTCTTGGGTGTTGAAAGGTCTATCCATACTTCTATCCTGTCTCTCTTTTTCCCTAGTGGGGAAGTGCTCTGGAGAAGCACAGCTCCAGGAGACATTGGTGGGGTTGTCTGTCTGGGGAAGTCTGGTCAGCATCATGCTAGCATCTGGAACCTGAATAATGAGAGTGAAGGGTTGACATTCCATGACTGATGTCTCTGGACACAGTCTGAAGTGAAGCATGCTGAAGTGGTACTCTGATGGTATGCTTCTAGATTCTGCTTGTGAGACCTTCTGTTTTTATCATCACATTGGGTTCGCTTGTGTTGTGTTGTATGCTTTACATTGGGTTCTAGTTCTCCCCTGCCAAGAGAATTGGATCAGTCCTGTTAGTTTCGCAGGCCCGCTTGGCCCCGCCCCAAGGAACCCCCGACAGAGTTCCTGAGTTAGAGAGTTAGAAAGAGTGCTTGCGAGAGGGGTTCCTGAGTTCCGGAGTAAGAGAGACTGCTTGCGCCGCCGCAACGAGACAGCAGAGTTCTGTTTGGTGATTAGTTTGGTTTAGTTTATGAATCGTTGTTCCTGAATAAAGAAATACAGCTGCCCTGCCCAGCCGTATGTCTCTGGTCGTCTCTGTTACCCGCCCAGCTAGAGCCGCCGAAATTTAAACAACAAGTAGCGCCCACGTGGACCTGACCTGCGCATCTCTCAGATAAGTAAAGACAATTTGGCTACCTATGTACTATGGCCTTCTCTTCTGCTTGTGAAGAGATCTCCAAAGGCCTCTGCACTTTCTTCACGAGACTGTTTTGCTGTTTCTGGAACATTTATCTCTGGACCACTCTGTGGTTTCCACTCACTCGGGCAAACTCAGAACAGCCAGCGGGAATAGCCAGCGGGCGGGAGGCGAGGTGCGGAGCTGCTGTTTCCACCTGGTTGAACAGCCAGCCAGCCGGCTGCGCCCAGACAACCCCGCGCACTGCGCCTGCAGCCCCGCAGCCCGCAGGAGGCTGACGCCAGCACACAGGAGCCCGATGCCAGCACGCAGGAGCCCGATGCCAACACGCAGGAGCCCGATGCCACCACACAAGAGCCCGATGCCAACATGCTAGAGCCCGATGCCACCACACAGGAGCCCGATGCCACCACGCAGGAGCCCGATGCCAACACGCAGGAGCCCGATGCCACCACTCAAGAGCCCAATGCCAGCACACAGGCCAGCCCACAGGAGCCAGCTCTCCACTGCGTAGTGCAGGGCACTGGACGCATGATCCCTCCACGCTGCTCGGCCACTGCGAGCAGGGCAGCAGACATGGCAGGGCCATGGGGCAGGGCCGCGGCGGCCTATCATGGCCGCCACCCCTGGGCACCTAGGCTCACGCCTTCTACAAAGCTGGCCTGCCTGCCCTCTTGCTATGAATTCCGGAACGATCCCGGACCTCCCGGACCCCCAGGCCCTTGCCGAAACTGGGCACACGAGATCTCCAGCTGCCGATCCGGTCTGAAGGCAGACAAGCTGGAGTACGCAGAGATTTGTACAGAGATTGCAACCTACAATTCTTAGAAGTGAAGCTGCGCAGGAAGCCACCTCCGGATGGTGAACCCCCCCACCCCCAACAACTAAGACAGTACAGATTTAAATTCGTGTTTAAAATGACATGTCTTCGTAACAAAGGTTTCTCTCCTTGTGTATTAATGACCATGTTTATGTGTATGTTTAAAGTTTGGTAAACAATAACTTTAAGGCTAAATTCTTACTAGACAAAGTTAAATGAAAAAGGTTTTCAACATAATTCTCATAAAGATAAAATTAACTTACATTTAAAGTCTGAGGTAAAAATTAGTTAACAAGCAATATATTTTAACTAAGTTGGTCTAAACAAAAGGTTAAATAGACTTGTTGATATGTAAAACTCTCCATTACCTTCTCTACTAGAAATGGTAGATCGCACAATGGCTATGCTAATTATTCTCATGCCTGAGGTTTCCTTTCCTGCGCACACCTAGGGTGTGTCTCCATCTTGAATGGGTGTAACAAAAGGTTAAAAAGACGTTGTTGATATGTAAAAGTCTCAAATCCCTTCTCTATTAGAAATATGCTAATAACAAATTTTGTTTCATAGTAAGTAAATTGCAGCCAGCTGCCTTTGGGACTCTAGGCCATTCCCCGCCCCCATGCAAATGCCCGTCAACGCAAGTACGCTCCCCAGAGGCAAGAAAGTACGCCCCCCAGAGGTAAGAAATGTTTTTTTTAAGCTGATAAAGTTTTGCCCACAGAGGCGAAAAAGGCCCCCTCAGGCCTTCCCTTGGCAGCACACTGGTTCTTGATACTTGCTTACATGTTTCTCCATGTTTGTGCCAGTTTCTTTTTTTAAAAATGCCTGTACGATATAGGTTTCTGTTAACCCCACACCCTTGATACTATAGTCATTTAGTTAAAAAGAAAAGGGGGAATTGTTGTATGCTTTACATTGGGTTCTAGTTCTCCCCCGCCAAGAGAATTGGATCAGTCCTGTTAGTTTCGCGGGCCTGCTTGGCCCCGCCCCAAGGAACCCCGACAGAGTTCCTGAGTTAGAGAGTTAGAGAGAGTGCTTGCGAGAGGGGTTCCTGAGTTCCGGAGTAAGAGAGAGTGCTTGCGCCACCGCAAAGAGAAAGCAGAGTTCTGTTTCGTGATTAGTTTGTCTTAGTTTATGAATCGTTGTTCCTGAATAAAGAAATACAGCTGCCCTGCCCAGCCGTATGTCTCCGCGTCTCTGTTACCCGCCCATGAAGCAAGCCCAGCCAGCTGGAGCCCCCGAATTTTAACAACAGTGTTGCTTGCGATGTGTTCTGTTTGCATGTCCACTGTTGGCTGGGCACCCCCCTGCCTCTGGGACATTGGTTTGGTCTCTCCCCCCTGCCTCCGGGACATTGGTTTGGTCTTTCCCCCCCCCCCCAGGACATTTGGTTTAGTCCCCGCTGGTTCACACTTTTTCCTTCTTCCTGCCCCCTATTGTATGTATTTCCTTTGTTCCTGACTCTTCTGCTGGAGGGGAGAGAGGCAGGACAGATTTTTGTTGTGATTAGGTTGTTGCACTGCATCCCCCTTGTGAATAAAGATTGAACTGCGTTCTCAGCGCAGCCATGAGTCCCTGGTCATCTCTGTCTCCCGCCCGCGAGCTTGTATGGCAGTACTCCTTGTGTTGATTAGGTTGGGATCAGTGGATGCAATATCATTTGGTATGAATTGAGAGAAGCATGTAGGAAAGTGAGCCCCACCCCAGAGGTTCCAGGACTGGGGAAAATATAGGCTCTATAGAGAAAATGGGAGGTTCCTGTTGTCTGAGGGTTAAGAAAACAGTAGATAGTTATTGCTATAATCACATTATTTGTCAATTGAGCTAACTTTAAAATATCCCTTTGTTAAGATTTGCTGTATCATACACAACATCACCATAATGTATGTCCTTTGACATTACTTGTATATAGCTGTGCCACCGGTTGCTTCTGTTCTTTCTGGTCTAAGCTTTTAAGAGAGTCAACATATCAAAGACTCAGCCTATCTATTAAAAAGACTTAATCTGTGATTTAAAATTTTTGAGACATTCAATCAATTTTCCCCACTCATATTAATTAGTGATTTATCTGACTACAAATTAATAGGAATGTACATAAACACTATTCCCACCACCTAAAGACTGTGTCCCATCCCATCCCCCCCCCCCCACCTATCCCATAAAGCTGAACATCCACCCTCACCTTCAACCCGGGGTTTTTACTTTGGTGCCCTACTCCAAATTTAGTCATATCCTGCTTTGAGTTTCCTTTCTGTTCCTCTTTCTCAACTTCTCTTTATGGATGGGATCATCCCATACTCATCTTTATCTTTCTGACTTAGCTCACTTAACATAATTCCTTCTAGCTCCATTCAAGATGAGTCAGAGAAGGTGGGTTCATTGTTCTTAATAGCTGCATACTAATGGGGGTTGTATTGTTATATGGAAACCTGGCAAATGTTATGCATGTAGCAACTATAGTATTTACTGTCAAATGTAAAACATTAATCCTCCAATAAAAAAATAAAAAGAATATAACTCCTTTCCTTTCCCTCAGCTTCTTTCTTCAGTTCAGTTATAGTATTAGCTTGTTCTGCTAATTGACTTTTTAGTTCAGCCATTTCAGCTTTCAGTTCTCTAATTACCTCAAGGTAGCTTGTGTTTTCCTTGAGGGTCTCATCTGTTGTTCCCCTAATTCTGATAGCCCTTTCCTCCATAATTGTCTTCATTTCTGTGATTATTAGGTTTATTATTGCTTGCATGCTTTTTTATTATCTATGGCTACTTCTGACTGATTTGAAGTTTCTTCTGGGCTCCTGTCTTGGTAGCAGTTTTATTGGCTCTTGATTAACCTTTTTTTTTTTACTGAAGTGTTTTTTTATTTTTCTGTTTTGTAATCTTCAGTTGTGTTTTGTGTACAAGCCATGCTATACTAAAAACCTTTATGACAAATTCAGTCACTAACCTCAGAAATGACAACAATAGTAACTGAAGGAAGGATTGATGCAGTTCAACCAATCCCAGTTAGCCAAACAACATCTCCATCCAAGAAAAAATAGCAACCCAATACAAAAGAAAAAGAGAAAGTTAAAAATGGAAAGCAAGAATAGGCAGTTGTGCATATCTACTCTCCACTGTAAATTCTAAGGATAGCAAGAGGAGAAAGGGAAGAAGAGAAGAGAGACATACACACACACAGTCTTCTCTGAGTCAGATTTATTTCCCAAAATAATTCACAAATGAGTAAAAAGAAGACAAGGACTTGAAAAAAAAGAGCAGTGAAAGGAATTTTTTAGCTAGTAGGAGGGGAAAAAGGAGAGTGAAGGGAAGAGGTAGAGAGAAACAAATTCCTCTCACAATGGATAGGACACCCAGTTACCTAGCAATGGATAAAACAACAGTTAACTTTGGTCAACCTGAAGAAGGAGTAGAAAGAGGGACACACGTATGTAATAATAGTAATAATAAAATAGAATAGAGTAAAAAACATTAACAGTCAGTCTGCAGCTTGGACTGCTCTGGATTGGCTGCAGGCAGCTTGAGCAAATACAGACAATAGTAAGAAGTATCCAAAATAAATAAATAAAACTCCAGGTAGTCTTTCCCAGGCAGGAATGAGTCTCTGATTAGTCAGGTATTTTGTCACTCAAATAGAGCTCCAGCCACTTAACAAAAAGTGAAGGGAAACAAAAAGGAAAAGGCTTGGGGTGACAGCCCCTAGTGAGCCAGGAATCTTGGTAAGGAAATTAGCTCAATGTGAAGCCTGCTAGGAGCGGCTGTTCAGCCCCTGGGGGTTGGTTCTGGGGTGAGGGGGAGGGGTGAGCTTCAGAAATAATTAAAAGATATTCCTTTCCTTGTTCGCCAGGTCTCTGTTTCTAAGCCAAGAGTGAGCTATAGAACTTTTCCTTGGTGTCACCCTTAAGGACTGCTTATTCACCCTCCTGCTGACGGCCCAGTATCCTACCCTATCCAGAGAATTTCGGGGGTCATAAGCTGCTGCTTTTTGGAGCTCACACCAGCTGCTGCTTCCAAGGTTCTTCCCCCTAATTTAATTTTTTTATTGCTGTGTCCTTACTTATTTCTCACACTGTCTCAAATACCCACTACCTCCAAAGCAGCTATTTTTCCTGACTTCCATATTTTGTCAAATTTCCTAGTTGTCAAATCTGAGCATTATATTTGATTTTTTCCCATTACCTTAAACACATATGAAATCAGATTAACTCATTCATTATGTTTCTTCCATTTTTTTTATTCTTACTGTTGTCAGTGATTTTGAAGTTGTTGGTATTTGTTTGGGCTACCGAAACAATCTTACTTATCCTTTCCTTCCAAACTGCCCAGCAAGGCAAGCTTAAACTTCTTCAAGCTTCTTTTGATTATGTAATAGCTTTGCTCATTCTCAAAATCTTCAAAACTTTTTTTGTTAATCACAGGATAAAGTTCTAAGGATGCAATATAAATGTTCCATCCTACATGGAATCTAGGATTTTCCTTCTGAGGTCGTTTTGAGGGATCTATTTATTTACTTTGACTCCAGGGTTATCACTGGGGATCTGTGCCAGGAAAACAAATCCACTGCTCCTGGTGGAAATTTTTTTTTCCATTTTATTGGCTAGGACAGAGAGAAACTGAGAGTGAAGTGGAGATAGAGAGTGAGAGAGAAAGATAAACACTTGCAGACTTGCTTTGCCATTTGTGAAGTGTCCCCCCCATAGGTGGGGAGCCGGGGGGCTTAAACCTGGATTCCGAGTCGGTCCTCGTGCTTAGTACTATATGTGTTGAGCGGGGTGCACCACCATCCAGCCCCCTCTTGAGAGACTTATTAAACTGGATGAGGCTCTGGTTGTTCCTTTCCCATTGTGAAATTTGTCCCTTTAATATTCTATTTTGATGGGCCCCTTAAGGATTGTATAAATAGGTGTTGTCAGATAGAATTTAGAGGATGGTTTAAGATCATTCCGTTACAATAATAGAAGAACGGAGGTTATATTTTGGAGACATATATTCTAGAAGAAGAACAAAGGAAACACCTTTCTAAAATTTTTCTTCTTCCTCATTCTTCTCATTGTTCCCTTCTTCTCATTGTCTTCCCTTGGAGATGAACTCTTTGGTTAAAGTATTAAGCATAAAGCAAAAAGATGTAAACAAAGTCAGCCCTGCCATTAGACCTAGACTTCTTTACTAACAATGGCACAAATGATGGAAAAAAAAAGTTGTCAGAGGGGTAGCCCTGAGCCATTTAGAGTTAAGGTATTGGTTCTAGTGATAGACTGCTGGAAAACTGTACTGGCCAGGAATTTCTTTAAAGGAAATGAATATAATTAGGAACTATATAACTAGTCATCATAATGATTGGGTTAGTAGAGAGACTGGCCAACCATAACCAGAAAATTTTTGTGCTTGTTTAGTCAAAGTACTCAGTGACAGAATATAACAAATCGCTAAGTGAATTCTTCTTGGCTGGAAATTTGAACCCACTAGCCAGTATGCTAGGTCGTATGCATCATTTTGAATTAGAGGCAAAGTTGTAGACTCCTGCACATGTAATAATATTTATTAAACTCTCCAGGAAATTAAATTTAGGAATGTAGAGACAGCAGATAAGAGGGTAGCAGTTAATGATGAATGAATAATTTTTTTATCTTTGGAAATTCCACCAGAGTCAGCAATGGGCTAATTCAGCAAGATTTGCTTCTATTCTACTGTTGGGAAGTGTAGGTGTGGGACCATTCTGAATCCTCAACTTGGCCTACTTTTACAAACCATATTAAATTTGCCAGTATGTTTTAAAACATTGTCTGACAAGCCCCTAAGGCCATAAAACATGTTTATATTTTGGATCAAAACCACATAATCATAATGCTCTGGAATCTTCTTAGGGGAAATCTTCCCATCTGCAGTGTTTAACTCTGCAAATATCAATGTAACAGAGCATCCTCTACACCAAACATGAATGTTCGTTAAGATTATTTTGAGAGAAGAACACAGCATCAATGCTAAAAAGAAAAAGATTTAGGAATTGCTTTAGGTGGGAAACAAGGCAGTGAATTTCTCCAGCAAATTTATATTTTAACAACCTTCACTATTATATGCTTTGCACCACAGAGGAGAAATGGACTTGCTCAGTTCAGCATGGCACTGATGCACTACCAACATCTGGGGTCTCCCCAGGGGTACAGTGATCTCCACTGAGGAGCTAAATAGTGAAAAAGGTACATTTCCTATAATCTTAAAGCTGTGGCAACTGTCCAGCTTAACTGGCCCCACTTAGATGGAAGATTATTTTTTTTCCGGCATGAAATAAATGGATTTTGCCTTGGATGATGTAGCTACTTTGGTTGTCTTAGCCACTGATGCATATCACAGCATGAGTTATGTGGCAGTAGCAGTCATACAGAGCCACTGTAAAAGTGGATGCAATGAATGGAATGGCTGGACCTAAAATGAGTTTGCCGTGCATGACTGAATTCAGGAAGCAAGGCAAGTACCCAAGAAAACTTATTCAAGTAACCTATGTCCTAAGATTAGTCTATGCCAAGATCAACACTTGCCACACCCACTGTACACCTCTAATTACACTAATGTATTGTTTTGGCCTTGATAGAAAAGGATGCTATTGCTAACTGCTAAGAAGTGAGGGTGCAATCTCTTACTTCAAGCAGCAGGCACAGTTGGGTTTAACTAATCAGAAAGGTGGTATATATTCTCCATAAAGTGTGACTTCTGGATTAGTATATCAATGATAGAAGATCACCCTAAAGATGCTGTAATGGAAATATTTGTTATTTAAAGTTTGATCCATGGGTCAGGAACATTGGCATTGTTAAGGCTTCTTGTTAGAAATGCAGACTGAGGTCCCATCTCAGACTTAAATGAATTGTTTTGATGAAATGAAGCATTTTGACATGCTTCCCAGGTGATCCATGGGTACATTGGAAATTAAGGGATCATTATTATATATCTGAGAAACCCAAAATTACATTTAGGCTGATTAACACAGATAAACAATTTAGGAAGAAAAACACAAATATTTGGAGAGATTGTGGATAAGAAGTGAAGGCTGTAGGAGTAAGAGTGTATTGAGACACGAGCTTGCAAAGATTAAAGAGGAACTCACTTGATTAATGTTGATCCAGGACATGTTGAGGACTAAGTGACGGTCTTTATCTGGTGGGGTTATTACAAGGCCCCATCATTAAGACAGACCCAAGGAAAATTCTAGCATCAAGAAGTGGAAGGAATTCTTTGATAGTCCAAAATAGGAAAACTCTCATCTATCATTCTCTTGCTTTTCTGATCAGTCATGCAGATTCACCGGGCTCTGTGGTCAAAGAGTTATTGGTGGGGAGACCATCTAGAATAGTGGCTTCCCATACTGGCATAAAGGGCTGTATGCAGGGAAGACCTTGGACCAAATTCTGTAGTAATGAGGGGGTAAAAATCTAGAGGACTGTGCTCAGAACTATCTGCCTGGGCAGCATGGTGGTTGCAGATACCTGCTGGGAAATACTCAGATTTATTCGAGATGGGGAATAGGGAACTAAATCCACTAGAGGAAGTTTCATAGTACTGTTGTTAATGCCTAGTTTTGTCTCTGTACTAAATGAAGTTTTAGTATTTATTTCTAGTTTTTGAAAGGCTCCTGAAGTTTTACCTCCAGAGGTTATTGCCAAAGATCAAATATCATAAGTCCCATTTAAATACTACTAGTCCAAAGCTATACAGACATACTCTTCTTAACCCAACTATAACACCAATATGACAATATAAAGATAATACTTTTGGGGTTGGGTAGTGGTGCACTTGGTTGAGCACTGATGTTACAGTGCATGAGGACCCAAGTTCAAACCCCTGGTTCCCATCTTTAGGGAGAAAATGTCTATCTCTCCCTTTCTTCTCAATCTCACTCAGTCTCTATCCAAAAATAAATAAATAGGGGAGCCAGGTAGTGGAACATCTGGTTGAGGTTCACATATTATGATGTGTAAGAACCTCCCAATCCCCACCTGCAGGAGGAAAGTTTCACAAGTGGTGAAACAGTGCTGAAGGTGTCTTTTTGTCTCTCTCACTCTCTGCATTAACTTGTCTTCTGGCTGTCTCTATCAAATAAATAAAAGATAATTTAAAAAATAAAACAAACAAAAATAAATAAATAAAGGAAAGAATACTATCTCCTATTATCATCCTTAAAAACACCTTAGCCCCAATTTAAAACACCATGGAACTGTGCCAAATTTTATGGCTGATAGGATATTTACATCGATGAAAATTCTGAAAGTTCCCCTTAATGCATTCCAAGGTTGTTTCAATGGTGAAAGTGTTGTGAGGACACTGTCCTGACTTCCTTGCTGGTAGCTGCATGGAGATGAAAGGCTTATAATCTGTCTCTTGTCCCTAGAGTATGACAGTCCCTTGTGCAGTTTTAATTTGAGCTGCTTGGAATGGAACAGAATGAATGAGCAGGAGAGGATAATTATCCTAATTAGAAAAAAAAATAAAGTCATGCCCCTTCTAGGTCAGGCAGCTGGACAAACCTCCTCTGACTCAGAGCTTTAGGCATTGGCTCATTACTTGAATGCCAGAGGATACAGAAAGCATTCTTCCCATCTTGCCAGAGTAAAACAGAGGAGAGTTCTTTTCAGGAAATGGTGTTTGATTGGTCTGTGCCCTATGGCCATGGAGAAGGTTATCTGAAGGTAGCAGATATTTAAGCACAACTGGATGAGTATAAGTACACTAGTCCAACTTCAAGGCTTCACAAATCAGTCTGTATTGCCAAGCAAACTCCATATAGCTTAGAGAAACACTGTTCTTTAAAAAAATATATTTATAAAAAGGAAACATTGACTAAACCATAGGATAAGAGGGGTACAACTCCACAAATTCCCACAACCAGAATTCTGTATCTCCCCACCCCCATAGCTTTCCTATTCTTTAACCCTCTGGGAGTATGGACCCAAGGTCATTGTGGGATGCAGAAGGTGGAATATCTGGCTTCTGTAATTGCTTACCCACTGAACATGGGTGTTGACAGGTTGATCCATACTCCTAGCCTGTCTCTCTCTCTCTTTCCCTAGTGGGGAAGGGCTCTGGGGAAGCAGAGCTCCAGGACACAATGAGAAACATTGTTCTTATGATCATCTCAAAATATATGCACCCTTACTTAAGCATCTTCCTACCCTATCTTCAACTAACTGAAGTTGTTTTGATATTTTTCTGGAAGATCAAACCCCTCTGAAACTCTACAGGTAACTTCTTGAATCAATATTTTCATGTTGGGATTATTGATTTCCTAATACCAGACTCTTCTCTTCTTCCACTCTCACTTACATTGCTTATTATCTCAATAGATCAACCTTTTCCCAAATGTAAAATATCTTTATTCCTTCTGTGAGAGAGAGCTTATGTGCACACGTATCCATAAACTACTGCAAAATATATACCTGAAAGCAGGACTACACTAGAGTTTGCAGTGAGTACCTCCCTAACACTTCCTCTCCACTATTCCAAGCTTGGGATCCATGATTGCTCAACAAATTGTTTGGCTTCATATGTTAACTCTCTTTTCAATCACCAGGTTCCAGATGCCACCAGGATGCTGGCTAGGCTTCCCTGGATTGAAGACCCCACCAATGTGTCCTGGAGCTCAGCTTCCCCAGAGACACACCCTACTAGGGAAAGAGAGAGGCAGACTGGGGGTATGGACCGACCAGTCAACGCCCATGTTCAGCGGGGAAGCAATTACAGAAGCCAGACCTTCTACCTTCTGCAACCCTCAACGACCCTGGGTCCATGCTCCCAGAGGGATAGAGAATGGGAAAGCTACCATGGGAGGGGGTGGGTTATGGGGATTGGGTGTTGGGAATTGTGTGGAGTTGTACCCCTCCTACCTTATGCTTTTGTTCACTAATCCTTTCTTAAATAAAAAATTTAAAAAAAATAAAGAAATAACCCTGGAGGAAATAAATAAATAAATAAATAAATAAATATATTTATTCTTTAGAAGATATATATAGAATTTATTAACATAGTGCCTGGAACATAGTATGTGATCACTACTTACTTCTCACTAAAGAAATGTGTGTCTGGCAACTTCAGCAATGTGTCCTGGACCCTTGCATCTCCAAAGCTCTGCTCCACTAGGGAAAGATAGAAACAAGCTGGTGGTATGGATCGACCTGTCAACACCCATGCTCATTGGAGAAGCTACAGAAGCCAGAACTCCTACTATCTGCTCCCCATAAACAACCTTCATCCAAACTCACAGCGGGGGAGAAGGGATAGGATGAAGAAAAGAGGTCTCTGTACTCCAGCTCCATCAGCACCAAGAGAGAGAGAAGGAAAAGGAAAGGGACACATGGATGTAGTTATGATGTCATGAATGGCTTAGATGGAAAGAGAGAGTTGAATTAGAAAAAGAAGGGACAACTATGTATAAATGTGGACAGATAGCTGTAGAGAAGATGGTTGGCCCATTTCTAAAACTTTAGGGGTACTGTGGTGGATTGCAGTGGCAAGAGTGAAGATTCATAACTCTGGTGGTGGGAATGGTGTGAATCCAAACCCCTGTTGACATGTAATTCTGTAATATAAAAATATAAAAAAAAAGAAAAAAAAGAAAAAATAAATAAATGTGTGTCTGGACACAGCCACAGCAGCCATGTGTTCTCTCTGCATCTTGAATTTGATGCATGCTATCTGAACATAAAAGTATGATAATGAGGGGGCTGAGCCAAGATGGCGACTTTGGAGCTGCAGTTGCTGTGAGCTCCAAGAGGCAGCAGCTTGCAACCCGGGATTCTCTGGATAGTGTATGATACTGGGCTGTCTGTAGGAGGGTGGTCAGAGTGACACCAAAATACAGTCCCAAAACTCTCTCTTGGGCTGACAAAAGGAGGCCAGGGGACAAAGGAAAATCTATTGATTATTCCTGAGCCCACCCCCCCACACCCCAGAACCAACCCCAGGGGCTGGACAGGCACTTCTAGCAGGATTCCCACTGACTAATTTTTTAAGTGGCTGGAGCTCTATTTGAGTGACAAAGTACCTGACCAATCAGAACCTCATCCCTGCCAGGGAAAGACTACCTGGAGGGTTTTCTTTTTTATATATATACTTCTTACAGTTGGCTATCTTTGCTCAGGCTGATGGAGTGGTCCAAGCTGCAGGCTGACTGTTAGGGCTTTTTTTACTCTATTTTATTTTATTATTACCATTATTATATACATGTGTCCCTTTTCCATCCATCTTCTTCAGGTTGACCAAAATTAACTACTGTTGTTCTTCCCATTGCTAGGTTACTGGGTGTCCTATCCATTATGAGAGGAACTTGTTTCTCTCTAGCTCTTCCCTCCACTCTCCTCCCAGCTCCCAGTTAATTTAAAAAACTATTTTCATTCACTTATCTTCCTTCCCTTTCTTTATTTCTTTCTTCCTTCCTTTATTTCTACTCTTTTCTTCCTTCCTCCTTCTTTTGTTTTCTGAATTCACTACACTCACTTGTGAATTATTTTGGGGAGGAAATCTGACTCAGAGTGGACTCTATGTGTGTGTTTCTTCTCTACTATCCTTTCTCCCCTTTCTATCCCTAGAATTTATAGTAGACAGTAGATTTGCATAATTGTCTATTATTGCTTTCCCTCTTTTCCTGTCTCTTTTTCTTTTGTTTGGTTGCTATTTTGTCTTGGCCTGGAGGTGTTGTTTGGCTAACTGGGATTGCTTGAACTGCATCAATCCATGCTTCAGTTACTGTTGTAATTTCTGAGGTTGGTAACTGCATTTGTCATAAAGGTCTTTAGTATAGTGTGGCTTGTACTCAAAACACAACAACTGAAGAATACAGAACAGAAAAATAAAAACCACATCAATAAAAAATGGTTAAATCAAAAGCAAATAAAACTGCTACCACAATGAATCAGGACAGGAGCCCAGAAAAAACTCCAAATCAGTCATAAGTAACCATAGATAAAAAAGCATGCAAGCAATAATAAACCTGATAATCACAGAAATGAAGACAACTATGGAGGAAAGGGTTATCAGAAATAGGGAAACAACAGATGAGACCTTCAAAGAAAATACAAGCTCGATTACCTCGAGGTAATTAGAGAAATGAAAGCTGAAATATCAGAGTTAAAAGGCCAAGTAGCAGAACAAGCTAAAACTATAGTAGAACTGAAGGAAGAAGCTGAGGGAAAGGAAATCAGATTAACAGAAGCAGAAAACAGAATTAGGCAGAGAGAAGATGAGGTAGAGAAAACAAAGAAAGATGTAAAAGAGCTCAAAAAGATATTGAGAGACAATGAAAACAACCAGAGACATATGGGATGATCTCAAAAGAGGAAACACTTGTGTGATTGGCTTGCCAGAGGAAGAAAGAGAGGAAGGGGAAGTAAACATTCTAGAGGAAATAATAGAAGAAAACTTTCAGACCTAAACAACAGAAAGGACAGTAAGATTCAAGAGGTCCAGAGAGTCCCAAACAGAATCAACCTAGATCTGAAGATATCAAGACACATCATAGTTACAATGAAAAGTAGTAAGGATAAAGAAAGGATCCTAAAGGCTGCAAGAGAAAAACAAAAAGTCACATACAGGGGAGAACCCATAAGACTAAATGAAAAAGGGTTTCAACCAAGGACAATATATCCTGCTAGACATTCATTCAAAATAGATGTAAGGATCAAACCTTCTCAGACAGACAACAGTTAAAGGAGGCAACCATCTCCAAACTGGCCCTAAAAGAAAATCTAAAAGACCTCATATAAACAAGAACATGACTATAATACTTTCTATATATTAAAGCAAGTAATTAATTCACCCAGTAATTAATTTAATTCACCCATTAAAAGGCACAGAGTGGGAGGATGGATCAGAAAACACAACCCAACCATATGCTTCTTGCAAGAATCTGATCTGACCCAACAAGACAAACACAGACTTAAAGTGAATGGATGTAAAACTATCCTATGGACCAGAAAAAAAAGGCAGGGACAGCCATTATCATTTCTGACACCACAGACTTTAAATTAAATAGAGTAATAAAAAATAGGCAAGGCCATTACCTAATGATTAGAAGATCAATCAACCAAGAAGATTTAACAATTCAATCTGAGAGTCATGCGGTGGCTCAGCTGGTTAAGCACACATGGCACAAAGCACAAGGACCAATGTAAGGATCCTGGTTCGAGCCCCCAGCTCCCCACCTGCAGGGGTGTTGCTTCACAGAGGGTGAACCAGGTCTTCAGGTGTCTATCTTTCTCTCCCTCTCTTTGTCTTCTCCAACTCTCTCCATTTCTCTCTGTCCTATCTAACAATGAAGATATCAATAATAACAATAATAACTACTAAAACAACAATAAAAAACAATAAGGCTAAGAAAAGGGGAAATAAATAAATATTAATTTAAAAAAAGCAATTAGTAACATCTACGCACACAATGAGGGACCATCTAAATATATCAAACAACTACTGAAAGAACTACAAAAATACATCAATAGTGATACAACAAAAGTGGGAGACTTCAACACTCCACTGTCACACTTAGATCAACAAAGCAGAGAATCAACAAAGAAACAAGATAATTGAATAAAGAGATGAACATACTAGACCTCCTAGACATTTTCAGAGTTCTTCACTCCCCAAAAAACTGGAATACACATTATTTTCAAATCCACACAGCACATCCTCAAGGATAGACCACATGTTAGGCCACAAAGATAGTGTCAAAAAATTCAAGAGCATGAAATCATCCTAAGTATCTTCTCAGACCACAGTGGAGTGAAGCTAACATTCAACCACAATAAATAATTACTAAAAGTCACAGAATTTGGAAACTCAGCAACATGCTGCTTACGAACTGCTGGGTCAGAGAGACACTCAAGCTAGAAATGCAAATGCTCCTGGAAACAAATGAAAATTAAGACACAAGCTATCAAAATATTTGGGACATGGCTAAAGCAGTACTGAGAGGGCAACTCATAGCCATACAATCACATATTAGAGAACAAGAAAAAGCTCAACTAAACAACCTTACTACATGCCTCAAGGACCTAGAGGAAGAGCAACAAAGGGACACTAAAGCAACCAGAAGTATGGAAATCACTAAAATTAGAGCAGAAATAAACAACATAAAAAATAAGGGAAACATGCAAAAGATAGATAAAGCCAAATGTTGGTTCTATGAAAAATTAAAGACTGACAAAACCCCTATCCAGACTCACACACACACACAAAAGTGAGAAAACCCAAATAAATAGAATTGTAAATGATAGAGGCGATATCACAACTGACACCACAGAAATCGAGAACATGATGTGAGAGTTCTACTAAGAACTATATGCCACCAAGATAGAGAATCTGGAAGAAGTTGAAGAAATCCTGGAAACATATACCCTTCCAAAACTGAACCAAGAAGAACTACAAAACCTAAGTGCATCAATCACAGACAAAGAAATCAAAACAGTTATTAAGAATCTTTCCAACAATAAAAGTCCTGGACAAAATGGCTTCACAAATGAATTCTACAAAACACTCAGGAAACAGTTAATACCTATACTTCTAAAGCTCTTCCACAAGACTGAAGAAACAGGAACACTTCCTTCCACCTTAGATGAAGCCAACATCACCCTGACACCAAAACCAGATAGGGACACAACAAAAATGAAAACTACAGACCAATATCTCTGATGAACATACATGTAAAATTATTAAACAAGATCCTGGCCAACTGTATACAGCGGTATATCAAAAAGATTGTTCATCAACCAAGTGGGATTTATCCCAGGAATGCAAGGCTGGTTCAACATACATAAGTCAATCAATGCCATTCACCACATCAATAAAAGCAAAAGCAAACACCACATGATTATCTCAATAGATGCAGAGAAAGCCTTTGTCAAAGTCCAACACCCATTCATGCTCAAAACACTACAAAAAAGGGGAATAGATGGGAAATTCCTCAATATAATAAAGTCCATATATAGCAAACCTGTAGTCAACATAATATTCAGTAATGAAAGCATTCCTCCTCATATCGGGGACTAGACAGAGATGTCCATTATCACCATTACTCTTCATGTAGTATTGGAAGCTCTTTCCATCACAATCAGGCATGAGAAAGATATCAAAGTAATACAGATCGGAAGGGAAGAAGGCAAGCTCTCACTATTTGCAGATGATATGATAGTATACATAGAAAAACCTAAAGAATCCAGCAGAAAACTACTGGAAGTTATTAGGCAATATAGCAAGGTATCAGGCTACTATATATATATATATATATATATATATATATATATATATATATATATATATATATATACATACACTAAATCAGTGGTATTTCTTTATGTAAACAGTAAATCTGCATAAGAACACATCCAGAAATCTCTCCTTTTCAGCAAAATCAATAAAATACCTAGGAATAAACCTGGCCAAAGCACTAAAAGACTTGTATACAGAAAACTATGTGTCACTATTCACGGAAATAGAAAATGATACCAAGATATGGAAGACATCCCATGCTCGTAGACTGGAAGAATTAATATCATCAAAATTAATATACACCCCAGATCCATAGACAAATTTAATGCAATACGCATCTAAGTTCCACCAAGCTTCTTTAAGAGAATAGAACAAACACTACAATCATTTATCTGGAACCTGAAAACACCTAGAATTGCCAAAACCATCTTAAGGAAAAGAAACAGTAATGGAGGCATCACACTTCCAGATCTCAAAATGTATTATAAAGCCATCATCATCAAAACAGTCTCGTTCTGGAACAAAAACTGACACACAGACCAGTGGAACAGAATTTAAAGCCCAGAATTAAACCCCCACAACTATGGACATCTAATCTTTGATAAGGAGGCCCAAAGTAATAAATGGAGGAAGGAGACTCTCTTTAATAAATGGTGCTGGGAAATCTGGCTTGAAACATGCAGAAGAATGAAACTGAACCACCTTATCTCTCCAGAAACAAAAATCAACTCCAAATGGACCAAGGACCTGGATGTTACACCAAAAACTATCAAATACTTAGGGGAAAACATTGGTGGAACCTCAAGGATATCTTTGATGATACAAACCCAATTCTAAGGAAGACTAAAGTAGAAACAAACCAATGGGACTGCATCAAATTGAAAAGCTTCTGCACAGCCAAAGAAACTATCACAGAAACAAGGAGACCCTTCACAGAATGAAAGAAGATCTTCACATGTCATATATCAGATAAGAGACTAATAACCAAGATATACAAAGAGCTAAGTAAATTTAGCAACAAAAAAGCAAATGACACCATTCAAAAATGGGCAGAGGATATGAACAGAACATTCACTACAGAAGAGATTCAAAAGGCTATCAGACACATGAAAAACTGTTCCAGGTCACTGATTGTCAGAGAAATGCAAATAAAGACAACATTGAGATAACACCACACCCCTGTGAAAATGGCATATATCAAAAAAGACAGCAGCAAAAAACACTGGAGAGGCTGTGGGGACAGAGGAACCCTTCTGAACCCTTCTGGGAATGTAAATTGGTCTAGCCTCTGTGGAGTTCAATCTGGAGAACTCACAAGGCTAGATATGGACCTTCCATATGACCCAGTAATTTCTCTCCTAGAGATATACCCCCAAGGTATATCTCCATAACACTGAAGCAAAAAGATTTGTGTATACATATGTTCATAACAACACAATTCATACTAGCTAAAACCTTGAAGCAACCCAGGTGCCCAACAACAGATAAATTGCTGAGAAAGCTGTGGTATATATACACAATGCAATACTACACAGCTATTAAGAACAATGAACACACCTTTTCTGACCCATCTTGGATGGAGCTAGAAGGAATTATGTTAAGTGAGCTAAGTCAGAAAGATAAAGATAAGTATGGAATGATCCCACTCATCAACAGAAGTTGAGAAAGAAGAGCAGAAAGGGAAACTCAAAGCAGGATTTGACTAAATTTGGAGTAGGGCACCACGTAAAAACCTTGGGGTGAGGGTGAGGGTGAGGGTGAGGGTGGATATTCAGCTTCCCAGGGAGGCAGGGGGTTAGGTGGGTGGGATGGGGCATGATATTTTGGTGTTGGGAATGCTGTTTATATACACTCTAAATAATTATTAGTCATATAAATCACTGTTTAATTAATATGAGAGGTTAAAAATTGATTGTACTTCTCAAACTTTTAAAATCACAGACTGAGTCTTTTTAATACAAAGGCTGAGTCTTTGATATGTTGACTATCTCAAAATCTTATACCAGGGAGAATACAAGCAACTGGTTTCACAGCTATATACAAATAATGTCAAACGACATAAATTATGGTGATGTTGTGTATGATACAGTAAATCCTAACAATGGGATTTTTCAAAGTTAATCCAATTACTAAATAATGTGATTATAATAACTACCTATTGTCTTCTTAACCCTAAGACACAGGAACCTCCCATTTCATCTATAGAGACTGTATTTCCCCTAGTCCTGGAGCCTCTAGGGTGGCAGTTACTTTCCTGCATGCTTCTCTCAAGTCATACCAAATAATATTGCATCCGCTGATCCCAACCTAATCAATACAAGGAGTACCACTGCAGCATGCTTCACTTCAGTCTGTGTCCAGAGACTTCAGGAGTGGAATGTCAACCATTCAGCTTCATTACTCAGGTGAGACCTTTCCTTTAATAGTATTCTCTAATTCCATTACAGGTGGTTCACTTCCTAACAAAGTCCCAAGTCCTAGATATAGACCAGGTCCTATGAGATAGAGCATATGTATCACATGCATCCATAAACTAAGGCAAAATATATACCTGAAAGCAAAAGTACACAGTAGTCTGCAGTGAGTCAGTATAAAGTTCCTAATGAAATAGTATCTAATTAGACTTAGATATCCTCCTCACCTACTTCCTATTACAATTCTCTCACTCACACCAAAGCTAACCCCATCAAAGCAAGGACAGCAAAAGCTGAATAAGGGCATGAGACTGGCGTACTTTAATGATAACTCTTTAGTCCCTGTCAGGCCACCCCATCAGCTGGGGTCCTATTTGGGGAATCCTGAGATTCCCAAACAGACATTATGGGCCTAGACCTCAAATAAATCACTCCCTCCATTGTTACTGGTCATCTCTACCAGAAACAACAAAATAGACTCCTTTGCGGGCCCCCATTGGACCTCACCGTCAACTTGGATCAACAACTGTAGAGAATGTTCCATCCTCCAAAGGGAGGATGGACAACATAGTCTATGCTACACCTAAGGAAGATGAGTCTTAATATTGGAGCAGCTTAGAATGTTCCTACTCATGACTACAGAATGTGAGCTCAGATCTACAGGGATGCAGAGGTCACATAGGCTCTTAAGCTGAATATGGGCACCAGAACGAATCAAATTTGTGGGGTTTAGAGCCAACAATATTTATACCTCTTTCCCATATTAGTGAGCTACTCTCTTCCCTTGTCCAGCTTTCTGTTCCTTTTTCAGCCATGACATCATCTCCCCAGACAATAACTTGGATTCACCTGCATATCAGATTTCAGGCTCAGGGAAAAAAAAAACCAAAAACCAAAACACTATTACAGCCACAGGCCCTTTGAAATATAACTAAATATGCCTACAAGCTATCTACAAAATGGAGGACCCCTCCCCCAATTCTTCATCTGAACTATTCCAGCCTTTAGGTCCCTGACTGTTCAACAATTTGTTTGGCTTTGTATGTTAACTCTCTTTTCAACCACCAGGTTCCAGATGCTAGCATGATGCCAACCAGAATTCCCTGGACAGACAACCCCACAAATCTGTCCTGGAGCTCCACTTCCCCAGAGCCCCACCCTACTAGGGAAAGAGAGAGGCAGGCTGGTAGTATGGATGACCAGTCAAAGCCCATATTCAGTGGGGAAGCAATTACAGAACTCATACCTTTCACCTTCTGCATCCCACAATGTCCATGGGGCCATACTCCCAGAGGGATAAAGAATAAGAAAGCTATCAGTAAGGAGTCAGGCTGTAGCGCAGCGGGTTAAGCGTAGGTGGCGCAAAGCAGAAGGACCGTCATAAGGATCCCGGTTTGAACCCCGGCTCCCCACCTGCAGGGGAGTCGCTTCACAGGCAGTGAAGCAGGTCTGCAGGTGTCTATCTTTCTCTCCTCCTCTCTGTCTTCCCCTCCTCTCTCCATTTCTCTCTGTCCTATCCAACAATGACAAAAACAATAATAACTACAACAATAAAAAACAAAAAGGGCAACAAAAGGGAATAAATAAATAAAATAAATGTTTAAAAAAAGAAAGCTATCAGTTGAGGGGATGAGATATGGAGATCTGGTGGTAAGAATTGTGTGGAGTTGTATCCCTTCTTATCCTAGGTTTTGCCAATGTTTCCTTTTATATAAATAAACAACTAAATAAAAATGTATGATAGTACTAGAATAGTAACTGTATAATATCAAAGATCAAATTGTCCAAGTAGCCAGACAAACCCAAAAGATATGTTTGGTACTTGCTTTTGACTTACCCATGTACCCAGTGGTCGAATAAGAAAAGAACTTCAGGGGGTATTCTGGAAGATGGCGGAATGAGAAGCTGCTAGTGGCTTGAGTTCCGAACACATCTACTTGAAACGGTAGGATTTTTTGCCTCTAGTAGGCCAGTCAATTAGGGGTCCTAGCGGTGACACCAAGGAGGTGACTATAACTCAATTTGGGTTAGAAAATAGAGTAAAAAGAAAGGGAAAATTTTTTCTTTTAAATTATTATTCCCAAAGCACACTCCCCACCCCAAATAACAGTTCCTGGGGACCAAGATCTGCTCCTAGCAGGCTCCCCTGCTGAGCTTCTTTCTATACCAAGATTCCTGTCCCACCAGGGGGTGTCATTCATTCTAATTCTATTCCCTTCTGAAACCTTTGGCCTTTTTTCTTTCTAAGTAGCCAATCAGCTGCCTCTGCTCAGGGGGGCTGAGGCAATCTGGAGCCATCCAAGCTGAAGACAGGACAGGTTTTTTAGTCTGTTCTATTTCATTATCAATACAAGATAAACGTGTACCCCTTTCCCCCTCTTCTTCAGGTTGACCAGAATTAACTCTTAGTGTATTTTCCATTGCTAGGGGACTGGGTCTCTCTTTTTTATTTATTTATTTATTCCCTTTTGTTGCCCTTGTTGTTTTATTGTTGTTGTTGTTGGATAGGACAGAGAGAAATGGAGAGAGGAGGGGAATACAGAGAGGAAGAGAGAAAGATAGACACCTGCAGACCTGCTTCACCGCCTGTGAAGCGACTCCCCTGCAGGTGAGGAGCCAGGGTTCAAACCGGGATCCTTATGCCGGTCCTTGTGCTTTGCGCCATCTGCGCTTAACCCGCTGCGCTACAGCCCAAATCCCATGGGACTGGGTCTCTTATTCACTGCTAAAATAACTTGTTTCACTTTTCCTACCACCCCTACCCATTCTCTCCCTCCCTGCATAGCTAATTAAATAATAATAAATGAATAAATAAATAACTCTTTCCTTTCACTGCTCTTTTATTACTGTTCTTTTTCTTATCTTTTTCTTTTTTCTCTCTTTCTTTTTTTCTTCTTTTTCTCATTCTTGTCATCCTTCCTTCCTCCTTCAGCTTTCTGAATTCACTGATACACTTTCGGTAATTATTTTGGGGAAGAAATCTGACTCAGAGTGGACTCTCTCCGCATGTATCTCTGCTCTACTTCTCTTTCTCCTTTAGCTATCCTTAGAATATACAGTGGATAGTAGATTTGCATAATTCTGTATTCCTGCTAATCTTGTCTAGTCCTCAGGTTTGTTTTTTTTTTCCTTAACAGTCAGCTGCGTCTGCTCAGGAGACTTGAGGCAATCTGGGACAGGTTTTTTACCCTGATGTATTTTATTATTAATATTATATAAAGGTGTATCTCTTCCCCCCTCCTTTAGGTAGACCAGAATTAACTCTTAGGGTATCTTTCATTGCTAGGGTACTGGGCATATTATCCATTGTGAGAAGAACTTTTCTCATTACTCCTAACTCCTGTACAGACTCTCCCCTTCTCCCTCCTCCTAGCTAATTAAAAAAGTAAAATAAAATAAAAAATAAAATGATCAGTTAAAAAAACTTTCCTTTCACTACTCTTTTATTACAGCTCTTTTTCTTATCTTTTTTCTTTTCTCTCTATTGTTTCTCTTTTTTATCTTGTGTTTCATTTCTTCCTTACTTCTTCTTTGTCTTTCTGAATTCACTGATATTCATTTGTGAATTATTTTGGGGAATAAATCTGACTCAGAGTGGACTCTCTATGTGTGTATCTCTGCACTACTTCCCTTTCTCCTCCTAGCTGAACTGAGGAAAGAAGCTGAGGGAATGGAAAGCAGACTAACAGAAGCAGAAAACAGAATTAGTCAGACAGAGGATGAGCTAGAGAAAACTAAGAAAGAGGTGAAAGAGCTCAAAAAGAGATTGAGAGACACTGAAAACAACAACAGAGACATATGGGATGATCTCAAAGAAGTAACATTCGTATAATTGGCCTGCCAGAGGAAGAAAGAGAGGAAGGGGAAGGAAACATTCTAGAGGAAATAATAGAAGAAAACTTCCCAGACCTGAATAACAGAAAGGACATCAAGATTCAAGAGGCCCAGAGAGTTCCAAACAGTATCAACGCAGACCTGAAGACACCAAGACACATCATAGTCACAATGAGAAGAAGTAAGGTAAAGAAAGGATCCTAAAGGCTGCAAGAGAGAAACAAAAAGTCACATACAGGGGAAAACCCATAAGATTATATAATATATCCTGCTAGACTTTCATTCAAACTAGATGGCGGGATCAAAACCTTCTTAGACAAACAACAGTTAAAGGAGGAAACCATCACCAAACCGGCCCTGAAAGAGGTTCTAAAAGACCTTTTATAAACAAGAACATCACTGTTACTGGTGGGAATGTATATTGGTCCAGCCTCTGTGGAGAGCAGTCTGGAGAACTCTAACAAGGCTATACATAGACCTTCCATATGATCCAGTAATTTCTCTCCTGGGGTTATACCCCAAGGACTCCATAACACCCAACCAAAAAGAGGTTTGTACTCCTATGTTCATAGCAGCACAATTCATAATAGCTAAAACCTGGAAGCAACCCAGGTGCCCACCAACAGATCAGTGGCTGAGAAAGCTGTGGTATATATGCACAATGGAACACTATACAGCTATCAAGAACAATGAACCCACCTTCTCTGACCCATCTTGGACAGAGCTAGAAGGAATTATGTTAAGTGAACTAAGTCAGAAAGATAAAGATGAGTATGGGATGATGCCACTCATCAGCAGAAGTTGAGAAAGAAGATCTGAATGGGAAACTAAAGCAGGATCTGACTGAACTGAATGTAGGGCGCCAAAGTAAAAACCCTGTGGTGATGGTTAGACATGTAGCTTTCTGGGCTGGTGGGGGGTGTAGGTGCGTGTGTGGGATGGAACACAGTCCTTTAGTAGTGGGAATGGTGTTTATATACACTCCTAGTAAAGTGTAGTCATAGAAATCACTAGTTAATTAATATGAGAGGGGGAAAATTGATTGTATGTCTGTAAGTTTTTAAAACACAGACTGAGTCTTTTTAATATATAGGCTGTGTATTTGATATGTGGACGCTCTCAAAAGCCTAGACCAAGTAGATCAGAAGCAACCAGTGGAACAGCTATATAAGATACTGGGTTTTATACAGCAAACCCTAACAAAAGGACTTTTCAAAGTTAACCCAATAATGTGATGATAAAATTAGCTATCCATTGTTTTTTTGAACACTAAGACAGCAGGAACCTCACATCTCCACTATCGAGCCTATATTTCCCCCAGTCCTGGAACCTTAGGATAGGGCACACTTTCCCTCATGCCTCTCCTAATCCATATCAAATAATATTGTATCTGCCAATTGCAACTTAATCAACGCAACGATTGCCACCTCAACATTCTTCAGCTCAGACTGTGTCCAGAGACTTCACGTGTGGAATGACTACCCTTCAGCTTCATTACTCGGGTGAGACCTTTCCTTTCATGGTATTCTCTAATTCCATCCCAAGTGGATCACTTTCTAACAAAGTCCCAAAACTTAGATATAGACCAGGTTTTGTGAGAGAGAGCAAATGTTTACATGTATCCATAAACTAGTGCAAAATATATTCCTGAAAGCAGAAGTACACTAGAGTTTGCAGTGAGTACCCCCCTAACACTTCCTCTCCACTATTCCAACCTTTGGGTCCATGATTGCTCAACAATTTTTTGGCTTTGTATGTTAACTCTCTTTTCAGTCACCAGGTTCCAGATGCCATCAGGATGCCGGCCAGGCTTCCCTGGACTGAAGACCCTACCAATGTGTCCTGGTGCTCCACTTCCCCAGAGACCCACCCTACTAGGGAAAGAGAGAGGCATACTGGGAGTATGGACTGACCAGTCAACATCCATGTTCAGCGGGGAAGCAATTACAGAAGCCAGACCTTCCACCTTCTGCAACCCACCAGGACCCTGGGTCCATGCTCCCAGAGGGATAGAGAATGGGAAAATTATCAGGGGATGGGATGGGATATGGAGATTGGGTGGTGGGAATTGTGTGGAGTTGTACCCCTCCTACCTTATGGTTTTGTTAATTTATCCTTTCTTAAATAAAAATCAAATTAAAAAAAAAAGAAAAGAACTTCAGTTGCATTCTTAAAATAGGTTGCAAATTGTTGAATTATCGTCTGTGGATGTATCACATTTAACTTATTCATACAGTATAGCCCATTACATTAACATCAGTGGCTTCTAACAAAATGATGGGACAAATGGAAGCCACTGTAGGACCATTTAGTTAACTCAACACTCTTTCCCAAGGCCTCCCATCTCAAGCAATCCTGTCTACCAGCCCTTTAAAGTGCATTCTTATTTAATATGTGCAATTGAGACAGGAAATACAAGATGGGAATAGTACCAAATAATGAATAGACTTAGATTCATTCATATCTAATTTTGGAAACCTTCTTATACTGTATGATTGAATATATATCTGCAGGTGTTGAGAATACTAGAGAAAATGGAAAACCACCTGTAACTAGTCTTTTCTGGTACAGAAGTGTAGTTTGTCAATTTTAAAGATTAATGGAAAATAGTGTTTGGGAGATAAAGGAAAAAAGTAAGGAAGACGGATGCTATTGATCTAATTTCAAACCATTATTACTGTTGTGAATAACTAATCTCTACAAATAGGCAGGACTAATATAGGGATAAATCTTCAAACTTCTCAGTGTTTGCTTTTGGTATCAAAAGTGTCTCATATCTGTGTAGAAAAATCTATATTTTGGACAATGTAAATTATACCAATGCCTGTGAAGTCACTGTTATAATTTCTTATTTTTATTTTCCTTAGTGTTTGCTTTAGTAGTTCCTAATTTTCACCATCACATTATTTGATACGTGGAATAAGGCACTCTCTAATAATCAAAGATGGCAGCAGAACTTTAATTTGTGTTTAAGTGGGTGTAGGTTCAAAACCAGGTGGAAGCAAGTTTTTCTTTGATTCAAGTTGAAGCAAGTTTTTCTTTGACTCCTAGAAGTTTAAGTCCCAAGATTTATAGCTGTGGCTAAGACAAATGTCTAAAGAAAATTTTCCTTTTGGGAAGGAGTCCCTAGCTCCTGGATTTATTTGCGGAAGGGTGAATGGGAAATGACCTCAGAAATACGTAACATTATAGAACTTTCAAGGTTTTCTTCTTTGATGTTGAAACTTTATACTCTTCTTGTTTTGGGGAGGGAGAGCCAGAAACGCATTTTGATCCTGCTGAGAGCTGGCAGAAAATATCTTAAGAAGATAAGATATTTTTCTTAACACTGCAAACAAATCCCAAGTCTGCCTGTGGCATTATTGACAATATGTAAAATCATCTATTTATTTTATCTGATTCATTCCAAGATTCTCTTCTTGCCTTTTCAATTAATATTAGTAACCTAATTTAAAACTAGCTGCAGGCCAGTATGTCTTCTTGGAAGCAATTGCCAAACTTTCCATTATTTAACTCCTTACTAATTCTAAGCTTGTCATATGGTCTTCTGTTCATATATATGAGATTCGGCCTCATTAACCCTCTTAAAGACAGCTACCAAAAGGATTCTGATAAGTTTCTATAGATGGGATTAAATTGGATAATAGTCTTAAAAATAACTCCTGGAGAGTCGGGTGGCAGTGCAGCAGGTTAAGTGCATGTGGCGCAAAGTGCAAGGACTGGCATAAGGATCCTGGTTCAAGCCCCCACTCTCCACCTGCAGGGGGGTTGCTTCACAAGTGGTGAAGCAGGTCTGCAGGTGTCTATCTTTCTCTCTCCCTCTCTGTCTTCCCCTCCTCATTCCATTTCTCTCTGTCCTATGCAACAACGACGCCATCAACAGTAATAACTACAACAACAATAAATACAACAAGGGCAAAAAAGGAAATAAATATTTTTTAAAATATTTACAGAAAATAACTCCTGTGCCTATAATACTTGAAAGCAATTAAAGAATAGAGGAAACAGCAGATGAACTGCTTTTCTCTGAGATAGGTAGGGTCTGTTAGAATTGCTCATAACATCAAGAATAGAGACCATACAATAGATTATAAAGGTAATATAATCATAAAACCTCAAAGTAGAAAGGGACCACAGTTTTTTTTTTGGTTTTCATCTGTTTTACAAATGCATAAAATTATAGATGCTCAGGGGATGGGTGGTGGCACACCTGGTTGAGCACACACAGTACAGTGTACAAGGACCTGGGTTCAAGCCCCTGGCCCCCACCTGCAGAGGGAAAGTTTCACAAGTGGTGGAGCAGGGCTGTAGGTGTCTCTCTGTCTCTCTCCCTCTCTGTCTCCGCCCTCCTCTCACTTTCTGGCTGTCTCTATCCAGTAAAGAAGATAATAAAAATTACAGATGCTCATAAATTCTAGGGCAAAGGAGAGGAGGAGCATTTTATATTAGCAACATTTGGAATCTCTGGGAACCTGAGTATTTAACAGAAAATTCTCTGTTGCTGTTGTTGAAAATGTTGCAAATTATTTCAATACATACAAATTCACTTTTTTCAGATTTATTTTTTGTTATTGGTGGATTAGTGTTTCAGAATCTATAGTAAATACAATACTTTGTACATGCATAACATTTCTTATTTTTCCACACAATGATACAACCCCCACTACGTCCTCTGCCATCCTGTTCCAGGACCTGAACCCCACCCTCCTACCTACCTACCCGAGAGTCTTTTACTTTGTTGCAGTACATCAAATCCAGTCCAAGCTCTGCTTAGTGTTTTCTCTTCTAATCTTGTTTTTCAACTTTTGCCTGTGAATGAGATCATCCCATATTCATCCTTCTGTTTTGGACTTATTTCACTTAACATGATTTCTTCAAGCTCCATCCAAGATGGACTGAAAATGGCGAAATCACAATTTTTACTCTGAAAATGTCCAATATTTCTAGTTTATCTATCTCTTCATTTAGCTCTCTTGTTTCTTTATTCATTTTCTGACTGGATGATCTGTCAAGTTGACAGAGTGGGATGTTTAAGTCCCCTACTAGTACTATGTTGCTGTTAATATGTTGCTTCAGCTCTTTCAGTAGATGTTTGATGTATTTAGATGGCCTCTCCTTGGGTGCATAGATACTGATAATCATTAAGTCCTCTTGACTGATTGATCTTCTGAGCACTAAGTAATGTCCATCCCTATCTTTTAAAATTTTATTTATTTTAAGGTCTATCATGTCAGATATGAGCATTGCTTTTCCTGCACTTTTTTGTGGTCCATTGGCTTGTATGGTAGTTTTCTACTCTTTCACTTTGAGTCTGTGTTTGTCTTGTTGAGTTAGGTGGGATTTCTGCAGACAACATATGGTTGGGTTGTGTTTTCTGATCTATCTTCCTACTCTGTGACTTTTAATAGGTGAATTCAGGCAATTAACATTTATTGATATCATAGATTGAAGATATTTTAATTCCATTATTATAGATTTTTAGAGTGTTCTGATATATGGCATATTTGTGTAGATCTGATTGTTTATTGGAGACCTTTCAGAACTTCTTTCAGGGCAGGCTTGGTGATAGTTGATTCTTTTAACTGCTGCTTGTCTGAGAAGGTTTTTATGCCTTCATCTAGTCTGAATGACAGTCTAGCAGGATACAGTAGTCTTGGTTGAAAATCTTTCTCATTGAGCACTTGATAGATATTTTGCCATTCGATTCTGGCCTGCAGTGTTTGTGTGGAGAAATCTGCTGCTAATCTTTTGGGTTTTCCTCTGTAAATGACTCTTTGTTTTACTCTTGCAGTTTTCAGGATCCTTTCTTTATCTTTATTCCTTTTCATTCTAAATATGTTTCTTGGTGTCTTTAAGTCTGGGTTAATTCTGTTTGGGACACTTTGGGCTTCTTGAACCTTTATGTCTTTTATGCTGTCTAGACTAGGGAAGTTCTCATCTATTATGTCCTATAGAATGCTTTCTTTCCCTCCCTCTCTTTTTTCCTCTGGTTGACCTACAATGTGTATATTATTTCTTTTGAAGCCACTCCATATGCCTCTGTTATTTTCAGTAATTTTAATCTCTTTTTGAGATCTTAATCTCTTAATCTTAATCACTTTTTGAGATCTCTTACTTCTTTCTTAGTTTTCTCTAATTCCTCCTCAATCTTGCTAATTCTGTTTTCAGCCTGATTTATTCTATTTTCTCTCTCTCTCCCCTCTATTGTTTTCTGTATCTCATCCATTTTGTCACCCTATTCTGATACTATATTAGCTTGTTCAACTAGTTGTACTCTTAACTCAGCTATTTCAGCTTTCAGCTCTTTAATTACCTTGAGATAGTTAGTGCTTTCTTTCAGAGTCTCATTTGTTGTCTGCATCTGATGACAATTCTATCAAATTCTTTCCTCAGTCTTGTGACTAATTCCTCTGCTAGCGTTTGGATGTTGACCTCATTATTGTGTGCTTCAACCTTTGGGGGGATTTTAGCTGGACTTTTGTCCTGGTTAATTTCTCCAATTTTTCTCCTTGGTTTAACCATTATTATAGTGTGTCACTAGGTCCTTCTCTCAGTACTTTTCAGTCCACTGGTCACTCTTACTTGGATTGACTTGTGTCTAAGTAAGGTACGTAAAGAGCTCACAGTTGTGGAAATCAACAGTTGTTTCAATGTTAGCTCTGTCCCTGAGTTGAAGCACAGCAGCTATTAAAACCTCTTTTGTTCTTTTTCTCCTATGTAGGCTATGGTAGCCTGAGGGTTTTTTACCTATTAGTAAGTTGTTTAGCTTAATCACTCACTCCTGACTGAGAGATAAAGCAGGGTGGGTGAGAGATATGGCCGTGGTTATGCAAAGAGATCCAAAACTCTGGACTCACTTTAGCTGCTCTGCCAAGCTGGGCAGCACTGCTGGGCCCTGTGAGTTTCTAAATAAGTCCTGTTTACTGCCTGTAGGTTCTGAGGCAATTATTCACCATGTTCTCATCAGGAGAACAATGTGGAACAACTCCCACTATACAGCCCCACTGCTAGCCCACTGGGGTATAGGTCTTCTCCAGAATTTCCTGGTCAGTTCTCTGCTCCCCTGTCAGCACAGGGTCGCCCCCCTGTTGCACCAGTCTGAGGGAAGTAGCAAATGGAGACTCACAGTTGCATTTGGTGAGTCTTAGGGGAGTTATCTCCTCCCTTCAGTGGTCTTTGTTGGTAAGACAAACGGAGGTGGCTCCTCAAATGCCATCTGCCAGACTGCTCATGAGTAGATATGGCCTTTAGCCCCAGGAATCTCTCCTTAGGTTCCTCTCTGTCCATGAGCCACGTATGTTTTCACTTCGTGGGTTCCCAAAATAGTCCCAGTATCATCTAGTTGCAGTCTCAGGTGATCTTTGATATTCTTTGTTCTTTAGAGAAATTCCTCAAGTGGGTAGTGCTGGAGGTCTGGGCAGAGCTGTGGTCTCTGGATGCTCTGGTGATTTGGTCAGTTCCCAAAGTATTTCTAGTTCGGTTGCGGTCCCAGGTGGGCTCCTTTGATATTCCTAGTTGACTGAGGAGAGGAGAGAAACGCAGCTGCTGCTATTCTGTAGTCCTGCCTCCAGAAGTCCATAAATTCACTTTCAAAAATATTAGTTGTTATTGGATAGACTCAAGCAGAAAGAAATTGGCAGGGAAGATACAGGGAGAGAGAGAGAGAGGGAGAGAGAGAGAAACAGAGGCACTTGCAACACTGCTTCACCACTTGTGATGCTTCCCCCCAAATGTGGGGACTGGGGGCTTGAATTTGGGCCTTTGTACATTGTAACATGTGAACTTTACCAGGTGTGCCACCACCTGTCCCTAAATTCTGTTTCAATCCTTAAAAAATACAATCAAGAAAGCTCTGATCAATCTTTCTTGGTGTCCAGTGGTCTTACATTTTATTAGTGTAATCATTCAGCACAGGATGGATCATTATCCATGGATGATGAAAAATAAAGTAGAAGTGCTTGGTCAAGTACAGACTGACCCTGGAGCAATCCAAAGACATGGTCACCTGATCTGCTCAGAAATCACTTATTAGCTAATAACTCTGGGCAGAAATTCTGGCTGTTTGAAGATTTTGAGCCACCAGACACCAATGGATTGAGATTTTACTATAAAAAGGAAACTGGATGTTATTTGGAACCAGGAATTAGGACAGACACATAATATACTTAAGCATTAAAGTTGGTTCCCTTTCAGTTGGGGGAAATCCTCCCCACAGAGTAAATGCCGAAAGCAATCCAGGGTGCTCCTGGGTTCATAGAAGTAGGACACCAGGATAGAGAGGTCAAAACTGTAGGGCCAAAGTAAAAGATACTGTTGTAAAGAATAGTGATAGACCAGTACTGACCCTGCCTTAAATAAGTAACGATATAAAGTATAAATCATAAAGAGTACTCTGAGAGAAGGATGGCACTTTTTGTCACAGTGCCTTCCCAAACATACATTACTTGAAAATGTGAAGACAGTAGAGCTCATAACTCTTGTGAATGGATGGCTGAACATTCCAAGCAGATGTACCAGAGGATGAATTATACATTTTAATTCACCTTAAAATCCTTTCCTGTGCACACTACATCACTATTCAAACTATGGTGACAAATATTACTTGGGAAAGCTATTTTTTTCCTCTTATGTATTTGACTATTATGTGTGTCTATTTTTTTAAGTTGAACTTACTTTTTTGGGGGGATTAATGGTTTACAGTCAATAGTAAAATACTGTAGTTTGTAGATGTGTAACATTTCTCAGTTTTCTATATAATGATTCTACCCTCTCTAGGTCCTTCTCTGCCATTATGGTCCAGGACTTGAACCCTCCACACCACCCAAGAGTATTTTACTCTGGTGCAATACATCAAACCCAGCCTAAATTCTGTTTTGTGTTTTCTTATTTAATAATGCTAGACAAGAATTTGAGATAATAGGGATACAATTCATATAGTTCCCGTCACCAGAGTGCCATGTTCTTTGATCTATCTGTGTGGTCCTTGACAAAGGAGAACTAAGCCTTTCCCCGAACTGAAGAACTACTTTGAAAACAGTTGAGTAATTGTATGGCTTGATTGGTTGGTCAAAGGACCAACCTAGACTCTCCCCATTACTGAGTAGTCATGATTTCCAGTGTGACTACTCAGGAGCCTGGACACACCCATTCTAATTTCATAATCTACCTTTCTGGTAAAGTTCCACATGACATATCTGAATAAAATTTCTTCCCTTAATCACTCTATCTACTCAACGAACTAGACAAAAGAAAATGAGATATGCTCCAAATCTCTTCTAACAACATCAACATTATTGGCACCCCTTGCTATTCTTCAGAAGAAACACTGTATACAATTGGTCAAGAGATATACTGGCAAATATATATCAACTAAAGGACAATTATTGTCTCTATGAAATCTTTTATTAGATTCATCAAACAAGTAGATGCAATAAAACTTAATGCTAACTAAGAACCTGCTAAAATTCTAGGTGTATTTCCTCCCTAACTTGAGGCCAGACCCCAAAAGCCTAATACTGATTTTGATACATGACAGTCAACACTTTAACAACAGGGAGAAAGTCTAAACTTGTTGGATAAAGGAAAAACTACAAAATCTGGTAAAAGGAAGAGACTGGGTCATTTAATGATGACCTGTTTTGTCACTACCAGGTCACTCACTTTCTGGGGCCTTAGTTAGGGAATCTTTGGAGTATATAGATATGAAATAGAGTATATAGATATGAAATAGCTCTAGATCTCTCTCCACAATCACTGCTCCCTTTGATCAGGAATCTCATCGTAAGTCCTCTTGTAGACTTCTCCAGGACCTTGCCATCACTATAAAGTAGCAATGGTAAGGATTGTCCCACTCTCCGAAGACAGGCTGTCTAATCCTACTCTGCCACTTGAGAAAGGTTTGTCCTGAAATGATTGCAGCCTAGACTATTTCCAGCTGTGACCATGGACTGTGAACTCAGACTTGACAGTGACTCAGAGGTTACACAGGCTCCTGTGCTAAATGTGAATATATATGAGCCCATGGTCAAACCAATGGTGTAAATAGTTAATTGCATTTATATACTTTCTCCAAGGTTGGGAGCTACTTTCTGCCTTAACCCAGCTTTCTATCCCTATTCTCAACTCTGATACCATCTTCCCAGACAATATTTTTAGTCCACCTGCATGTTAGCTATCAAGCTCAAACAAAATTGTGTGAAGTTGTACCCCTCATATCCTATGGTTTAGTCAATGTTTCCTTTTTATAAATAAAAAAATTGAAAAATTACTAAAACCATGGGCCCTTATAGACATACCTAAAATAGACTTCCTCACTTATTTTCTCCCTGAGTTCCCTATACTCCCATCCAAGTACTAAACAGGCCTGACCCTGCTTAGCTTCTTTGATCAGACGATATTGAGCATGTTTAGGATGATATAGTAATAGACAAGATCCCTATTCTCATCTTCTTTATTCTTATTGTTTGGTTCCTATTTATTGAACATTTTATCTTCAGCCACTAAGTTCCAGAAGGTATTATGATTCCATCCTGAACTTCCTGGGCAAACAACCTCACCAAGGTGTTCTGGAACCTCCAGAGCCCTACCCCACTAGGGAAAGACAGAAACAGGCTTGGGCTATGGACTGATTTGCCAGTGCCCATGACCAGTGGAGAGGCCATTGCAGAAGCAGAATTACTACCTTCTGCACCCCATAAAGAATTTTTCTCTATAGCCTCAAAAGGGGAGAAAAGTTATGGGTAGATGATCAGAGGGCTCTGAACTCTAATTCCATCAAGACTAGAAGAGAGAAGAGGAAGAATGGAAGGACATTCAGAAGTAGCAATAGGTGTAGGTGTGACTTAGAACAGATAAGAAGGCAGGACCATAGGAAAAAAAGGATATGATTATATATATATATATATAATCATATTTGTAATCTTAGAACTATTGTTGTTTCCAATGGAGGGAATGGGGATACAGACTTCTGGTGGTGGGAACCACCAGAATTATATCTTTGTGGAATTATATCTTTGTTATCTCAAAATTTTTAAATCAATACAATATTTGTTTTAAAGTAAATTTTCTGTAATATACAAAAGTAATAATAAATCTTTCATAGGCCAGGACTTGGTGCACGTGGTTAATCACACACACTACAGTGCACTAGGACCTGGGTTCAAGTCCTGTGTCCCTACCTGCAGGGGGGAAGCTCCAGGAGTGGTGACATAGGGCTGCAGGTGTCTTTCTTCCTCTTTATCTCTATGTCTCCCCCTCTCTTCTCAAATTCTCTCTGTGTTTATCCAATGATAAATAAATAAATAAATGAATAAATATCTTTCAGGAATGAGAGTATAGAGAAGGGATTGGCTGTAGAAATTTGTGTCCCAAAACATAGGTTTAAAACCGTCTCTGGGCACTTGAGTAATAGGAAAGGAATCCTGCTGTGTGTATGTAATATTGGACACTTGCCTTCCTAGGCTTAAACAGAGAACAGAATTGGCAAGGGAAAAGCCATGACCTTTGAAAGAGTTACTTCCCCAGCCACTCTTGTGACCTTTTCAAGAGATTAAATTCCCTTCTCAGTGTAACCTTATAGCTTATAGGGAAAGATTTTAGTATTAAGAGACTACAAGAGTCTGTGTTACCTTTAACTTTTCTTAGCACAAAAAAATTTGTTCAGTGCAGAGCAATGGGCCTATATAAAGATCCTCAGACATCAAGGAGAGATGTGCATCAGTACTGAATGTCTTTTTACTACATAAACCACTATTAACTGTGTGAACTGGGAATAATCTCTTTTTAAATATAAATATTTCTCTGAATAACCCATCCCACCTGATGCTCTCTATGACTTTATGATTGTGATACAAAGCACATAGTTTAGGACTAGATTAGATATAGTTCTGGGGAAAAGTCACCTATTTTCTTTCTAATATATTCTCAATAGTGTCTAATAAACTCAATTGGCTCATGAAGAGTTTGTTGACTGGACTATATAGTGTGACTGTTGATGTCAGCTGGCATGATAGACAGGAAGCTTATTCCTATAGTGTAGTGACTCTCAAGATTTTGTGTGAACATGAATAACACTGGGATATTGTAAATATAGATTCCAATTCCATGCAACTTGACAGGGTCTGAGAGCCTACATTTCTGGAAATCCCTCGGGTAATTCTGATGCTTCTGCTATGAACCATGCTCTAAAGGAGAAAGCTATAGAGTACAGCATCTTTAGAATATTCTCCATACTTGGTATGTTTTGGTAGAGATATGTTCAAGTCTATATTTAATTAATGAAGGCATGTGCGGGCTTATATAACATAAGGTAAAAAAATCAGTCTTATTGAAGCATGCTGAGGTGGTACTCATATTGATTAGGTTGGAATTGGCAGATGCAATATCATTTGGTATGAATTGAGAGAAGCATGCAGAAAGTGAGCCTCACCCTACAGTTTCCAGGACTGGGGGAAATATAGGCTCTATAGAGGAAGCGGGAGGTTCCTGCTGTTTTAAGGTTTAAGAAGGAAATAGATAGTAATTGCTACAATCACATTATTTGGTAATTGGGTTAACTTTGCAATATCCCTTTGTTCGAATTTGCTGTATCATACACAACATCACCATAATTTATGTCCTTTGACATTATTTGTATATAGCTATGTCACCAGTTGCTTCTGTTCTCCCTGGTCTAAGCTTTTAAGAGAGTCAACATATCAAAGACTCAGCCTATGTATTAAAAAGACTTAGTCTGGGAGTCAGGCGGTAGTGCAGCGGGTTAAGTGCACGTGGCGCAAAGCGCAAGGACCGGCTAAGGATCCCGGTTCAAGCCCCTGGCTCCCCACCTACAGGGGCATAGCTTCACAGGCGGTGAAGCAGGTCTGTAGGTGTCATATGCTTTACATTGGTTTGTTCTAACCCTCCCCCGCCAAGAGAATTAGATCAGTCCAGTTAATTTCGCGGGCCCGCTTGGCCCTGCCCCTAGGGACCCCGCCAGAGTACTAGAGTTCCAGAGTTCCAGAGTTGGAGAGTTCCTGAGTTCAAGAGTAAGAGAGAGTGCTTGCGCCACCTCAAAGAGACAGCAGAGTTCTGTTTGGTGATTAGTTCGTCTTAGTTTATGAATCGTTGTTCGTGAATAAAGAAATACAGCTTCCCTGCCCAGCCGTTGTCTCCGCGTCTCTGTTACCCGCCCGTGAAGCTAGACCCGCCCGGCAAGAGCCTCCGAAAATTTTAACAACATGTAGGTGTCTATCTTTCTCTCCCTCTCTCTGTCTTCTCCTCCTCTCTCCATTTCTCTCTGTCCTATCCAACAACGACGACAACAATAATAACTACAACAATAAAACAACTAGAGCAACAAAAGGGAATAAATAAATATTAAATAAATAAATATTTTTTAAAAGACAGTCTGTGATATAAAAAGTTTGAGAGATTCAATTTTTCCTTCTCATATTAATTAAATAGTGATTTTATATGACTACAAATTAATAGGACTGTACATAAACACCGTTCCTACCACCAAAAGACTATGTCCAATCCCATCCTCCCCCTTACACCCCCACCCCATTTTGAGTTTCTCTTTCTGTTTTTCTTTCTCAACATCTGTTGATGAGTGGGATCATCCCATACTCGTTTTTATCTTTCTGACTTAGTTCACGTAACATAATTCCTTCTAGCTCTCTCCTAGATGGGTCAGAGAAAGTGGGTTCATTGTTCTTGATAGCTGCATAGTATTACATTGTGTATATATACCACAGCTTTCTCAGCCACTCATCTGTTGTTGGGAACCTGAGTTGCTTCCAGGTTTTAGCTATTATGAATTGTGCTGCTATGAACATAGGTGCACACATATCTTTTTATCTGGGTGTTATGGAGCTACTCTCTTCCCTGATCCAGCCTTCTGATACTTTTTCCAGCCATGACACCGTCTCCCCAGACAATAACTTGGGTCTTTTCCAGCCATGACACCATCTCCCCAGACAATAACTTGGGTCCACTTGCATATAAGATTTCAGGCTTAGGGGAAAAAAAAAAGAAAAAGAAAAACTAGTATAGCCACAGGCCCTTTGGAATATAACTAAAATATGCCTACTAGCTATCTACAAAATGGAGACCCCCCAACTCTTTATCTGCAGTATTCTAGCCTTTAGGTGCATGATTAGGTAACAATTTGCTTGGCTTTATATGTTAACTCTCTTTTCAGCCACCAGGTTCCAGATGGTAGCATGACGTCAATTAGACTTCCCTGGACAGACAACCCCTCTAATGTGTCCTGTAGCTCTGATTCCCCAGAACCCCACCCCACTAGGGAAAGACAGAGGCATGTTGGGAGTATGGATAGACCTGTAAACACCCATGTTCAGCAGGGAAGGGGAAGTAATTACAGAAGCCAGACCTCTGGTGTTGGGAAATGTGTGGAGTTGTACCCCTCTTATCCTATGGTTTTGTCAGTATTTCCTTTTTATAAATAAAAAATAAAATAAAAATCAGTCTTATTATTCTCATAGGATAAACAATAATATGGAATTTTAAAAGCAGTCATGAACAGTCATTCATTGAGCAATACCATAGTAAAAAGCTCTACCACACACAGATATCATAGCCAATATCTACATGAGTTTAAATATAGACACATTGCCATGTACATTGCTAACCTTGGTAAAGGCTTTTGCATTCTGCTTCAGTGAACTAAGTGGATTTTGCATATTTAAATTGAAATTTGGAAGGAAGGTAGTATAATTGTTTATTTGTGTGCAAGAATTAGTAATGCCAATTAAGTCCATTTAGATTTGCTGATTATACTTAACACTGTATTTTCCACTGCTTATTATTGGAGTAATTGCTTGTGTCAAAGTAATTTCTGAGGGAACATAGAATGATTTATCTCAAGTCCCAGTTAGATGATCAGGGATGAATCTCTTGAACAGTAGCAGTAGCCAAAGACTATTAAATGGCATTAGAGATAGGATAAGGAATAGAGAGGGTGCTGATACGGGGAAAAGGAAAGATACACCAGTTTGACTCATGAGATTAGGGTAAGAAACAAAATAGTAGACATTTACTTACATACTTGTTTCAAAGTTAATTGACCAGGGGCAGCTACAGATAAAATAGTTCAGAAACAAAAACTTTGAATTAAATTGGGAAAGCCAGTTTCTCTGTTCTTTGTAATTATCTAGTTTTGGAATCTTGGAAAAATTGCTTCATTTATCCAAGCCTGTGGAACTAGAGTGAATTTTGTCAATCCAAATGGTCAGACCAAAAAAACATTACCTGAGTGTGATGAGTTTACAAATAAAAGTGTTATAAAAATAAAGGTAGCTTTAGCAACTACTTTGCACATATTTAAGTAAAAAATTATTCTTCAAAATCCCTACATTTATGATAGAGAACCAACAAATAGTCTCCATTCTAAAGTAGGAATGGGAGAAATACTGTTCCATTTGCAGAATACTTTTTATGCCAGCAAAAGAAAGGATCTCTGCCCACATATAATTTATCTTGGTGACACATTCTAACGTTTTTAAGGATGGAAGCAGCAAAAAGGTTTAGGATATTGGACTCTCTCCCATGATTGCACAAAATATGTCCTTGATTGAAAAAAAAAGTAACTGAGTTGTGTGTGATTTGCTTATTATATCTGAAAATTAGAATGTGCCAAAGATCCAATCAGGATTAATAGATGTTTATGATCAATATACTCCTAATAAACATAGATTTTATTTGTTTCTTATAGATCCTAATTCTAACTCAGTAAGTGTCTCACTTCAGTTATGGACCATATCACTTAAATCACTATGTACTTTGGATAGCTCCTCCTTTGCAGGGTGAACATCACTCAGAACACTTCCTGGGCATGCTATTTAAATATCCAGCTCAGCATCCTGCGACATAAAGAACCCCTTCATGCCATTTGTTATGAGAGGTGCTGTGAGGCACAACTCTGATTCAGGGGACTCAATTGTACAATAAATCCAACTGCACACTGCTGGCAGTACAAATAATTATAAAAAATGCAGAATGCTTGTTATTAACTAGTCTCATGGAGAAGATCTACAGTGCTATGCAGGGTATATTTTGCAATAGAGTTACAATAGTGGCTGATTTTTTTTTAAAAAATTCACATCTCTCCTATCCTTTAAATCATCTAACCTCTAAGAACTAGTAAACATTCACAGGCATTTAATGAATGGGCAACAAGGCCTACTTGCAAAAGTTGATGTTGTATGCTTTACATTGGGTAGCCCTCCCCCGCCAAGAGAATTAGATCAGTCCAGTTAATTTCACGGGCCTGCTTGGCCCCGCCCCTAGGAAACCCGCCAGAGTTCCAGAGTGACAGAGTTAGAGAGTCCGAGAGTTCCTGAGTTCCTGAGTTCGAGAGTTTCAGAGTTACAGAGTAAGAGAGAGTTCCACAGTGGAAGAGTTTCAGAGGGTTCCCCAGTACGAGAGTTCCAGAGTTCCAGAGTTGGAGAGTTCCTGAGTTCAAGAGTAAGAGAGAGTGCTTGCACAGCAGCAAAGAGACAGCAGAGTTCTGTTTGGTGATTAGTTTGTCTTAGTTTATGAGTCGTTGTTCCTGAATAAAGAAATACAGCTTCCCTGCCCAGCTGTGTGTCTGGTTGTCTCTGTTACCCGCCCGTGAAGCAAGACTGGCCAGCAAGAGCCTTATGAATATTAACAACAAATGGTGCCCACAAATGGCGCCCACATGGACCTGACCTGCACATCTCTCAGATAAGTAAAGACAATTTGGCTACCTATGCACTATGGCCTTCTCTTCTGCTTGTGAAGAGATCTCCAAAGGCCTCTGCTCTTTCTTAACGAGACTGTTTTGCTGTTTCTGGAACATTTATCTCTGGACCACTCTGTGGTTTCCACTCGCTCGGGCGAACTCAGAACAGCCAGCGGGAAGAGCCAGCAGGCGGGAGGCGAGGCGCGGAGCTGCTGTTTCCACCTGGTTAAACAGCCAGCCAGCCAGCTGTGCCTAGACAACCCCGCGCACTGCGCCCGCAGCCCCGCAGCCCCGCAGCCCCGCAGCCCGCAGGATACCGACGCCAGCACACAAGAGCCCCAGGAGCCCGAGGCCAACACGCAAGAGCCCGAGGCCAGCCCACAGGAGCCGGCTCTCCACCGCGTGGCGCAGGGCGCTGGACGAGTGATCCCTCCACGCTGCTCGGCCACTGCAAACAGGGCAGCAGACATGGCAGGGCCATGGGGCAGGGCCGCGGAGGCCTATCATGGCCGCCACCACTGGACACCTAGGCCCATGCCTTCTTCAAAACTGGCCTGCCTGCCCACTTGCTATAAATTCTGGAACCATCCCAGGCCTCCCGGAACCCCGGGCTCCCTGTCAAAACTGGGCACACGAGATCTCCAGCCGCCAGTCCAGTCTGAAGGCAGACAAGCTGGAGTACGCAGAGATTTGTGCAGAGATCGCAACCTGCAATTCCTAGAAGTAAAGCTGCGCGGGAAGCCACCTCCGGATGGTGAACCCCCCCCCAACAACTAAGACAGTACAGATTTAAATTCGTGTTTAAAATGACATGTCTTCATAACAAAGGTTTCTCTCCTTGTGTATTAATGACCATGTTTATGTGTATGTTTAAAGTTCGGTAAACAGTAACTTTAAGGCTAAATTCTTACTAGTCAAAGTTAAATGAAAAAGGTTTTCAACGTAATTCTCATAAAGATAAAATTAACTTACATTTAAAGTCTGAGGTAAAAATTAGTTAACAATCAATATATTTTAACTAAGTTGGTCTAAACAAAAGGTTAAATAGACTTGTTGATATGTAAAACTCTCCACTACCTTCTCTATTAGAAATGGTAGATCGCACAATGGCTATGCTAATTATTCTCATGCCTGAGGTTTCCTCTCCGGCCCACCCCTAGGGTGTGTCTCCATCTTGAATTGGTGTAACAAAAGGTTAAAAGACGTTGTTGCTATGTAAAAGTCTAAAATCCCTTCTCTTTTAGAAATGTTAGATCGTGCAGTAGATATGCTAATAACAAGTTTTGTTTCATAGTAAGTAAATTACAGCCAGCTGCCTTTGGGACTCTAGGCCGTTCCCCACCCCCATACAAATGTCCGTCGAGACAGGTACGCCCCCCAGAGGCAAGAAATGTTTTTTTTAAGCTGATAAAGTTTAGCCCACAGAGGCAGATATGGCCCCCTCAGGCCTTCCCTTAGCAGTACACTGGTTCTTGTTACTTACATGTTTCTCCATGTTTGTGCCAGTTTCTTTTTTTAAAAAAAAATGCCTGTATGATATATGTTTCTGTTCACCCCACACTCTTGATACTATAGTCATTTAGTTAAAAAGAAAAGGGGGAATTGTTGTATGCTTTACATTGCGTAGCCCTCCCCCGCCAAGAGAATTAGATCAGTCCAGTTAATTTCGCGGGCCCGCTTGGCCCCGCCCCTAGGAAACCCGCCAGAGTTCCAGAGTGACAGAGTTAGAGAGTCCGAGAGTTCCTGAGTTCCTGAGTTCGAGAGTTTCAGAGTTACAGAGTAAGAGAGAGTTCCACAGTGGAAGAGTTTCAGAGGGTTCCCCAGTACGAGAGTTCCAGAGTTCCAGAGTTGGAGAGTTCCTGAGTTCAAGAGTAAGAGAGAGTGCTTGCACAGCAGCAAAGAGACAGCAGAGTTCTGTTTGGTGATTAGTTTGTCTTAGTTTATGAGTCGTTGTTCCTGAATAAAGAAATACAGCTTCCTTGCCCAGCCGTTATCTCCGCGTCTCTGTTACCCGCCTGTGAAGCTAGCCGGCCCGGCAAGAGCCTCCGAATTTTAACAACAAGTTGATAAAAATTAGTTTGCCTCTTAAGATTAAATTGTGTCTTTTAAAAGCTGAAATTATTTAACATACCACTTTTATGATGCCCATGCAGAAATAGTGACCAAGCTATAAGTCAGCAGAAGTATCAAAGGAACCTCTCAATAGTTACAAAAAGAACAAACTTTAACTGTCTGAGTTCCTTTGACATAGACTATTATTCTTTCATCAATATTCCTAGAACAGGATTTCATAGACATTAAAAGTAAACCAGCAAAAATACTTCAAACATACACGCAATTACTTCTTATGCAGTGAAGCTACATTAATTAATTGGTTGTTGGACATTTGTGGAAGGACTGCACACAGGGACTGCCATCAAGAACTAGGGATGAGGGAGTCGGGTGGTAGCGCAGCGGGTTAAGTGCAGGTGGCGCAAAAGCGCAAGGACTGGCTAAGGATCCGGGTTCGAGCCCCCGGCTCCCCACCTGCAGGGGAGTCCCTTCACAGGCGGTGATGTAGGTCTGCAGGTGTCTCTCCTTTATCTACTTCTCTCTGTCTTCCCCTCCTCTCTCCATTTCTCTCTGTCCTATCCAACAACAGTGACATCAATAATAACTACAACAATAAAACAACAAGGGCAATAAAAGGGAATAAATAAATAAATAAATATTAAAAAAAAGAACTAGGGATGAACCATTACCCATTTTGAACCATTACAAGTTGCAGTGTTCAAAATTATGTCCAGCCTAGGAGCTGGCATAATATGTAAAGTATATTGTACTTGTACATGTGAAGTCCTATGTTCAGTACTTCAGTAAGATATGCTTTTCCATCAGAAAACAAACAACAACAACAAAATCCTAGGGATGATACCAGACTCTGCTACAACAAAATTGCAACTTTATGAGTTGATTCTGGCTTTATGAATCTTAGTATAGTGCTTCTTTGGACATGAAGCTGCTGGCCTATTCCAGGAAATATCCCTAGCCCTAGCCACAGAGATAAATGGCTTCATCATGGCTTCTTCCTTTAATTGGTTATGAGGTAATCTCTTTCTGGGAAGGAAATAATATAAATAATTATTTGTTTATTTATTTACAGACAGTGAAATAGAGAAAGAAGGGAGAGAGAGAGAGAGAGAGAGAGAGAGAGAGACTACAGAACCAAAACTTTTTTCAGTGTGATAAGAGCCAGAACTGAACCTGGATCTCTAATATGGCAAAGCAGCATACTATTCAAACTAGCTATTTCACCAAACCAAGTTAGGTTTCTATTAGTGCCAAGTGACACCTCACCAGAGAGTTAAGACGGCAAGACATCAAAAATTGTAGTTCCCCAATTTAGTAACTTTCAGACAGATACTCACACATGCAATAGTTGACTTTATAGAAATATGGATAGGTAAAAAAGTGAACAATTGGTTATAACTTCATGAGGCTACTCATTAAAAGGAACAGTAAGAATTCAGATATATATATATATATATATATATATATATATATAGAGAGAGAGAGAGAGAGAGAGATAGTTATAGAAATAATAGTCAACCTGTGCCTATGATCTTGGGAAAATGATTGTAATTTCCAGTGGAGGAAATGGAAACACAGAACTCTGGTAGTGGTAAAGGTGTGTAATTATACCCCTGTTATCTTATAATCTTATAGATAAATATTAAATCACTAATAAAAAAATAGAAAGAAAGAGAATTCAGTTGCCTTCAGTGTATGCTATTCATTGCAGGTGATAAAATTCTTCTTTTTTGTTTATGCATAAAAGATTAATATAGCTGTAATCAGCATAAAGGCTGTAGTCAAACTGCAGAAGATTAATGTCCTATTCAGCTCGTAATTAGTGACATGAGTTTGAGTAAGCTATTTAACCTCTCTGTGTTGTATTTTTTTAAATTTTATAATAGAGATGATAACAATACATAACTCACTGGTCTGTCAAGATCAAATGAAATAAGGATCTGACTAAACTGAAGTAGGGCACCAAAGTAAAAATCCTGTGGTGAGGGGGAGGGTAGACATGCGGCTTCCTGTGCAGGCAGGGGTGGGGGGGTGCGGGGGTGGGATGGGGCACAGTCTTTTGGTGGTGGGAATGGTGTTTATATACACTCCTATTAAAGTGTAGTCATATAAAACACTATTTAATTAATATGAGAGGGGGGAAATTGTGTGTCTCAAAGTTTTTAAAACACAGACTAAGTCTTTTTAATATATAGGCTGTGTCTTTGATATGCGGACTCTCTCAAAAGCCTAGACCAAGTACATCGGAAGCAACTGGTGGCACAGCTATATACAAGATACTAGGTATTATGCAACAAACCCTAACAAAGGTACTTTTCAAAGTTAACCCAATTACCAAATAATGTGATGATAACAATAACTATCCATTGTCTTTTTGAACACTAAGACAGCAGGAACATCACATTTCCACTATAGAACCTATATTTCCCCCAGTCCTGGAACCTTAGGATAGGGCCCACTTTCCCGCATGCCTCTCCCAATCCATATCAAATTATATTGCATCTGCCGATCACAACCTAATCAATGCAACGATTTCCACCTCAACATGCTTCAGCTCAGACTGTGTCCAGAGACTTCAGGTGTAGAATGACAACCCTTCAGCTTCATTACTCAGGTGAGACCTTTCTTTTCATAGTATTCTCTAATTTCATCCCAAGTGGTTCAATTTCTAACAAAGTCCCAATATAGACCAGGTTCTGTGAGATAGTTCACACGTATCCATAAACTAGTGCAAAATATATACCTGAAAGCAGAAGTACACTAGAGTTTGCAGTGAGTACCTCCCTAACACTTCCTCTCCACTATTCCAAGCTTGGGATCCATGATTGCTCAACAATTTGTTTGGCTTTGTATGTTAATTCTCTTTTCAGTCACCAGGTTCCAGATGCCATCAGGATGCCGGCCAGGCTTTCCTGGACTGAAGACCCCATCAATGTGTCCTGGAGCTCTGCTTCCCCAGAGACCCACCCTACTAGGGAAAGAAAGAGGCTGACTGGGAGTATGGAATGAACAGTCAACGCCCATGTTCAGTGGGGAATCAATTACAGAAGCCAGACCTTCTGCCTTCTGCAACTCACAATGACTCTGGGTCCATGCTCCCAGAGGGATAGAGAATGGGAAAGCTATCAGGGGAGGGGATAGGATATGGAGATTGTATGGCGGGAATTGTGTGGAGTGGTACCCCTTCTATCCTATGGTTTTGTTAATTTATCCTTTCTTAAATAAAAAAAAATTATAATAGAGATGATAACAATACACAACTCACTGGTCTGTCAAGATCAGACGAAATAATGACTATAAAATGCTTAACTCAGCACCTTATTTGTGAGAGACAGCCAATGCATGTTTTATTTTTATTTATTAATATTTTTATTTAGAAAAGGAAACATTGACAAAACCATAGGATAAGAGGGGTATAACTCCACACAATTCCCACCACCAGATTTCAGGCTCCGGGGAAAAAAGAACAAAAAAAAACTAGTATAGCCACAGGCCCTCTGGAATATAACTAAAATATGCCTACTAGCTATCTACAAAATCGAGGACCCCCCCAACTCTTCACCTGCACTATTACAGCCTTTAGGTCAATGATTGTTCAATAGTTTGTTTGGCTTTGTATGTTAACACTCTTTTCAGCCACTGGGTTCCAGATGTTTAGATTTTTAATTAGTAAGAACTTTTTTTTTGTTACAAGAGATAGAAATATTTACTAGTCAAAAGGAAGCTTGCACATTTTCAATTATGGACACCTGAAATTTATGTATTATCATCCAATGATACTTCATAAAATGTGTTTTTGCATTTTAAGAGAAAAAAATTATTAGAAAATATTAAGAGGAATTTTGTTAGAAGAATTTATAGTAAAGGGCTTGAGTAGTGGCACATCTGGCAGAATACACACATTATCATACATGAGGACCCAGGTTCAAGCCCTCAGTCCTCATCTGCAGGGGGGAAGCTTCATAAGTAATGGAGTAGTGTTGCAGCTCTCTCTCTCTCTCTCTCTCTCTCTCTCTCTCACACACACACACACAGACACACACACACACACATACAGTCTGTATTTATCAGAGCAAAGAAAAGAAATGGTTACAGGTAATAATAGTGCCATCTTGCAGGCATGAACACTAGTGATAACCCTAATGGCCAAAATAAAATAAAATAATATGTATCTGCTATCTCAGGAGTAGGGGAACTTTATTCTGCCAAGGGCTATTTGAATATTATAACATCATTTGTAGTCCAAACAAAATTACTAGTGTACAAATTAGCTATTTTTATTGTTTTGTAATATTGTTATGAAAACAAAACAAAACAAACTCTGGCTGCCTTGGTAGGGTCAGACCAAATGATTTTGTGGGCTGTATATAGCCAATGGGCTGGATGTTCCCCATCCTTGCCTAGACACTGAGGGCAGCCAATTTCTAAAGAGGAGAAGTGACCCCCAATAGGGAAGAAAATGCAATAAAAAGTTAAATGAAAAGGTATTGTTGACTTAAGTAATTGAAAAGTTCTAGAGATTAGATAATATTGTTACCCAGCCTTTTAATTGCTTGTCTCTGTTTTATATATACCAAATTTTGACATAAATTCTCTGAGTTGCTGTTTCTTAAGTTTATGAAATGGGATTATAATAATCCTGCTTCATAGGACTGTGACAATTATATATGAGGAAATGAATGTGAAGTGTTTCCAACAAGGCTTAGCACATAGTGGGCCTTATTGAACTGTAAACTACTGCTCTTGTTCTTGCTGTTTCAATATCTAATCTGCCTCTTGACATCTCTTCTTCCTGTTTTTTTATTATCTATTTATTGGATAGAGACAGCCAGAAATTTAGAGGGAATGGGGAGATAGATAGAGAAACAGAGAGACAACTGCAGCACGGCTTCACCACTTGCAAAGTTTTCCCCCTGCAGGTGGGGACCAGGGGCTAGAACCAGGGTCCTTGTGCACTGTAACATGTCTCTCAACCAGGTGCACCACCACCTGGCCCCTCTTCTTCCTGTTTTTTCTGTCTTCAGACACTTCTTTTATTTTCCTTCCTGTGTCATTTTCCTACCTATCCCACGCCATAAATTATTATCTCCACTCACCAATGCCAATGGCTCCCATCCATAGAGATCTTGTGTTGGGTAAGGTTTAATAGTAGGTATGAGCCAGAAAAAGCACAGTGGATGCATTGTATGTAGGAATGAACATATTCGTTTACTTCACTGAGGTTCTACCCTTACAAAAGCCCTATCTGCCCCAAATTTCTTTTTGTATATAATTTTTATTTATAAAAAGGAAACACTGACAAAAACCATAGGATAAGAAGGTTACAACTCCATACAATTCCCACCACCAGAACTCTGTATCCCATCCCCTTCCCTGATAGCTTTCCTATTCTTTAACTCTCTGGGAGTATGGACCCAAGGTTATTGTGGGATGCAGAAGGTGGAAGGTCTGGTTTCTATAATTGCTTCCCCGCTGAACTTGGGCATTGGCAAGGTTGATCCATACTCCCAGCCTGTCTCTCTCTTTCCCTGGTGGCTGCCCCCAAATTTCTTTGTACTATTGTTCATGTTTAGAATTTATCAAGTACCACATTTACCAAATATAAGACACTATACAAGAGTTATTTACTATCAATATATAAGCTCTTTCTAATTTAAGATATGGTCTACATATGTCAGTCTTGATATATTTTCAGGATTCAGAAGGAATTTTTTGTGTGTTTATCTGTTTCACTCTAAGGCCATTCTCCTACTTCCTCCTGAGCACCTTGTTTCCTAGAACCTGATGATTACTTGCTCTTCCTTGCCTACCCTAAAGTCCCTCCTGAGACATCATACTGATTTCTATGTGGGACTAAACTGTATAACACCCCTTTTCCATCTATCAAAAAGAGATACCCATTTTATGCACCAGGCTCTATGGTCTGACCTGACCTGGGTGGCAATGCGTCAACCAGATGAACTAATCGATTTTCTGTTCTTCCCTGAGGAGGGAATAAATGTACCCATAACTCCCCGCCCCTCCATTTTTACTTTTTAAGACAGAGAGAAATCAGGAGTGGAGGGATCAGACAGAGGGGGAGAGAAAGAGATACATCTGCAGCACTGCTCCACTACTCATATCACCTCCCCTCTACCCCTGGCAGGTGAAGACCAGAGACTAGCACACAGTAACACATGCTTTCAACCTGCTGTACCCTATCAATGGGAATTTTACACTTCTAGATCAAGGAAAAAGAAAGTCATGGGCAAGAATTTCTTTGTATAATCACAACTTGTAGGTGATTTAACCAACCTGCAGAAAGGTTGATTTTGAAGCCTATGCAATGGGACTGTAGACTTTCCCCAAATCCTTTTTCATTTCACCTTTACTTAAAACAAAATATTATTGAGCTTAGTTTTTAAGCTTCAGGCATTATCGAGTTGGCCCATGAAGCAGCATCAAAGCAGTATAGATCCATTTCCTCCCCACAATGCCACTTATTTATCTTTCCTTGGAGAGCAAATCCCCAGGAACAAATGCTTAATAGAAAACATTCTGTAGCTCTTAATCATTTTGCCTTTTTTTTTTTTTGAGAGAGAAGAGGCTTTCAGATTATAAAAAGTTCTTTGTACTGACCAGTCAGCAAGTAGGATGAGATTGGAGGCTGCATGGGAATGAAAGTAGGGAGGTAAACTGGTCCCTAAGGCATCTGTGCCATTGTACTGCAGGTCATAGCTGGAACTTGTTCTACAGTCCATCTTCAAAAGCAATTTGCAGTACATACAGGCACAAATCCAATTAAAAAGCAGAAAGGGATTTGCATGCATAAAATAACTCTGATGCATGGTTTATAAAAATGACCATGATAGCTAAAATTTAATGGGCTTTCGTTGTGATGGTTCATATCTAGAACTAGTTAGCTGAGGTCTGAGTCTGTACCAAAGTGTCTGAAAGATTAGATGAAATTACATTCTCAAAGCTCAATGTAGCTTGGCTGCTGGGAACACAGTCAAACTTGACACACAGATAGAAGTGAATTTTGCTAAGTTACCCCATGATGAAACTATTTTTTAATTGTATTTAGAAAAGGGAAATATTGACAAGACTATAGGATAAGAGGGATACATTTCCACACAATTCCCACCCCCAGAACTCCATATCTAATCTCCTCCCTTGATAGCTTCCCAATTCTTTATCCCTCTGGGAGTATGGACCCAGGATAATTATGGGGTGTAGAAGGTGGAAGGTCTGGCTTCTATAATTGCTTCCCCACTGAACATGGGCAGATGAAACCTTATTCTATGAATTCTGGATAACCTGAGGTAAAAACTAGATGTCAATGCAAACTGCACAGTGTTCGGCATTTAATAGGTGCCTAGTGAGTATTGGTTGAGTTGAATGAGAAGGCAAAGCTCTCTTTTGGTTTTGGCAGGCACTGTTTGTTGCCTGCCCGAGATCAATTTCTCTGTTCTTTGCCAACATAATCCCTGTTTTGTTTAATGTGGCAATATGCCCAGCTAAATACTTTCTTTCCCACTCTTCTTTGAAACTGATGTTGGGTAGATGGTGTATGTAATATAGTTCCAGCTGAGGAGATTTAAATGGAAGCCTACTGGGGTTTCTGGCAAAGATTTTTTTCCCTAATAAAAGATGTAGTTGGTACTACTCTTTCCTCATCCCTCTGCCTCCAAAGAGCACTGATGTCATAGCCATCTTGTGACCATGAAGTAAGAACCACGAAGGTGGAAGTTAGTGTGCTAATGCCATTGGAGTAGAAAGGAAGCTCTCAGATCTAACTACATTCTTGAGCAGCAGAACTAATGCCTATAATTATTTGGGGGACTTTTGTTAAGATTATATATTGAAAGAATCCATTTTTTAAATTTATTTCTTATTGGATAGAGACAGAGAGAAATTAAGAAAGAAGTGGGAGATAGAGAGGAAGAGAGACAAAGAGATGCCTGCAGACCTGCTTCACTGCCTGTGAAGCAACTCCCCTGCAGGTGGGGAGCCAGGGGCTTGAACCGGGATCCTAACCGGTCCTCGAGAATACAATTTTTTTTAAACCACTGAAAAGATTCAACTGAATGTTATCCAAATTGACACATATTTATCTATTATTCCAGAACCTTAAATTTAGCTATTCAGCGCATCTCATAGGGCACTATATCAGGTCATCCTGCTATGTCAGTGTACCCAACTTCAAGTCTTTTCTGACCTTCATCTGCTACCAGCAATAAAACCTGTTCTGTGTCTTATTTCCTCAGGACCTAGAAAAGCGATGGAAACTAATTGAAAAATGCATATTTAAACAAGCTGGCATTCTTATCCATTACACTAGACTTAACACATTGAGTTAATGTGAAGTTTGAACAGGATAATACATTAAAATTGTTGTGGCCAGGGAATGACTTAGAGGGTATACAATGCAGAACTTTCATACCTAAGGTCTCAGACTTGATTTCTGATACTATTTGTGCTATTATGGTGCTCTTGGCTCCTTCTCTCAATAAATATAACAAATTTTTAAAAACTGTAATGTATGGATGATGATTAATATTAATGAAATCAGGAAGAAAGTGAAAGACAAGTACTGGGTGGTGTCACTAATTTGTGAAATATAGAGAATTGAAATATATGAGCTTGCAGATAAAAAAGAAGTAACCAATTTTTCTCTAAGACATTGCAAAAATAATGATGGTTATCACTGGGGTGGAGATAGGGAGGCACACAGAAATTTGGTGGTGAGTGTAGTGTAGTATACACCTGTAGTCTTAGAATCTTGTAAGCCATTATTAAGTTGTTAATAAAGATTTTAAGTGTAATGTAGAATATTATCAAATAGAAATATTTGATAGACATTAGTTATTGTTTTTAGTCTCTCTCTGTTCACCTAGATATGGATTGGTGACCTGTAAATTCCTCCATTTCCATAAAGCCTTCCCTGAATAACCCAACCCACTTGATCATTGCTATGATGGTATTATTGCAGCATAAAGCACAAAATGTAAGACTAGATTAGCTGGAGTCTGACGACAACTTAGCATTTTCCAATGTGTTAGCATCAAAAGATAGCTTCTATTATTCTAGCAATGGAGTTTGATGGCTTTGGCAGAGACATCAAAGGATACATTTCATTGCAGAGAAAGATTTTGGTTATACATCATTCCTGCCTTGGACATGGTTACCTTTAAAAAGTTCCCTTGAGAGCCAGGCTGGGAATATGGTTTGACCTGTCAACACCCATGTTCAGCGTGGAAGCAATTACAGAAGCCAGACCTTCCACCTTCTGCATCCCATAAAGACTCTGTGTCCATACTCCAGAGGGTTAAAAAATAAGAAAGCTATCAAGGGAGGGTATGGGATACAGAGTTCTGGTGGTGGGAATTGTGTAGAGTTGTATCCCTCTTATCCTATGGTTTTGTCAGTGTTTCTTTTTTATAAATAAAATATAAAAAAAAAGAGAAGAAGAAGAAAAAGATAATCATTTTCACTTTCACAACTGCTATATCCAAATATTTAACAGCTGACTTTGGTAAAAAATTATGGGTAAAATACATTTTAAACACAGATGGTAGGAGACTAGGAGACTAAGTGATACAACTTCCAGTCAAAGGTCATTTGAGCTGTCAAGAATGTATTCTACTTCAAAGTTAACCCAATTACCAAATAATGTGATGATAACATTAACTATCAATTGTCTTTTTGAACCCTAAGACAGCAGGAACCTCACATCTCCACTATAGAGCCTCTCCTTCCCCAGTCCTGGAACCCTTGGATAGGGCCCACTTTCCCATATGCCTCTCCCAATCCATATCAAATAATATTGCATCTGCCGATCACAACCTAACCAACATGACGGCCACCTCAACATGCTTCACTTCAGACTGTGTCCAGAGACTTCACTTGTGGAATGACAACCCTTCAGCTTCATTACTCCAGTGAGACCTTTCCTTTCATAGTATACTCTAATTCCATCTCAGGTGGTTCACTTTCTAACAAAGTCCCAAAACCTAGATATACACCAGTTTCTGTGAGAGAGAGCATATGTTCACACGTATCCGTAAACTACTGCAAAATATATACCTGAAAGCAGAAGTACACTAGAGTTTGCAGTGAGTACCCCCCCTAACACTTCCTCTCCACTATTCCAAGCTTTGGGTCCATGATTACTCAACAATTTGTTTGGCTTTGTATGTTAACTCTCTTTTCAGTCACCAGGTTCCAGGTGTCATCAGGATGCCGGCCAGATTTCCCTGGATTGAAGACCCCACCAATATGTCCTGGAGCTCAGCTTCCCCAGAGACCCATCCTACTAGGGAAAGAGATAGGCAGACTGGGAGTATGGACCGACCAGTCAACGCCCATGTTCAGCGGGGAAGCAATTACAGAAGCCAGAACTTCTACCTTCTGCAACCCACAATGACCCTGGGTCCATGCTCCCAGAGGGATAGAGAATGGGAAAGCTATCAGGGGAGGGGGTGGGATATGGAGATTGGGTGGTGGGAATTGTGTGGAATTGAACCCCTCCTCCCCTATGGTTTTATTAATTAATCCTTTCTTAAATAAAAAAGGGAAAAAAAGACAAAAAAAGAATGTATTCTATATAAGAATCAAATTCCTACATACTGTCTACAGATACATTTGCATTGATTCAAAATTATGCTTGTAGAAATTTAGTTATATAGACTATTATGTAAGAGTAACAGGTAAGGGAGTTGGGCAGTAGCGCAGCAGGTTAAGTGCACGTGGCGCAAAGTGCAAGGACCGGAGGAAGGATCTCGGTTCGAGCCCCGGCCTCCCCACTTGCAGAGGAGTCGCTTCACAAGCGGTGAAGCAGGTCTGCAGGTGTCTATCTTTCTCTCGCCCTCTCTGTCTTCCCCTCCTCTCTCCATTTCTCTGTCCTATCCAAAAACAACGACATCAAGAACTACAACAATAAAACAACAAGGGTAACAAAAGGGAATAAACAAATAAATCTAAAAAAAAAAAGGGTAACAGGTAAGAAAACCTATATTTTGACCAACATAATTAAATCGCTAATAAAACTTAAGAAGATTTTCCTTATAAATATCAAAGGACAATTTTTCTTCCAGAGATTATTCTGTTCTTTCTTTAAAATAACCAGAATTGCTTAGTCCTTATGCCAAAGAGGAATAATTTGGAGTGACGTATTCTATTCTCCATCTTCATAGAGAAAACTTTAATTGGATAGTAGAAAACTTCTTAATACACATTTCTAAGTATGGAAGTGCGATATAAAAAGGTATGAACATTTCAAGTAAAAAAAAAGGCTCCCTTGGAACTCTTATGGGAATTACTTTTTATTTCTTTCACATATTTTATTTAGTTGTCAGTTGCATTTGCATGATACTGAAAAGTATTGCCAAAACGTGTACTGGATGAGATGGTCAGCAGAACTGTGAAAGTTACTTTACTGTATAAAATGAGAATGTGAATAGGATGTATAATGAAAAAACATTTCTTTTTCAGACATGCATTGTCTTACACACACACACACACACACACACACACACACACACACACACTATTTGATGAGAAGGGGCAAGAGAATTTAGAAATTTATTGAAGCTCAACTGGATGAACTGCATGTGGTTGGTGCACTTCCCATATAGAACTCACTTGTTTGCACCTATGTTTGTGTCCTAGCAACCTATGCCCCCCACAGTATTTTCTGACTTTTATTAGCTAATCTAGTATGTGTAGAATTGTATTGAGAAGTCAGTAATGAAAATACACACAAACATTATAAAGTGAATAGTCAAAGTGATACAAAATATAACTCACTATGTTCTAAGTCAACAATGAACCAAAAAGCAAAAACACTAGCTTGTAATTGTCAAAACAAATGAAATGCTTTACTTTCATTCCCAAACTTTCCAAAGCCTTCCCCATCCTGGAAAGAGAGAAGAACATGTTGAGCTAATTAAAACTATTTTGATACTGTGGCGGGAGAGCTCCCATTCTTGGAAAAATTAGATTTAATCTCAGAAAAAGTAGACTATCTCTCTAATCAATGCTGTTCTCAGTTTCTTCACTGTTTTCTCCCTTCTTATCTCTGTTTTCCCTTTGATGTCTTTGTGCATCATTTCACTATATATGCTATGGCATTTTTCAAAATATTAGAGACTAAAGTCAGTATAGAATATAAATGGCTTTGAAACATCTCTACAATATGTCATGAAGGAGTAGGAGAGATAAAAATTTAAAGAATGAAAAGGTTTAAAATAAATTAAGATAAAAGCATCTTTAAGAAAATTTTTTTCTTGACTAGATGCAATTTGTCAGGGACTTGGCTGTGTGTGCTTTAACAACCTGATAAATGTATCAGGCAAATGATTCCTGTAGAGTTTGGGGTGGGAGTATCAGGTGTATTGGTGAAGGAAGAAGTCTGGTGTCTTTATTAGTCTTGTGCTGTTATCCTGTGGGATGTTTAGATTCAGAAACGGAGGATTTACTCAGTTAATAGAAATTGAACTTTTTTTTTTTTTTGCTTCCAGAGTTATATTGCTGTGGTTTGGTGTCTGCACTATGAATCCAATGATCCTGTGGCCATTTTTTTCAATTTTTTAATAAGATAGGGAGAAATTAAGATGGAGACGGGAAGATAGGCAGAAAGATAGACACCTAGAGACCTGCTTCAACACTTCTGAAGCTATCACCTGCAGGTGGGGAGCTGGAGGCTCAAACCTGGATCCTTCCGTGGGGCCTTGAGTTTTGTACTATGTGTGCTTAAGCCAGTGTGCCACTATCTGGCCCTCGGAATGGAATTTTTTTATAGAGTCCAGTCCATACCCAGTATTGGGCAAATCTGTTTTCTAAGGATTCTTCAACTTTAGTATACATCAAAAACATCAATAACCCATGACACTTATGATTGCACATTCACAAATCTCAGTTCTTGAATCTGATGCAGTGGATCTGCAGTTGATTCTGTAATTTTCATTTTTAATAAAGCCCCCATCGATTCTTCTGTTTTACATTTAAGGATCTATTAAGTATTTAACTTTGTAAAGCACAGTCTAATGGACCAGGAAGAGAGGGGTCTCTCTGATGCCTCCTTCAGGAAGCCAAAAGCAGTTCTATTTTTTTTTTTTTTTCCATTTCTGGAGAATCCAGGCCCTCAAGGAAGGACATATTTTCATTTGTAATATGTTTGTCATTGCGTTGATGAAGAAAATGGATTATTTTTCAGAGGTCATAAAGATTTCTCTGTCACAAAAGCAGAGATATGATTCTATGTATGTAGGAGAAGGGGAAGATAAGAAAGGGGGGCACCAAAGGTGGTTTTGCTTTCTTTTATTTTAATTTCCTTTCACACAACCATTATTAAATAGCTCTTTTAAACCTTAAGACAACCATAATACATAAAATGATGCCAGATTTCTGAAGTGTAAGTCTTGAACTAAGAGTACTTCCTAGGAGCCTGTTTAAAATATAGATTCTCTTTTTTTTTATACTTTATTTATTTTATTTTTGAGAGAGATGCAGAGGGAGAGAGAGAGAAACACCAGAGCACTGCTCAGCTCTGGCTTATGGTGGTGTGGGGGATTGAACCTGGGACTTTGGAGCCTCAGGCATGAGAATCTGTTTGCATAACCATTATGCTATTTCCCCCGCCCAAAAATATAGATTCTTGATCTCCATCTCTAGACATACTGAAGTAGAAACTTTGGGATTGGGTCCAAGAATTGGTGTTTCAGCAAGAGCTCTAGGGGATCTGAAGATACATGCTAGTGTTTGAGACCCACTGACCTAATAACAAACTACTGTATAATATAAATTCTCCAAGATCATAGTCTGAATCTTCCACATCTATGTGCTGCCTTCCCACTTTCCCTCCAACAAGGGATATAGTGCTGATCATAGAGTATTATCATGACATTGTTGCTCTAGGCAACTGCCATATATTATTATCTTTACAGTTTTGTCTCTAGAAATAAAATTAAAACTTCTATCAGTTGACCTTCATAATCTTAGGAGGTTGGTAGGATAAGGATATCCAATTTTAAACATATAGATCCATTTCAAGTCTTTTCCTGAAATGGATTCTGTATGTCTCAGATGGGACTAGAAATTTTGTATTTGTAACAAATATCTAGATTATTGTAATGATAAGCCATCTTCAGTAAGTGCCATGGGGGGAAAAGTATGTGCAGTCAAGTTTAGGGTACCATCACTGGGTGGAATTCCAGGAGCTACTTTTGTAAACCAGTACTATGAGCCTTGCTCTATCAACTTCAAAAGATTATTATAAGTATCAGTGGAGATGATTTATTTATTTTAAATTCTTATTATTGGTTATTTAAACTTTATTTACAAAACTATGAGACGTTACTTATTTCACAGCTATATATGTATGTATAACTCTTCACACCCACTACCAAAGTCCTGTGCCACTCTCCTGTTACGCAGTATAATTTCATATGTGGTAGTTATCTATATTCTGTGATTGAAACCATTCACTAATTGGCTTTCACTTCTCTTATTTTAGTTAGTATAATCACTACAAATGATTTATTTGTATGAAATAATGCGCATGCAAGGAGTATCAGATCACACATTAGCTCTCCTTTTTAAATATTAACATTCTCTGGTCAGTCAGAAGTCCAGCTATATAGTCTCTGAAGACTCCAAAACTGTTCTGAAGAATATTCTCTTCCACAGACAATAACTCCACAGACAAAAAAATGGTCTCCATACAGGGATACACATTAGCATTTAGTATGCAAAGACCATATTGTATATATTAAATGGCTCTCAACTGGGGTGTTTAAGGACACTATTATCATAGTAACTGTTGTTATTTTAGCCGTGATTTTCATCTAAGTTCTTCTGAGTACTGGAAAACATGAGCACACATTCAGATATTTCTCCTACTATAGTGAGATTAGTGGAGCCCTGGGTGGATTGATCAAGAAGGAAGTCAACTCCAACAGAATAAAGCAATATTGACATGGATGTCGCATTTTGAAGCCCTGAAATTAAACCTAGAGGGAGAGTTCAAATACCTGATAAACTAAGTTTGGCCAAACTTCTTAACATCAAAGTATTATAAAATTAAATTTTGTTTGACTTGAACTTTCAGTTAACAGGACTGTCTTCTTCCTATGCCCTTGACCTTTTTTTTTATTGCCATTAGGGTTATTGCTGGGACTTAGTGTCTACACTATGAATCCACTACTCCTACTGGCCATTTTCCCCCTTATTTTCTTTGATTAGGTAGAGAGAAATCCATAGGAAAGGGAGATATAGAAAGGGGAGAGGACTCTTTAGTCACTATCAGGACACACCATCATCTGGGGCCCTAGTTGGAGAGTCCTGAGATTCCCAGACAGACATTATGGACGTAGAACTTGAATAAATCCCTCTGTTACTGGTCATCTCTACCAGGGAAAACACAACAGGCCCCTTTGTGGACCCCATAGGACCTTGCCCTTAACATGGATCAACAACTAAAGAGAATGTTCCATCCTCCGAAGGGAGGCTGGACAACATACTCTTATGTTCCTCCTGAGGAAGTTGGGTCCTGAAATTGGGGCAGCTGGGAACTTTCCTATTCATCACTGCAGAATGTGAGCTCAGATCTACAGGGATGCAGAGGTTACATAGGCTCCTGAGTTGAATATAGGTCCCAGATCATATCAAATCAGTGGGGGTTACAGTCAACAATATTTATATATCTTTCCCATATTTGGGAGCTACTCACTTCCCTGATCCAGATTTCTGGTCCTTTTCCAGCCATGACATCTTCCCAGACAATAAATTGGGTCCACCTGCATATCAGATGTCAGGCTCAGGGGGAAAAAAAAACTAGTATAGTCATGGGTTCTTTGGAATATAACTAAAGTAGGCCTACTATCTACAAAATGGAGACCCCCAAATCTTCATTTGAACTATTCTAGCCTTTAGGTTTATGATTACTCAACAATTTGTTTGGCTTTATATGTTAACTCTTTTTTCAATCACTGAGTTTCAGATGCTACCATGATGCCCACTGGACTTTCCTGGGCAGGTGACCCCACCAATGTGTCCTGGATCCCCACTTCACTAGGGCAAGAGAGACAGGCTGGGAGTATGGATTGACCTGTCAATGCTCATGGTCAGCAGGGAAGCAATTACATAAACCAGACCTTCCACCTTCTGCACCCCATAATGACCCTAGATCCATACTCCCAGAGAGATAAAGAACACGAAATCTGTCAGGGGAGGAGGGGATGGGATATGGAGTTCTAGTGGTGGGAATTGTGTGGAGTTGTACCCCTCTTATCCTATGGTTTTTGTCAGTGTTTCTATTTTACAAACACATAAATTTTTTAAAAAGGTAGAGGAATACAGACACTTGCAGCCTTGCTTCACTGTTCCTGAACCTTCCCTTTTACTGGTGGGGGCTCAAGTGCACTTAGCCAGGGATGCATTGGATCGACCTTCCCGTGGTGCATCTTGTGAGTACCCATTCATTGGGGAAACTGACGATCCTTCCTAGCCGACTGAATCCACATGGATCCCAGTCACTTTCAAAGCCAGCAACAAGCAGCTCCTGCCAGCTTTCAAGCTGTTGGTCCTGCTCTTCGAGTCCTCCAACTTAATGTTGAGGGGCTGTCCTTTGCCAAACGCATTCTTATTGGTCAATTGGCGATTCAGCATCAGGCAGATGTTATCTGCCTACAAGAAACACATATAGCAGTCGATGAAGCTGCTCGATTCACCATCAGTGGATTCTATTTAATATGCTATAATCTCCATCTTAAACATGGCCGAGCCATCTACAACAAATCGTGTCTTGCGGACGTTTACCATACGGCCTCTGCGACCTTCTACGACTCCATTACTATTGGAACTATTCAGCTCATCAATGTATATAAGCCTCCCAGTTCCTCATGGGATAACGAGGTCCTGCCTAGCCCGAATCACCCAGCCGTTTACGTTGGAGACTTTAATAGTCATCACCAAGACTGGGGATATTCCTCCACTCGTGCTGACGGCTCTATCTTAGCTGACTGGGCTTCAGTGAATGACCTCTCCCTATTATACGATCCCAAACAGCCAGGCTCTTTTCACAGTGCTAGATGGAATAAAGACTCGTCACCCGACCTGTGCTGGATTAGCACAGTCAACGGCCAAGCCTTTCCCGCTACGAGACAAGTTCTCAAGATCTTCATGCACAGTCATCACCGCCCAACTATCATCCACATTGGTCTCCAGCTCCCACTGATTCTGTGCTCGGAGAAACTAAGATGGAACTTTCGGAAAGCAAACTAGCATCTATTCAGTGATCTTACCAACAAATCTATTCATGCAATTCCAATTAACTCTATCCCCTCTGAAGATTCCTACAGGTGCTTCCGCCAAGCCATCTTCAAAGCAGCTTCCCAAGCCATTCCTCTTGGGAGACGTGTTAACTATACTCCTTGTCTTGATGCTGAATGCGAGCAACTACTAAAGCAGTATGATGAGTCGGGCGACCCTGATGTGGCTGACCATCTCATTGCCTCCCTGGATGCAGCACGCCAAGCCCGCTGGCAACAACTCAAGGAAAGTCTGAACTTCAGCCACTCAAGTAGGAAGGCCTGGAAGCTTCTTCACAGACTGGGTGCCGGTAGCCAACCCCCTCTCATCTCCCATCCTCCCGTATCACCAAACTCAGTGGCCAGTCACCTAACTCAAGTTGGACGTTCTAAGATCGACCCAGTCTGGAAAAGAGAAATTTCCCATGAGTGGTCATCCCATTTCCAGTTATCTTGTCCATCTCCAAAACTCTCTCCCTTCACTGTCTGAACTGGAAGATGCTTTGAAGAGGGTTAAACCAGGAACAGCTGCTGGCTATGATAACATCACCCCAGAACTCATTCTTAACCTGGGTCCCGCGGCAAAGAAGTGGCTCGCTTCATTCCTGTCCCACATCTTGGAATCTGAATCTATGCCCAAAGTTTGGTGTCGTGCGAAGATTATAGCAGTTTTGAAACCAAAGAAAGACCCAACACTGGCCGCCAGCTATAGACCAATTTCTCTCCTCTCCGTGTGTTACAAACTCCTTGAGAGGCTGTTTCTGTCACGTATTTCTCCTCTTACAGAGAAATTCCTATCACCCGCCCAAGCTGGTTTCCACCCAGGAAGATCTACCTGCGAACAAGCCCTGGCCCTCTCAACTTACATTGAAAATGGATTCCATAAGAATTTAAAGATGGGTGCTGTCTTTGTTGATCTCACAGCAGCCTATGACACTGTCTGGCACTGTGGTGTCCTAGTCAAGATCTCAAGCTGCCTGCCTCCATGGGTGGCCAACACTATATCGTTTCTTCTCCAAAACAGAAGATTCTGGGTGCATCTGGATGACAAGTCTAGCAGATGGAGACTTGTCTCAAGTGGCCTCCCCCAGGGCTCTGTTCTGGCTCCTACGCTATTTAATATTTACATCAATGACCTCCCAGAAACTTCTTCAAGGAAGTTCATCTACGCCGATGACATCTGCTGTGCAACTCAGGCATCCAAGTTCGACATCCTCGAGGAAACACTCACGAAAGACATGTCTCTGATATCTGATTACTGTAAAAAATGGCGACTAATCCCTAGCACTGCAAAAACGGTATCATCTATTTTCCATCTACACCATGCCTCGGCCTCCGGTGAGCTTAATGTGCAGCTTGGCAATACGAGAATCCGGCATGAAGCCCAGCCAGTCTATCTTGGCGTTACTCTCGATCGCACTCTGTCATTTCACAAACATCTCATAAAAACTGCAGCAAAGGTGGGCGCGAGGAATAACATCATTGCAAGACTGGCCAGCTCCTCATGGGGCGCGAGCGCTTCCACACTACGATCATCATCTCTGGCATTATGCTATTCCACTGCAGAATACTGTGCCCCAGTATGGTTCCGTAGCCCCCATGTCCACTTGGTCGATTCCAAATTATATTCCTCCATGAGGATAATTTCTGGAACCATCCGTTCCACCCCAGTTCCATGGCTGCCAGTTCTTAGCAACATCGCCCCGCCAGATATTCGTCGGGATGCGGCATCATCTAAGTTCATTTCCCACGTCTACGCTTGACCGGACCTGCCAATATACGCGGATATCTTTGCCCACCCTGTCCAACGCTTGACGTCTCGTCACCCAATCTGGTCCCCTATGCCTACACTGAACTTCTCTGTTCCAGACTCTTGGAAACAGAGCTGGCAGTCAGCTGAGGTAAAGAACAAACACCTCATCACAGACTCCTGCAAGCGTCAACCCGGCTTTGACCTAGCACGTTATGATTGGGCTCTCCTCAATCGCTATCGAACAGGCCATGGCCAGTGCGCCGCTATGTTCCATCGCTGGGGAGCCAGAGACGACCCGAACTGCCCCTGCGGCTACAGACAGACTATGACCCACATAGTCAATGACTGACACCTCTCCAGATTCAAAGGAGGTCTCGAAACTTTACATCAGGCTCAACCTGATGCTGTTGACTGGCTACGGAAGAAGGGCAAACGCTAGAAGACGAAGAACTAGTACCTACCTTCCTGTCCTTGACTGTAAGCAGACAATAGATGATAAGCTTCTCAAACTGGAGATTTCACCACAGCTATTTAGTGAGCTTAGTATATGTTGTAGTTGTTTTTTTTCTGTTGTTGTTGTTATGTTTTTTCATTTATTGTCATTGCAGGGTCTTCACCTCTCCTCTCTAGTCCAACTTTTTCAGGTAGAAAGAGAAAGACAGAGGGACAAAACCACAGTACCAAAGCTTCTCCCCTTTAGTTAGGGGCTGAACTCAGATCTGGGTAGTTATGGCAAAGCAGGTACTCTTGCAGATAATATTTTTGGCCCCATATTGTAGTTTTATCTAACTTCATTTCTTCTCTCTGAACATTGAGAATGGATATACAAAATGATAAGCTCTATAATCGTTTCAAATCAAAGATTCGTGTCTTTGTAGATATTTTTCAGGCAGGATCATGAAACCAGGGATTTTCAAAAAAATCACCAAAAGTAGTCTAAGCTAAATGGATTGTTTCAACATTCTTTTAATTTCAGCTAAACAGTTTATCAGAGGATTCAGCTAATTAGAACAGTCTATTCTCTGAGAATTTTGATTAACTTATCCTCAGCAGTCTTATTTTTAAAAATAAAAAGGGGAGTGTATTTAATTTGGCTTTCTGTCACATAAAACTGGTTCAATCAAAACCCTAAAACACCTGTATAGTTTAGGGACAACAGTTCAATAAGAAATAATGTGAGGGGGAGTCGGGCGGTAGTGCAGTGGGTTAAGAGCAGGTGGCGCAAAGCGCAAGGACCAGCGTAAGGATCCGGGTTCCAGCCTCCGGCTCCCCACCTGCAGGGGAGTCTCGCTTCACAGGCGGTGAAGCAGGTCTGCAGGTGTCTACCTTTCTCTCCCCCCTCTGTCTTCCCCTCCTCTCTCCATTTCTCTCTGTCCTATCTAATAACAACAACAATAACTACAACAACAATAAAAAAAAGACAACAAGGGCAACAAAAGGGAAAAAAAAAGAAATAATGTAAGGGTGACCGGGTGGTGGCACACCTGGTGAAGCTCTCACATTACAATATGCAAGGACTCAAATTCAAGACCCTGGTTCCCCCCTGCAGGAGGAAAGTTTTACAAGTGGTAAAGTAGAGTTGCAGATGTCTCTCTGTCTCTCTCCTTCTCTCTCCTTCTCTCTATCTCTGTCTGTCTCTCTCTCTCTCCCTTCCTCTCAATTTCTGGCTGTCTCTATCCAATAAATCAATAAAGATAGTTAAGAGAGAGAGAGAATTTCTCCCTTCCCAGAAAGAAAGAAAGAAAGAAAGAAAGAAAGAAAGAAAGAAAGAAAGAAAGAAAGAAAGAAAGAAAGAAAGAAAAAACAGTATTTTGGGGCCAGGCTGTGGTGCAACTGGTTAAGCACACACATTACAGTGTTCAAAGATCCAGGTTCAAGCCCCTGGTCCCCACCTGCAGAGGGAAAGCTTCACAGGCGGTAAAGTAGGGTTGCAGGTGTCTCTCTGTCTCTCTCCCTCTCTCTCTCCTCCTTCCTCTCAATTTTTGTCTGTTTTATCCAATAAATAAATAAAGATAGTTTTAAAAAGTGAGAGAGAGAGAGAGAGAGAATTTCCCCCTCCCCTTGAGAAAAAAGAAAGAAAAGAAAAAAACAATATTTTTGAGCCAGACAGTGGTGCAACTGGACTGGTTAAGCACATACATTACAGTGTGCAAAGATCCATGTTCAAGCCCCTGGTCCCCACCTGCAAAGGGAAAGCTTCACAAGTGAAGCAGGGCTGCAGGTGATTCTCTCTCTCTCTCTCTCTCTCCCTCCCCCTCCCCTCTCAATTTCTCTCTGTCTCTATCCAACAATAAGTAAATAAAACAGAAAAATTTTAAAGAATTTTTAAAAAGAAATAATGTGAGGGCACAGGAGAAAAAGGAAACATGAATATTTATTTGGGAATTAGTATCTTTTTTAGATGAACTCTTGAGTCTATCTATGCTTGAAAATTAAGACAGTGATGACTGATTTGCTCTAGGAGGTCCTCGCATCTTTTTTTTTTTTTTTTAGCTATGGCATTTATTTGCATAATGAGAGCTACTGCTCTCTATTTGATTCTTTTTGTTGTTGCAAGGTGGAATTACAAATGTTACAATCCTGCAAATTTGTTTTTATTCAAGTGTAAATGGGGAACCTTAATTCAGTAAATATTCTACATTAATAGAATACTCCCTTTTTACCTTTTAGGGATTTCTGATTTCCAAAGAAGAATAAAATGCAAAATATAATTAATGTTATTTTATCAGGTTGATTTCATCTTTCTTTAGTAGTAATTTAAGGAAGTACTTTAAGGTCTTAAAACCATGAGATAGAACATCAGATCTTCATATGTTGATGATGTCCATGGGGACTGGCTAACAAAAAGGGATCTCTGGATAATGGTACTGTTGGGAAATCATTTTTGCTGGGCAGGTCTACTGGGGGAAATAGTGTGCTACATAAATTCCTCAGCATACCCCCTCCCATTTTTTCTCCTTCTGTCAGCTTTCTTTATTTTGCCTTCCCCTGTAATTCCATATCCCTATTCTTCTGAACCTTCTATTTCCATTAAATTTTTTAGTTATAGGAGAAATCTTTGAGTCACATTCCAACTCTAAATCTACTGGAACCTGCTTAGTGATTTATTTTGAAGGCAATAAAATGTTTTGTTATACAGTCTTGGGCAGGCAGTTCTTGGTGTGTGTGTCACTAATGAGTAAGGACTCTGCCAAGAAGTCAGCATTGACCCTGAACTCCCATCAAAGAGGCTGCTTTCATAGGTTATCTGGGATATCCATCATGGCCTCTGTATCAGCTTCTTTTAAAGTCTGAAGCATCTAGAAGTATTTTTTTTTCAAATTGATGCCTGATCTTTCTGTATGTCAAAGGCTGAAGGGCAAAAATGGAAGGGACTTCTATGATAATGTTCAATAATGCCCAACTATGACTACTCACTAGAATCCTATAGGGGAATTTCAAATTCAGGTCCCATCTCAGATCACTATTACACTTTCCTCATAGTCTTACCTGATTTTCACAAATCTGGAGAGTAGGTATTATTGGCTCTATTTTATAGAGGAAATTTATAGTGGAAATTCAATAATGTTAAGTGACAGTGCCCAATATGGGAGAACTAATAAATAGCAGAGCTTTGATTTAAATATTTTTTGCTTTTTAAGTTATAAAATAATCTTCGTTTAATTGAAGAAATGCTGCTTTGGAAGACTGCTGTTGTTATAGGGATACAGTTTCACATGTCCCCAGAATAGATGTCAGCACACTAAATTGTCATCTCTACCACCAGAGGGCACTGGGTCTTCAATCCCAATTCAACACAATTGTGTAGTAGCAGACAAGTGGATAAGGAAGTCACAGTGTATTTACACAGTGGAATACTACTCAGTTATAACTACAGCATGAATGGAAGTGAAGGGGATCATGTAATCTGAATAAGCCAAAAAGTCTAGGAAGAATACCAGATGATCTCATTCACAGATAAGATTTAAGAAACAAAACCAGAGAAAATACAATGTGCATCTTTAATATAGTCTATTTCAGAAAAGCTGAGGACACTAAACTCAGTAGGTGGGAAGGGTTAAAGGGAGATGGTTGTAACATGTGCACTCAACCAGGTGCACCACCACTCAGCCCCTGGGAGTTGGTTGTAAGCATCGAGACTCTTTCACTCCTGGGGAGACTCGGTCAGTGTGGTAAGCAGATTTTCAGACTTCTCTGGTTATTTAGTCAGACTTCCTAAAAGAGATGACTTTGAGTCAGGTCTAAACATGGATTGACTATCTGTTGTTAGGTAGGCAATCCATCATGCCCTACTGAATTGAATGTCATCTCAATCTCACTTCCTTGGTGTGACCCAGCAGGCACTTTATCCTTGGGCTTTTGCTTCTGTCTCCAGCCTCAATTTTTACACCCCTTTGTCTGCCTTTCTGCCAAAAAGTTGATAGGAACCATACTGCAGAACATATCAGAGGAGTTCAGATTTAAGTCTCTAGAAATGTGCTTTCCAATAGAACCTTCTGCAGTGATGAAAATCTTCTCTGTACTCTTTAATATGACAGCCACTATCTGCATGTGTCCTCCCCATATTGGAAATATGGTTAGTGAAACTAGGCAACTGCATTTTAATCTTTACTTCACTTTAAGTTAAATTAATGTAGAGTTATATTTAAGTAGTCATCTGAGTCTAGTAGCTTCTATCTGAGACAGCAAGTACTTAGAGGCAGCAGGAAGTATATAATAATGATACAGTTTAGAAAATGTACTCTGGACTCATGATATCCAAAAAGGATCATATAAAGAGTAAGAGCAAGGATGGTAAAATTATACTGTTGAAATTGCGCAATTTAGGAGTAAAAGATACTACTCAGCTATAGGAAATAATGGAATTTTCTCTCTTGCAGCCTTCAGAGTCCTTTCTTTATCCTTATTCTTCTTAGTCCTCTCTTCCTCTGGTAAGCCAATAATGTATATATTAATTCTTTTGAAGTCATCCCATATGTCTCTGTTTTTGCTTTCAGTATTTCTTAATGTCTTTTTTAATTCTCTTTCTTCTTTCTTAGTTTTCTCTAATTCATCCTCAGTTTTGCTGATTCTGTTTTCTACCTCAGTTATTCTGTTCTCTCTTCCCTCTTTTTTTTCTGTAGCTCAACTATTTTGTTACCCTGTTCTGATACGTATTAGCTTGTTCAGCTAGCTGTGCTCTTAGCTCAGATATTTCAGCTTTCAGTTTTCTAATTACTTTGAGATAATTAGTGCTTTCTTTCAGAGTCTCATTTGTTGTTTCCCCATTTCTGATGATACTACTTTCAAAAGGTTTCCCCACTCCTGTAACTACTGCACTAATATCAACAGACTTAAATGTTCTTTAGAATTTTTTCACATTGTAAATTACCAGCAAGTATGTATTATTTTTCTAGTGCTCAGCATATGGACATATGCCAGAGCTATATTCTTTTTTTAAAGATCTGTTTGTTTAGTTTCTATCAGTCATGTTGAAAAGAGAGAGAGGGAGAGAGGATAATACTGCTCTATTAAAGTATTTAAATTAGAACTTGAGGAATGCAATTTGTAATTAAATTTAAATTTAATTTATTTATGCTTGGATAGAAACAGAGAGAAATTGAGTTGGGAGGGAGATAGATAGAAAGAAAGAGACAGAGATATCTGCAGCTCCACTTCATCAATAATGAAGCTTTCACACTTCAGGTGGGGACTAGGGGCTTGAACCTGTGTCCTTGTTCACTGTAGTATGTGTGCGCTTAACCAGGTCCACCACCACCGGGCCCCAGGAATGCAATTTCTTTTTTTTTTAATTTTCTTTCTTTCTGATTTGTTTTGGTTTTTTTTTTCCTTAGATATTATAGGACAGAGAGAAATTGAGAGCTGAAGGGGAGATAGAAAGGGAGAGAGAAGGAGAGAAACTTGGAATACTACTTCAATACTCATGAAGCTTCCCCCTGAAGTTGGAGATGTGGGAGGATGGAACTTAAACCTGGGTCCTTGCACATGGTGACATGTGTATTCAACCAAGTTCACTATTGCCCAGCTCCTCTAGAATACAAGTCTATACTCTATGAGCTAAACTATTTCTTAAGACAACAACCAGCATTCTTAATTCAAGAATACAGTTAATTTAATTATAACCTGATAAAGTTGAGAAGGTCATGAGCATAATTTTTATGTACTCAACTTTCTGAACTATTCGACAGATTGGTGCCCTTTGTACCAGTGAAACCTAGGAGAGGTATTGGAAAGGGATTAGTAAATACATCCCACTTTTATAAGCCTTCAAGAACAGCTTAGAAAAACGGTAGATCCCAGTTGTGGAGCCTGTGGGCTTTGGCTATTGGATGCCTATGTTTGAGTTTCTATAGTTCAATAGTTATGTGAATCTGGACAAGTTAGGCAATCTCACTATGCCTCATAAAATGCGCTTGAATACCCATTGAGAGTTGGAGCTAGGACTAAATGAACACATTCTTGTAAAGTACATATAGCAATACCTGGTGTGTAATATGTACTCAGAATGGCTTGATATTTTATTGTCATCAAAATCTCATCTACTACTAGCACAACATAGAACATAATTTCTGGAGCTTTCATTCCTTGATGAGTTGATGCTCTACTTTGTTCATTTTCTTAGTTAAAATGTATTAGTAGGTGCCTTAACCACTAGACTTGGGCAACTATACGACACTATCTATGTTCACCCCTCCCTTTGGCCCAGTTCAACTTCTCTGTTGTCAATCCACGAAGCTGTCTTGACACTAGAAAACTTTTTAACTATGGAGTTGTGCAAATTACTGATTAGGCCTGTAAACATTTGTTTTCCACATTCATTTCCTTTTTTTTTTTTTTTTTTTTTTGTCATGATGGAACTCTTCTCACTATTACTCCCAGGGTCTTCACCTGGCATTTAATTACATTTGGGCAGCCCTGCTGTGTGAGCAGAGGCTCAGCCACACCCCTCGAGCCCGCCTTTCTGTTTGCTAGCAGTGTGTCTTCTGAAGCCCAGAGCACTCATGAAGTACAAAAGGCTTTTGCCAAAATGTGCTCCTTTTTCATTTATCAAAGAGCAGAATAAACTAGAACAGAATAGCATAGCAGATGGATGTGGGGTGGAGGTGGTGGTTATGAGAGACAAATAGGACTGCTTATATTTTCTAAAAAGGTCTATTGACAATTCTTTTGTCATGTACAAGTTACTAAGACCAGTATCATGATGGGCTCGGTGGTACTGAGTTTCTCTCTTCTACAGATGCCTTTCCTATCTCCCTCTCCACTCCCTACCTGGCCAGCACAGTGTTACATGCTATCAGTCACAGCAACCACGTGCCAAAAGTGAGCAGGTGCCCACTGAACAATTTTTACTGGTGATTCTCAGAGAGTTGGTCTTACAGTTAAGCTAGGGTTGTTACATTTGAAAAATAAAAATCCAGGAAGCCCAGTAGATTTGAATTTTAAATAAATAACAAAGCGCTGGCAGCTACAGGTGTGTCCCATGCAATGTTTGTGACATTCTTGTAGTTTAAGAATGTCTTATCTCAAAAATAAGTGTTATCTCAGAAGTAATAATAGGTGTAGATGTGACTTTGAAAGGAAAAGAATGCAAGACTGTAGAAAAATGGTCTATATCTATGTAGATATATAGCTATGTAGATATATTTAATTATAGAAATACTAGTCAACCCATATCTATGATCTTAGGAAAACTACTGCAGTTTCCAATGGAGGGAATTGGAGACATAGAACTCTGGTAGTGGGACAGTGTGAAATTATACCCCTGTTATTTTATAATTTTGTAAATAAATTTTAAATCACCATGTATATATGTATATATGCATATATATTTCATATTCTAAAAAATGTGTTATGAGGCCAAGGGTGTGGCATGGTGAATAAAGTAATGACTTGCTGGGAAATTATGCCGATGCAGTCACATCTGCCATGTTGTCTCCTCAGGCTACTACTAGTTCCCACGGAGAGTTGGGACATTCTCGGAGTGCCTGTTCCGCCATGTTATGCCCTCAGGGCATTGTCTATATCCCTGCGATATCCGGAATGCTTTGGTTACTCCTCCCCCCTCCCATTCTCGCAAAAGCTGCTCCTATAAAAGCCTTTCTTCTTCTGCACCTCTCTCTCTTGCCAGCGCTTCACTCCGGTGTTCAGACGCAGGAAAGGTTACTGCGTGAGGCAGCCATTTTCGCTACCTCCACGTGACCCAACCTGCTTCTCTAGCACTCAACTCTGAGGTGCCAGTGCAAATAAAGATTTGTGTTTCCTCTTTGCTCCGGACCCCCTCTCTCTTCTCCGCGGCCTGCGCACAACATCTGGCTCAACAACAATGACTTTCAAGAATGAGATCCTAAATTCAATCCCCAACATCAAATTTTGCAAAATGATGCTTTCGTTCTTCCCCACCTCAGCTAATAAAGCTTTTAAAATGATCTATTTTGGGAGTCGCAGCAGCACAGCGGGTTAAGCACACATGGTGCAAAGCGCAAGGGCCCAGCTTGAGGATCCAGGTTCTAGCCCCAGACTCCCCACCTGCAGGGGAGTCGCTTCACAGGTGGTAAAGCAGGTCTGCAGGTTTCTATCTTTCTCTCCTCTTCTCTGTCTCCCCTCCTCTCTCCATTTCTCTCTGTCCTATCCAGCAACAACAGCAACAGTAATAACTACAACAATAAAACAACAAGGGCAACAAAAGGGAATAAATAAATATTATTTAAAAATTTTTAAAAATTTGAAAAATGATCTGTTTTAAAGAAATTATGTTTTTATCATGATAATAAAATTTCACTGGACATCCTGTATTCTATTTGGCAACCTCAAAATTAATAAAGTAGATGGTCACTTAGGTAATATAAGTCAGAGGTACAAGAATTTCATTTGCCTAGTGGCATACATTGGTGCAAGTCATTTTTTGCAGTTTTTGCTATGCATAGTGTCTTTGAGGCAAGGCACTTGAAGTTTCTGTTAAAATATGTATATAATCCAAGAGAATTCCCACAATCGTTATTAGTACCCTTTCCCAGATGAATGTACAGGTGAATTCACTAATTATCTCATAGAAGTTTAGCTAGAAGGAGATGCAAAGCATATGAACTGAATTTAGGAGAGGGCCAAACAGGCTAGCCCAGAGCCAGTGTGGTGCCCAGAAATAGAGAACTCAGAGTTTATAATACAAAGAAAGTTGTCTATATGATAAGACGTGGGTATGTTCCCAACATTCCCAAATACTTTACCCACTTCCAGTCACAATGCTTGCTAGGCCACCATTAGTCTTTCCTTTCTGTTACATTGTTTTATCTATGGCCTTCTCCCAGAAGAGAAGCAGTCTTGTGTACTGGAAAGATCCTAGATTTAAGAGTCAGATCTGAGGAGCTGGGGATTAACATACTGGTTATGCAAAAACTTACATGCTTGAGGCTATTAAGTCTTAGGTTCAATCCCCAGCAACAACATAAGCCAAGGCTTATGGATTCTTTGTATCTTTCTCTCTGTTTCTATCTTATCAAAATAAATAAAATAAAAATGGAATTAGATATGAGTTCCAACTCTAAAACTTATCAGTGGTGTGACTCAGTTTAGGCAAGCAGGGCTTCTTTATATCTTTCATCTCATCTAAAACAAATACAAATTATTTGATACAATACAAATTATTCTTGCCTTGTAAGTCTTGTAGGATCATTTTGAAAAGCAAATGAAGTGCCGGGTGGTGGTGTAACTGGTTGACAGCATATGTGACCATGCACAAAGTTCTGGGTTCAAGCCCCAGTACCCACCTGCAGGGAGGAAGCTTCACAAGTGGTGAAGTAGTGCTGCAGGTGTCTCTCTGTCTCTCTCCCTTTCTATCTCCCTCCCCCTCTTGATGGCCCTATGTCTCTATCCAATAAAATAAACATTAAAAAAAGAAGTGAAACGATATGTGTGTGTTTTGAAAATCAGAACTGACAAAATCCTTTTAGCAGTACTATAATGTGTAATATCCTGTGGGGGTAGTACAGCCCTGGGGTCCTCATCTACCATTGAAGTACCCTTCTTGAGAGAAGAAATAGATCTATAGGAAGACTGGGATATTAGTGGTGATAGCTGCTTTAGGGCCAGTGTGGTGTAGATGAAGGGCCTGGGGAAAGAAAGCTGTGACTGTCTCTCATGCCCCCAAATAAACTATCAGCTCTATTGTTTTGCTAACGACTGATCCTAATGCATGAACTCAGAGCAGGAAGACAGGACTGGAAAGAGGAGGTACGGTATGGAAGGCTCCTTTGAAATACTGCGGGTGGCATTCACCAGCTCTCAAGGAAGAGCTCCAAGTTTAGGGGGCAGGTGGCCAGTGGAGGTTTTGAATGTATCAGAGGAAATTATCCTCCCTCTGTGTGCCCAGGATAAGATCTCAGAGCCAGGGAATGTTTGTAAATGGACTCTCTCATTTAAATAAATCCCACTTAAATATTTATCAGATCATGAATATGCATGTTTCTCTTGGTGCTGGAAAGAGAATGGGCACGTAATTTTTAGATGGCACATAAATAATGTAAGGGGGGAAAAAGGGATCTTTGTTCTATGTGGACTGTGTATTTACAGCATCTCAAGAGGTCTTGAAATAACAAACTGATTTTTCCTTTTCCCAGCTTAAGTGTAAACTCAAAGCTTCGCCTTTCCTGTTTTTAGCATGATTTACAGTAATTTATATCTTTGTAGAAGGCTTTCTGGAGGTAAGAAGATGAAGATGGGCAATTTTCAATTCCTATAGTTAGCCATGGTAGCCCACACTGCAGCCTCTTCTTAGTTATCGCCTCAGCTGTGATGGCAATGAGCCAACCTGGCCTTGCATCTGCCAATTCAGATATTCAAAGGTGAAAAAGGCCTAGAAGGAATTCCTTGTAAAAAAATTAATTATTTACATTGTGCAGTGGTACACCTACTATAATGTGCTACCGTGTACAAGGACCTGGGTTCAAGCTCCTGCAGGAGGAAGCTTTGAGCAGCAAAGCAGTGTCTCTTTCCCTACCACCACCTCCTCTCTCAATTCCTCTTTGTCTCTGTCAAAATAAAGGAAAAAATGATCACTACAAGAGGTATATTCTTTGTGCAGGCACTAAGCCCCAGTAATAAACCTGGTGGTAATAATAATAATATATTATTATTATTTACTTATCTAATGAAAGAGAGAGAAAGAGCAGAATATTCAGTGATGGGGCCTCCCATATGCAAGTCCTATATTCTACCTGTTGAACCAACTCCTTGGCTACTAGAAGGTACTTCTTCTAGAAATATTTTCTTACATTATTTTTAAATCATTTTATTGAAGGTCAATGGTTTACAATACAGTTCTTAACATTTGGGTACAATGATAGGTGTTTGTGAACTACTCTCATCCCCATTTTAGGTATTTTTCCACCATCATCCACCAGGGCCACAATTCCTTCACCAGTCCTCTTTCCCTCCTTCTCTAGAGTCCTTTGCTTTGGTGCAATACATCACACCCAGCCCAAGTATCATTTTGTGTTTTCCCTTTCTGCCCTTGTTTCTTAAGTCCTATGTATGAATGGGATCCTTCAGCAACTGTCCTTCTCTTTTTGGTTTATCTCATTCAACATGACTCCTTTAAGTTAGAAAAAAACAAATATTGGGGCCTGGGGGGATAGCACAGTAGTTTACACACAATCTTTTTCATGCCTCAGGCATCAGAAGGTCCAGGTTTAATCTCCACCCAGCACCACTATAAACTAGAACTGAGTAGTGCTCTGGTTAAAAAATAAAAATGAAAAGCCAAATGTTGTAGGTCAGTGGTACAGCACACGTATTGTATGCATGAAGGCATGAGTTTGATACCTAGCACCACAAAAATAGAAAAGTTGTACTCTGGTCTGTCTCAATTTTCACAAAACAAAATGTAACTCATATTCACAAGCAGTGAAGCAGGTCTGCAGGTGCCTCTTTTCCTCTCTCCCCTCTCTCTCTCCTTTCCCTTTCAATCTCTTTCTGTCTCTAATATAAAAAATTAAAAGCTATTAAAAGAAAGAAATATCACCAATGTTGTGGTTGTTGTCCTCCTTTGCTATAAGAACTTGGTCTTGGCTCTGGGAATTTAACAGGCTGCTGGGGATAAAGGGTAAAGGGATTTTGGTAATGTTGGAACGTGATGATGATCCTAAACTCTTCATTGCAGGAAGGGTACAACAGACTGTGTGCTCCTACTTCACTTGTTTATTTGGCTGGGAACCAGCTATAACTGGAGTTATATGAGCATGTGAGAGAAGATGGACCCATAACACCAAGTCCTTTCTGCTGAACTCTATGTCCTTAAATATCCTTCCATACAGTCATGAATTGCATGCTTTCTTCACTTCTATCACTGTGGGGAATTCAAAAAAGCTGACTTACCTGCTTCTTTCTTTAGAAATAATGGATCTTTAAAGATAAAATTTCTTCCTTGTTAATTATAAAGCTGAAAGTGCTTGTCAGTGTGGAAGAAGAGAGAACACTTTAATGTGAGTTAGGAAACAGGGTTGCATTGGATCGACCTTCCCGTGGTGCATCCCGTGAGTACCCATTCATTGGGGAAACTGAGGATCCTTCCTAGCCGACTGAATCCACATGGATCCCAGTCACTTTCAAAGCCAGCAACAAGCAGCTCCTGCCAGGTTTCAAGCTGTTGGTCCTGCTCTTCGAGTCCTCCAACTTAATGTTGAGGGGCTGTCCTTTGCCAAACGCGTTCTTCGGCTACAGACAGACTATAACCCACATAGTCAATGACTGCCACCTCTCCAGATTCAAAGGAGGTCTCGAAACTTTACATCAGGCTCAACCTGACGCTGTTGACTGGCTACGGAAGAAGGGCAAATGCTAGAAGAAGAAGAAGGAAACTGGGCATCTAGTACTAATTCCCCTATGTAGTAGGAGTATGACACTAAGCAAATCACTTAACCTTTCCATGCCTTTACTTCCTCGTCTGCAAAATGAGGATCATGACAGCACCTTGATCTAAAATTGTGAAAATTAAAGGTGAATATGCATTTAAAAGGCTTAGTACAGAGCCTGGCATTTAGCAAGTGTTTCTTCGAGGGAGGATAGTATTCTGAGGAACTGATGATTCATTAGCCCACAAAGTTTCCTACAAAGCCTGATTTTTCATTGTCAGTAAGGAAACAATTTTGACTTACAATTGTGCATCAGTCTGGTGGAGTGGGAAGATTGTTACACTGTGTATTATGTAACTTGGGTTTTAGTCTCTGCTTTTACTTATCATTGGTTATGTGAACTTGGACAAGCCATTTCCCCTTCTTGGAAATATATATCATTTGTCATCTGTTAATCAACCTGCTCTATCATCTTCTATTGATGTGAAAGATGGAAAAGTTCATGGATATGTAGGGGTTTTTTTAAATAATATTGTTTTGAAAAACTGTACTACTTCTGTGGGTTTCAATAAAGCCATAATTTTGAACTTTCTGTGACATAGTTTGTGAGATCATGACAGAAAATTTTTGATGAAAATATTTCTATTATTTTGAGTTTATATTTCAGAGATAAAAAGAGGATTGGACAAGGAGCGGAAATCAGAGCTTCGGAACTCTAAATAGGAATAAGTAGCTATGAGGAATTATGGGGTTATTGAGAAGGTCACCTTTACTTCCTATTTTTGTCTTCTTTCTATCCCTTCTAAGATTTTTTTTTTCTAAACTGAAGTGGAAAATGTATCTATTGATACAGTTATAAGATATCCAGAATTTTCTGGGGCAGTTTAAATTTCATAGTTCTCCATATTTTCTAAAAAGGCGATTCCTGAAGTTAGTAATTAAATATGGTTTCACTTTTATGCTTTTGTAAAAATTTAATCATCATAACGAATAATAGTTACCACATATTGAGTACACTTGAATTTATCAGATACTAGGCTAAGCATATTTACTGTTTTCAGATAGCGGAAGATGGAAGGAGGGATAGAAGGAGGGAGGGCTGGGGGAAGAGAGAATGGGAGGAGCAGGAGAGGGACCACAGCACTGAAGCTTCCTCAGTACAGTGGGGACTGAGTTTGAGCCTGGGTCACAGGTATGGCAAAGCAGTACACTATCCAAGTGAACCATGCGCTTGTCAGTAGGGTTTAGTCAGTAGGGTTCATTGCTCAGTCAACTTTTTCAGATATAGAGAAGGAGCATGCAAGAGCAAGAGATAGAGGGAGAGAAAGAAATACACTACAGCACTTAAACTTCCTTATGTGTCATGGGGAGAGTTCAAACCTGGGCTGTACTCATGGCAAAGCCAGTACCTTCCTAGGTGAGCTGTATTTCTGGTAGCAATTCTAAGTATTTTTATCACACTTGTTTAGTTCCATAATAGTTCATTTTTGTAGATAATACAATTTCTGTGATTTTACAGATGCTCAGAGAGGTTTCTTTCCAAGATCACACAGCTGATTGATGTCAGAGGCAGCTTTGGAAAAAAACAGAATGAAAAGAAAGCATGGCTTTTTCAGAATATATGACCGTTCTACCACTGATTGTTGTATTGCTGGTTCACGGGGACAGTTTTCTGGAAAAGTGATGACCCAGCAGGGGATGTACACTCTAGATTTTTGAAGACTGTCAGTGAGGTTAGTGGATACCATATCTATTTATCTTTAAGATGAATCCCTTCTATGATCACCCACAAAATGATGGTCCTTTTTTGCTATCTTTTCATAGTACTCCCAGTGGGTAGTGCACACATCTGACAGATCCATCTAGACCTAAGCAGGGAATGGACCTGCAGGTGAAGGATGAGAAAGAACTTGGAACTTACTCCTTCTATTGTTTTTCCAATGGTCATAACAAACAAATATGTGGCCATAAACTGAACATTGCTCCACAATTTCAGGATTTAGTATACATAGCATAGAACCGAAAAGGCTTAAAATATGCTAGAAAACACACACCTTCCACTTTTTTTTTCCTCCAGGGTTGTCGCTGAGGCTTGGTGCCTACACTATGAATACACTGCTCCTGGAGGCCATTTTTTAAATTTTGTAGTTGTTATTGTTATTGTTGCTCTTATATAGGACAGAGAGAAATTGAGAGAGAAGGGGAAGACAGAGAGAGGGAGAGAAAGATAGACACCTGCAGACCTGCTTCACTACTTGTGAAGTAACCTCCCCACCCCCTGCAGGTGGGGATCCTGGGTTGGAACTAGGATCCTTAAGCCAGTCCTTTTGTTTCTTGCCATATACTCTTAACCTGGTGAACTACCGCCCTGCTCCACACCCTCCACTTTCTGTTAAGTTAATATAATATGAAAACATAAGTATATTCTCTAGAGAACCACTGGCTTTAAGATTTTCAAAAAAAGCTAGTATATTTAACTTAAATGACCTTCAGACGTTTCTACAAGCTTGTGAATGGAATAAATACCAATTTCTGTTTTATTATTCTCTGGAACATATGCATAGTTAAATCACAACAAATCCACTAGTCCATCTTTTCTAGTTGTTTCTTTCTCTTCAGCAATGTAACTAGTCTTAGAGATGGGCTAGACAGAAAGTTGACTGTGAAGTAAACAATGCAGGAAGCAAAGGAGGCCCACACTCCTATCCTTACCACCACTACTGTAATTCCAAAAGCAAAACCTCTTTGCTTTGACCTAAGCCTTTTTTGCACTTAGCTAAAATGTATGACTGTCTGAGTGAAACTGTGCATCAGCCTTTTATATCTTTTTCTGGAAACAGATTCTGATTCTGATAGAGAAGAACCAATATTAGCACACTGGAGAGAGGAGCAGGGTGGTCACAAAACAGAAGAAACTAGGTATGGAAACAAAGATCTTTATTCTAAGTGTCAGTAGTCACTTCCTTCCTGTGACGCTAGTTAATTAGTTCACTTAATGATGGCTGACACAGAATGCAAACTAGGCTCCAAGGATAGCTCTAAGTACCTTCTACAGCAGGTATCTGCACAACAATCTTCTGAGATAGGTTGAGGAATCCCACAGTATAGTGCCTGTGTCATTCCTCTTAGCCACAATATGACCCAGGATATACATTAGAGGAACCATAGCCCTCATTAGCATTTGAGGACTATTCCCATGTCATGTGATGACTTGCTGACTTGCTAATGATGCAAGGAATGAATGGAACTGGCTGGATCTTTTGCTGAGTGAATATATGAGGAACTGTGGAATAGTACATAAAATTCTCTGTGCTGGGCAAAGAATTACAAAAAGCGCTGTGAAGCTGTGGGCACAAATGGATGAGCCTGTCTTCTTGCATCTTACTCACTTTAAAATTTTTTTGTATTTATTTATTTATTCCCTTTTGTTGCCCTTGTTGTTTTATTATTGTAGTTATTATTGTTGTTTTTTTATGTCATCGTTGTTGGATAGGACAGAGAGAAATGGAGAGAGTAGGGGAAGACAGAGAGGAGGAGAGAAAGATAGACACCTGCAGACCTGCTTCACTGTCTGTGAAGCAACCCCTCTGTAAGTGGGGAGCCGGGGGCTTGAACCGGGTTCCTTAAGTTGGGCCCTTCTGCTCTGCGCCATGTGTGCTTAACCCACTGTGCCACTGGCGGACTCCCCGCATCTTACTCACTATCTACAGAGAAGTTCCTTTAGCTTTAGGCAATTGCCCAGTCATACTGCACATCTGATTTTAGCTGATGTCATTATGCCATTTCTCTTTATTCCTGCAAGATAAGGTGCTAAGTATATTACTGCCATTATATCGATAAAATGATTGAGACAGAGTAGAAAAGGCTTAATGAGATAAATCTGGTTTTCCTGTAGATTCTCAGAATCCCACATTTTAAGTGGAATTACCAATTATAAGACTCATCAACTCAGTTAAATATGAGAGCCTGAAACCTCAGCCTTAAGAAATTTAAAGACTTTATGAAATTGACATGCCTAAAATAAAAAATAAATAAAACACAACAAAAAAAGAACCCAAAACTTAAGCTGTGTAAAGATTCATGTAATTTTTTTTAATTATCAGCATTATTAGGCTTGCAGTGTGTATTGTCTTTCTTCCTGGTTTGTATGTGTCATTCGTTATGGATTCAGACAAAAAGTTTGATTTGGGGTTGGATTCAAGATCATATATATCCTTCACCAAATTCCTATTTCTCAACATGTCTGTGTTATATCCTACTACAATTAATCCTCCAGAAGTGTGGTTCTTCTTTTTGGAAGAGTTTATAATTAAATATACCATTAAAGATATCTTTTACTGGTGCCACCTCTCCATTATTCTCATACTTAGCCAAACCAAAGTAGGATAGATGGAGGAAGATCTATTATAAAAAGGTACTATTTTGTGCCCAGAAAAGTGCCTTTGGTTTATCTGCAACTGACTTGCTTCATTTAGTACAGATAACTGAGACCTGACTGCATCAATTCTCATGTCACTTTTCATCCTTGTCACATTGCCAATACAGACATTTTGAATTAATTTGCTTTGTTTATGTTTTCATGGGGATCTGTGGAAATTAATAGCTTGCTTCTCTTCTCTTTAAAGAATTCATGTGGATCTTTAAAAACCAGTGATGGATATGAAACAGTGTAGTATCTACACCTTTGTTTTTTAGAGTCCTCAAATGCTAAAGACCACATTGGCTGAGACTCAGGGAGCATCTAGTGCACTGTGGGTTTGTCTTTTGGCCAAAAAACCCAATGTAATATTTGTTCTGATTTCGTGCTAGTGCTATCAGGAAGGTAATATCTTTGCTAAGGAGACTGGGCAACAGAATAACTAAAAAAAAAAAACCAGATTTAGTCTATTATATAGGGGGCAGGTGAACACCTAATGTATACCTGTAGGGCACAATATATCTAAATTCCATCTACTTTCCCAGCTCCTCAAGGTCCCCAGAATGTTCCCATCTTATTTTTTTGTTAAGTTTCTGACATTCACCTATTTAATTATTCATATGACAAATACAAATAATCCAAGCACTATTATCCTCAGCTCTTAGCAGATTTCAGGCAGAGGTGAGTAAAAGGACAATACTGTCTTCAAAAAAAATTGACATAATAATGACATACACAGATCACAGGACCATAGTATGATCAGCACTATTTTAGAGGCATGTGCAAAGTACTATGAGAAAGTAGGAGCTACTAGACACGTAGGTTTAGGGAAGCAAATATTTGAATAGAATTTAAAGGGTATATCTTTTACCAGATAGACAGTACAGTGTGGGATGGAAGACAGTGAAGGGACTGAATGTTAGAAATTTGTAACAGTATGTTACAAATTTGCAACAGCATGGAAACAAATAAAGGTACAGTGCATGTGACATTCTGAATGTACCTTGTTCTATATGTTGAGAGTGTATAGCATTATGAGTAGGAGACAGAAAAAGTCAAAGCTAGGAAAATGATCAGAGTTAACTGAAATTATGAAGAACTTTCTGAGTCAAGCTAAGAAATTAGAATGTTCCTAAGAGTAATGGAGCACCACACTTATATGGTGTAGAAGGGGAATGAAATGAAGGAAGGATCACTGGAGGCAATGGTAGAGGAGGTGAAATCAAGGACATCAGTTAGGAGGATTGGGTAGAAGGTGATTATAGCCTGAACTGGTGTCAGTGATGGTGGGAATGTATTAGTGTGTCTTTGGTGATGAGATGTGAGGGATGGTAAAGGGGAAAGATTTAAGGATGAGGTTTCTGCTTTGATCAACTGGGAAGTGCCGTTCACTGATACTGGCAGTGGAAAAGAGGGTTTTCGTAGAAGATTATAAGTTCAGTATAATGACTTTGACATCCCAGTAGGATATCACAGCTTAGTTTTAGGTGGATATTACACATGTAGATTTAGGCTTATGGAGAGTCTTTTAAAAATATGTGAAACTGTAACTGTCTTGGCTAGTGAGACATTTTCAGTCTTCATAGCCATTGACTATATTAAAACAACAAACTTAATTTGTCTGTTGTACTAGAAATTCATACCATTTTTAATAGTAAACAGGCTGTCTTTATATCAATAAAAGTCTTGAGCTTGCAAAAAAGCAATGCTTTAAGAATTTGGAGGATTTTGAAAGAATCATGAGTGGAGTGGTGGACACTAGAAGCAAACTTGTTAAAAGTGTGTGGAAGTAGTCACTCATGTTGAGGCCTACTAGGAAGGGTTTTAGAATCTACTGGTACAGCCTAATAAAACAACTGGAAGGGAGTCAGGCGGTAGTGCAGTGGGTTAAGCGTGCATGGACTGGCATAAGGATCCCGGTTTGAGTCCCCAGTTCCCCCACCTGCAGGGGAGTTACATCACAGGTGGTGAAGCAGGTCTCTAGGTGTCTATCTTTCTCTCCCTCCCTGTCTTCCCCTCCTCTCTCCATTTCTCTCTGTCCTATCCAACAACAATGACAACAATAATAACTACAACAATAAAACAATTAGGGTAAAAAAAGGGAATAAATAAACAAACAACTGGACATTGTTTCCTTTCATCTTCTATAAGGAAGGATCCTGGAAAGATTAAAGGATAAGTGCTAAGGGGTGAACAGGAAGGAGCTGGGCCATAAAACAAAACTATTCTCTATCAACATTTGCCTATGAGAAGGCAAATATGGCCCCTTAAATCTATTGTGCAATTTGTGTCAATATCAATTTAGAGAAATATCCAAACATCTCCCTCCTTTAATAACTCACTATGGGTCTGCCACTCATGAATTCATCTAAGCCTTTATTTTTGGGGGGTTGAAGCTATTTATATTTTTAGTCTAATTTGCCACTTGGTGTAATGAGTTCCATATGTTGCCTTAATTTTCTACCTGCTGTGAGAAGTAGGACTTCCTTTATTTGTCCTAAATTCACCTCTGTGGGTTATTTGCTGGTAACTCATGGGCTCATGCATGAGTACATGTGTGCATGAGCATACACACTCACATGCATGCATACATGACATAACCACTGTTTAGGGAGAAGAAATAGTATCTTTGTATACTATTTTGTTTAGTATCAAACATGTTAAAATTCAAATGAAAGGAGGCTAAAGTAATGCAATTGAAAGTGAACACAGTGACAACTAATTACCTTCAAAGAGAAGAATGTAAATCCTTGACAAAACAGAAGTCTGTTACTACAAAAATTGGGTGGAAATAAATGAGAGGCTTGCTGTGGAATGTGTGCCTGGCCAGGCATTGCCTGCCTGTGGTGAAGTTGAAATACCCTCTAAAAGTTCACTGTGGTCCAGGAACATAACCTGTCAGCCTTCGTGCCTGACATGATCTTAATTAGGCTGTGTTCTACTGCCTAGAAAGCCTGCTGAGGCAGTTAGCGCCAGAGAATTAATCAGATTGTTTGTGGAGTCGACAAAGCAGGACAGCAGCCGACACTAGCAACTTATTGATTGGAAAGAATCCAAGGAAATGGGGAGTGATGTTGACTCTATTTGTGCTCTCTTTACCTCTAAAAGAAGACACTGTAGAGACTGTTTTGTGAGGTGGAGGGCTTGGTGGAGTGTGTTATGCTTCGTTGTACCCTCCACCCCCTTTGTGCCAATCACATTCTATATTCCTTGCTTCCATAAACTTTTCTGTGATGGTATCATGCCAAGCTATGTGTGTGACTGCAAGGAAGAGGTAGAGAGCACTGTTTATCTTGTTGCAAATTACACTTTTGCTACTGGATTAGTTGGAAAAATGGAATTTTGCCAGGATTTCCCTCCCTCCCTTTGTTTATTGCCTATTTCCAACAGCTCTGTAATTGCTTTTCATTTAGTAAAAGGAACATTGTTCCTTTTTTTGGTTTTTATTTTAATTGTGTTTCTTGCCTGAGCTCTGACATTGAGGAGTGTTGATGGGAATGCCATGTTCTTGCGGTTCTAGTTACCAGCCAGCTTGGCCTTAGCAATAAAGGCAAGGTCATTCCTAGGGGAAGCAGTTGGGTGGTGGCCACAGAAAAATGTATAGCTTCAGTCAGGCTGTTGGTACACCTGGTAGAGTGCACATGCTACTGTGAACAAGGACCTGGGTTCAAGCCCTTGTTCCTCACCTGCAGGGGAGGAGCTTCACAAGTGATGAAGTTATATCTGTCTCTCTCTCTCTCTCTCTATCACCTCCTTCCCTCTCAATTTCTCTCTGTCTCTACCAAAAATAAAAAAAAGACAGGAAAGGGGGCCAGGCGGTAATGCAGCAGGTTAAGCGCACGGACTGGTGTAAGGGTCTAGGTTCAAACTCCTGCTCCCCACTTGCAGAGTTGCTTCACAGACGGTGAAGCAGGTTTGCAGGTGTCTTTCTTTCCCCCCTCTGTCTTCCCCTCCTCTCTCCATTTCTCTCTGCCCTATCCAACAACGATGACATCAAAAACAACAATAACTACAACAATAAAACAAGGACAACAAAAGGGAATAAATACATATTTTTTAAAAAAGAAAAAAGGAGGAAATGTACAACTTATTTTTAAAAATTTTTTATAATTATTTATTTATTTTCCTTTTTGCTGCCTTTGTTGTTGTAGTTATTGTATTAAGCCAGTCCTTGCGCTTTGCGCCATGTGCGCTTAACCAGCTGCATTACAGCCCAACTCCCGAAATGTACAACTTCTTCAATGAAAACTTTCTTCCCTGTTGAGTCAAATTTTCCTATTGTGAACTCTTTATTATTTGTACTTCTACAGTAATTGAGATCTATACCATCTGTACCTTGTGTCTTATGTTTTTTTTTTTTTTTTAGTTTATGTGCATTAAACATATCTACTCTTTCTGATCTTAATGTAAGTTCTTTAAAACGAGAATGTCTACCTCTTGTTGACTATAGAGCATGCAACACCAATCTAAGCAGAGTGAGGAGTGGTGCTTTGACACCACTTGAGGAGTTTCTGCAACCACTGATACTGATCCTATTGTTATTTTCATTCAGATAATTTTTTTTGGGGGGGAGATGGAGGACTATAGATAACTATCAATAGGAGGACTATTGATAAACTATAGAATGTTTTGCAGCATTCCAGGATTATACCCATAGCTAAAAATATTTCCAGACATTGCCAAATATGTTCCCTGGGGTGGATCATCATTGAGGACCACTGTTGTATAGGGTTAATGAAGTAATAACAGGTAAACTTTATCTAGAATGTTACTGTACTTGGCTTGGTGCTAAAGACATTACTCGCATTCTTTTATCTAGCTTCTATAACAACACTCTTTTTCTATTCACTATTGTCTAAAGGGGTTCAAAGTGCCGAGTCTCAATCTCAGATGAAGGCCCTTCGTTAAGCAATATTTAGAAGAACCTTGTTAAGGACTTCTTTGACTCAGCCCTGAGTTGATAGAACACTCAAGCTAAATCTTGATGTAAGGGCCACATAGGCAATGAAAACTCTCATGGTCAGCTTAGTGAGAGTTAATTTCTAAAGGAGCTCTAGGAAAAGCAATGGAAGGTCAGATAAAAAGCAACCCTGCCAGCTGTCACCTCCTTTTTTTCAGACATGTGAATACCATTCCAAACATCTAATGCATGGTAGAGGTGTTAGAGGTCCATTTCTTTTGCTCACAGGATGTCATTCTAGCTCAGAAAGCAGGATTTCTATTGAGTCCTCTGAAGTGTCATTGCGATCCTAACTCTAGAGCAGCTGTCATGCAAGCAATGCAATTGGTCACAAGAAGGACAGGGCAAGAAAAGGTAGGTAAACCAGTGCAAATATGTTCTTTTATGGGGGGAGGGAAACTCCTCATAGCATATCTCCTGACAATATCACAGTCTCTGAATATGAAGGACAGCTCAAGAGAGGACATTTGACATTTTCACTTAATATGGCACTGGAGAGGAACATATCTATGGCTGTGAAATCACACACAAAGGAGTTAATGATACATTAAAATTAATTTTGTCATTTGATAAAGAAGTATTTTACTTATGGAAAATACCTTTAGAGGAATACTGCCTTTCTGAGCCTGATCTGGAAATATTACAATAAACAGGATCTAATCACAGTGAAGCCTTTTTTCAGCTTTGCATGACAGCTGTAAAATATGACAGTATTTATTAATAGTTGCTGCAGTCTAATCTGCAGCGTTGGGTGGCGAGCTATAGCAAAATATGTTAAACTACCAAAAGAACAATATCCACAGTTGTAATATTCAGCTTTTGAAAGGAAAGTTTAATGTCTTGAATTTTTTCCCCTTACTGATGGTGCAACCCCAGGAACATACTACTAAGCTAATAGCTTTTGTAGAGAGGAATGGTTTAAATGTTAATCTATTTCAAGAGATGACAACAAATTACTCGACCTTTCTCTTTTTATGCCCCAAAGCAGTCAAGGATGTGAAAATCAGCATATTAAAAATATGATAGGTTCGGTATTTTCATTTTCAATGTAATTCTCATTACAGACATATATACAGTCTTTTATTCACAATCCAGTCCAAACAGTCATTCACTATTACTATTGTGCAGGCTCTCAAGATACTCTCATAGTTGAAGACTCATCACAATAGATTAGGCAGGCTGCAGAAACTACCAAAAGTCTTAGGTACTGTCAACTCTGATTATTGCTGCTCAAACAGGGGAATTTAGTATCTGCCTCTCACAGGATAATGTGCTCTCTGGACATTCCTAATTTATTCGGATTTAAAAAGTAGCTTGAATTTCAATAAGAACTCTCTTGGCTTTGCTTTTCTCAGAAGGCAAGTGGACATGACTAGAATTGCAGCCATCTGTTACCTTCCTTCATCTTCTTAATGAGCTCTTAAGTTAGAAGAGAAAAAAGAAAAAAAAAAAAAGAAATCTATGTGAGTTGGTCCTTTTGTTTTTAAATCAAACTATACACTACTTTCTATAAAGTTCCGACCAAATAACTATTGTAGAAAATATCATTGGGTGGGGAGGTGGGCGGCCGGTAGCATAGCGAGTTAAGCGCACATGGCGCAAAGAGCAAAGACTGGCGCAAAATGCAAGGACCTGTGTAAGGATCCCGGTTTGAACCCCCAGCTCCCCACCTGCAGGGGGTCGCTTCACAAGCAGTGTAGCAAGTCTGCAGGTGCCTTTTTCTCCTCCTCTCTGTCTTCCCCATCTCTCTAGATTTCTCTCTGTCCTGGCTAACAAAACAACATCTATAACAACAATAACAATAACAACCACAACAAGGGCAACAGAAATGGGAAAAATAGCCTCCAGGAGCAGTGGATTCATAGTGATGGCACCAAGTCTCAGTGATAACCCTGGAGGAAAAAAAAAAAAAAGAAAGAAAAAGAAAATATCACTGGTGTCTCTTGCTTTTGTCCAATCATTGGAATGTAACCCCAAAGTTATGAGGATCCACAGGCCCAGACCTTTCTGTAGTTGAAAACACTATAGACCCTAGAGAGTAATCTAAGCATCCCCTGAATCTCTAAATTGGGTTCTCCCTATAGCATTTCATGAATGTTTATCATGGACATACTGACTTGTCTGACTGTGCTTAATGCATCTTCTGATCATCTGTCCCTTAACCTGAGTTTCTTACCAACTATTTACTTGCAAATCTGGAATGCTGTGACCATAAGATCTTGTGTTCATGAGTAGATGCCAGGCTACAAGATGGAACTTGAGCAGCTGGTGAGGTGACTGTGGTGAAGTGCAGGACATGTGCAGAGGTGAGAGTTCACAAGTACCACATATGTCACAGCAATACTCCAATTCTCTATTTCTTTCTCAAGAAATAAATCTGTTTTGAAAAGTCTCTTTATTTTACCAGAACACTGCTCAGCTCTGGTTTCTGGTGTTATAAGGTATTGATTCTGGGGCTTTGGAGCCTCAGGCATGAAACTCTTTTTGCAGAACCATTTTTCTATGGAACATATATTCATTGGAGTATTACTCTACAATTTAAAAAAAATGATGATGTTGTGTCCTTTGGGACAAAACAGATGGGACTGGAAGTGATTATGCTCAGTGAATTAAGTAAGGAAGTGAAGGACAACTATTGTATGATTTCACTCATATGTGGAATATAGAGAATTGCAACACATGAATGTACAAAATAAATAAATGAATAAAGTGACCAAATTGTCTCTAGGACTCTGAGAACTATAGTGATTACCATTGAGAGAGTTGGGGGGGGGGTGCTCACAGAACTTTAATAGTGGGTACAGTGTGGGACTATGCCTTTGTAAACTTATAATATTATAAAACACTACTAAATAACTAATAAAATATAAAATAATGAAAAGAAGGAGGTTGGTCACTAAAGTGAAGTCACATCAACATAACAAGGATAGGGAGGATCTAGATGTTAATTCCCTAGAAAATGGCTGAAGTAGAAGAGGAGAGGTAATCACAGTTTCTAACTGTTAAAAGAGTGGATGACAGAGACTAGCAAATGTAGACTGTGGAATGTGGCAGACCTGGGTTGAAATTACCATTTCATTACTTTAGCACACTAAACTGTGTGAGCCTAGAAACCATTATTTAACTTTTTAATTTAAATTTTATTTTATCTGGATTTATTCTTTTCCTATTTTTTCTTCATGATTTAATAGTGACTTACCAGATTAGTTTCACAATATTCCCACCACCAAAGATATGTGCCTCCACCCCCAACAATGATAACCACCATAGATCTCCCCAGGTCTTAGAAATTGACATTTTTTTTAGTTCATGTGTTTGACTCTATATTCCACAGATGAGTTAACCCTTCCAGTAGCTGTGCTTCACTTCCCTACTTACTTCACGAAACATAAGCATCTCCAGTTCCATCTATTTTGTCTTGAAGGACACAATACTGTCTTTTTAAAATGACGAGTAGTATTTCACTATCTGTTTTATAACTTCTTTATTCAGTCAACTGTTGATAAACATTTAGGTTGTATACATATTTTGTTTATTATGAATAATGCAGCTATCAACATAGGAGTGCATATGTCTCTTCAAATGAGTGTTTTCATGTCTTCTGGATAAATGTTCCAAGAGTAGTATTTCATTTAATACTTTTATACTTTCTTATTTATCAGTTGTAAAGATGTGGTGATGCCATGAAGACAAAGTGTGATTGTCCATAAATTTTGTGCCTAGTGTACAATAATGCTTAATAAATTAAAGTATTGGGATTTTTGTTGGTTTGTATGACTGACATCTTGAAATGTGGTATGTGCATGTGTTTGTGTAGAGAGAGAAAGAGAATAGAAGAAGGGAGAGATACATAAGCAAAAATAGAGACGCAGAGAGAATGGGCAGAAAGGTTCTGTGATTTATCTGGGTAATTAGAGCTCACTAGAAGGGAAGAAGGTTGTATAAGAAGGCAATTGACAGCATGTGAGTTATTGAAGTTCTGCTTGTCACTTAGTGGAATTCAAATCCAGTCAGACTAAAAACATTCACAGTCCTATGAGGAAGGACTTTTTTCCTTGTCTTCGTGTAATGTCTTGACTTCTTGATCCCTTTAGGGATCAACAGTTCCCCCATTTTCCTAGCAATGTGGTAGTATTTTAGTATTTACACAAGATGCCTCCTCTACTAAATGCAAACATCATCACTAGATGTTGGAACAGTTGGGTTATAATTTATTTTTCCAGGGAGCTGGGCTGTAGCACAGTGGGTTAAGAGCATGTGGCATGAAGCGCATGGACCGCATAATGATCCCAGTTCAAGCCCCTGGCTCCCCACCTTCAGGGGAATCGCTTCACAGGCAATGAAGCAGGTCTGCAGGTATTTATCTTTCTCTTGCCCTCTTTGTCTTCCCCTCCTCTCTCCATTTCTTTCTGTCCTGTCTAACAACGACGACATCAATAACAACAACAGTGAAAACTACAACAACAGTAAAAAACAAGGGCAAGAAAAGGGAAAATAAATAAATAAATAAATTTATTTTTCCAGATTCCTGAGAGAAATGTTGTTTCAGCCACAGGACTGTCAACTCTTTCAAGGCAGAATGCAATTTTCCTTCTCTTAAATACTGTCAAATGCCTAGTACCAGTTAGCTCCTGAAATACACAACAATTGCCTGTTGACTAATGGACTATTTGTTGCTGTTACCGATGTTTCAACTACAACCATCAATAGAAAGGTCTGTTATAAGGTGGTTGACTTCCAGCGAGTTACTTGGGAACTGAGTAGGGAGTTTGAAGTTGAGAATGGGAAACAGCAGGATTTTATTGAACACCAGCAAGAAGGTAGGGACTAGTTGCCTCAAAGGGCACTTAGAACTATTATCTCATTATCTAAGCTGAGAGCCACAGTCTGGGCCAGATTCTTTAATCTCTGTGGGCTGTGCCCATTAAAGACAAGGAGAGTTGTCAGGTGCATGACAGCCTGACTGCAGTTTTCAAGTATGTCATTGTACTTGGGGAAATGTTAGCATACCAGACAACTAGGTCACTTGCACCCACAAGATAGATCCAACAGAAAACTAAAAGAGGTGGCTATTTTCCTGACTTGTTTGGGGGGCTTCCTCTATGGGAAAAATCTGTGGACAAGGGACCTCATAAACTGAATTTGTAACATCAGGTTTCCCAGAATTAGAACAACACTTTGTATTATAGTTGTGTTCCTCAGAACCTCCTTCTCACCTGCATAATTTCTTCTCTAGGTGCACTAATATATCAAGCTGTTAATAGCCACAGATAAATTAGTATGAATAAATTGGTGTGTTGAGAGGTGTAGCACCCAAAATAAGGCATATGTACATGTATCCATAAGTTAGGGGAAAATATATACCTTAAAGCAAAAGTGCACAATAGCTTGCAATGAGTCAATAATTGCAGCAAGCAAACAGAAAGACCTTAAAAGACACCATAAAGTACCTAATGAAATAGTCTCTCCTTAGACCTAGATGTCCTCCTCACCTCCTATTGCACGTCCTTCAATCACTACAAAGCTAAGCTTGTCAGACAAAGTAAGGACTACTAAAGTTGAATAGGGGCAAGAAACTGGCATATTTTAATGATGACTATTTAGTCACCACCAGGCCACCCCATCACCTGGGACCCTAGTGAGGGAGTCCTGGGATTCCCACACAGACATGATGGTCCTAGACCTCTAACAGATCCCTCTTACCATTGACACTGGTCATCTCCATCAGGAACAACATAATGTACCCCCTTTCTGGGCCCCTATAGGAACTTGCCCTCTATGTGGATCAACAAGGGTGGAAAATGTTCCATTCTCCTAAGGTAAGTTGCATAATATACTCTACCATCACCCGATGATGATGAGTCCTGAAATTAGTGCAGTCTGGAATGTTCCTAGCCTTAACCACAGAATGCCAGCTCAGACCTACAGAGATGCAGAGGTTACATAGGCTCCTGTACTGACTATGGGCCCCAGATCAAATTGATGGTGCTTACAGTTAATAATATTTATATATTTCTCCTATATTTGGGAGCTACTCTCTTCCCTGATTCAGATTTCTAGTCCTTTTTCCAACTATGTTACCATCTTTCCAGACAATAACTTAGGTCACCTGCATGTTAGATGTCAAGCTCAGGCAAAAGCTTGTTAAGTCATAGGCCCCTTGGCATATACCTAAAATAGACCTACTATTTTTTTTTCCAAAATGGAGACCCCAAATCTTTATCTGCACTATTCTTGCCTTTAGGTTCATGATTAGCCAACAATTTTTTCTCCTTTATATATCTTAACTCTTTTTCAGCCACATGCTACCATGATGCCAATCTGACTTCTCTGAGCAGTCGACCCCAACAATGTGTCCTGAAGTCCCACCTCTCCAAATTCCTTGCCTCACTAGGGAAAAAGAGAGACAGGCTGGGGGTATGGATTGACCTGTCAACACACATGTTCAGTATGGGAAGAAATTACAGAAGCCATACCTTCTATTTTCTGTACCCCATAATGATCCTGGGTCCATACTCCCAGAGGGTTAAAGAATAGGAAAGCTATCAATAGAGGGATTGGATATGGAGTTCTGGTGGTGGGAATTGTGTGGAATTGTACCCTCTTATTCTATGGTCTTGTCAATACTTCCATTTTATAAATAAAAATAAGTAAATAAAATTATAGTGGTGCAAAAAAAAATAAGCTGGTGTGTTGAACTGTTGTCACTGACAGAGAAAGACTATTTTTTTGTATTTATTTATTTTTCCTTTTGTTGCCCTTGTTGTTTCATTGTTGTAGTTATTGATATTATTGTAGTTGGATAGGACAGAGAGAAATGGAGAGAGGAGAGGAAGACAGAGAGGGGCAGAGAATGATAGATACCTGCAGACCTGCTTCAACACTTATGAAGCAACTCCCCTGCAGGTGGGGAGCCGGAGGGCACAAACCAAGATCCTTAGCACCAATCCTTGCACTTCATGCTACATGTGCTTAACCCACTGCGCTACAGCCTGACTCCCCAGAGAAAGACTATTAAACAGTAAAAATGAGATATAGGACAGTGAAGTTTGAGGAGAGATTAGGCACAAAAGGTTTTGATCTTAATCTGTATTTTTATCTTAATCTATAAAGGGCAGTTAGAAATAAGTGACAGGAGGAGTCCTGGATAAATAAAAAATATATAGGTGTCAATCATTGGTAACTTCCATTTGTAATTTCATCATACGCCATCTTGTGGACCTTCCCAGGACCTATCCTTCACCATAAAGTAGCAATAGTAGGGAATGCCCCAATCTCTGAAGGGTGGCTGGGTCATTCTGCCCTGCCACTCAAGGAATACTGGTCCTGAAATGAGTGCAGCCTGGAATTTTCCCAGCTGTGACCATGAACAGTGAGCTCAGAGGAATAGGAATTTAGAGGTTACACAAGCTCCTTTGCTAAATATAAATATGTATGGGCTCTGGGTTAGGTGGATGGGGTGAACAGCAAATTTTATTCATAGATTATTTTTTCAAACTGGCAGCTACTTTCTGCCCTAATCCAACTTTCTAGTCCTTTTTTCTACTTTGACACCATCTTCTCAGATAATAAGTTTGTCCAACTCCATGTTAGCTATCAAACTCAAGCAAAAAACTATGATAGTTGTGGGAATCTAGGAACATGCCTAAAATGGACTTCCTAGCTTCTTTCCACCCTAAGACTTCTATTTTCATGTGTTATGTTCCTATTTTTTGTTCCTGTTTATTAATCATTTTGTCCCACTTTATATCTTGCCACCTTTCACCCACCAAGTTGCAGACACTACCATAATTCCATCCTGACTTCCCTGGGCAGATGGCCTCACCAATATATTCTGGAACCTCACCTCTCCAGATCCCTACCCTATAATAAAGATAGAAACAGACTGGGGGGTGGGGTGGTAATTGATCAACCTACCAACACCCATGTTCAGCAGAAAAGCAATTACAGAAGCAAAACCTCACACCTTCTGCACCCCCAAAATAATTTTGATCCATATTCCCAGTAGGGAAGAAATGATAGGGGAAAGATGAACATAGAGCTCTGAATTCCAACTATATCAGACCTGGAGAAAGAAGAGGAAAAAGTGAGGGACACTTGGATGTGTGACTTAGAAAGAAAGAGAGTATGGGAGTATAAAAATGGGCAAATATATACAAATATAAACAGATATAAACAGATACAAATATAAACAGATAGTTGTGGATATAACAGTTAACCCATATCTATACCATAAGAGAATTGCTGTAGCTTGCAGTGGAGGGATTGGGAGTCTAGAACTTTAGTGGTGGAAACACTACTCTTGTACTGTTATTTTCTAATTTTTAAATCAATAGTAAATCACTAATAAAGAAAGAGGTATCAATAAGGAGGAAATGGAATAGAAGGTGCAGATATCACACTTAGTATCTTTGTTTTTCTTTTAAAAAACTTATGTATATGACACCATGAATATACTTTTCAACTGAGTATTTTTGAACCAATGTGGTATTTTAACAATTCAGCAAATAGATAATCTTCAAGTAAATCAAACTGTTTTCTGCAGACAGAAAACAATGTGAAGCCAACAAAGGCCTTGTAGTCCACTCAGTACTTCATAATATCAGAAATATTATTGCTTTGTTAATGTTAATCTTTAAATGACTTTGAATATTTAACTCATTTCTCAACACCTCACTGAGCCCCATCCTTAGTCAGTGGATTCACATCATGTATATATTTATCCTATTTGAGTATAATTATAGGTGCTCCCTTATGTCTTTGTTTTATGTACTTTATAAGTATTCTAAAATTATATTTTACAGTGTAATTTCTCTTCATAATTTTATTATGAAAGCTATGAAAATATAGAATAGATACTTTATTCATTATTTGCCATGTTTTGATTTTATTTATAAATTTAGTTTTCTTTTTCTTTTCATACATTCTCTCTCCTTTCTTCCCTTCCTTTCCTTGATTGCCTGCCCTTTGCCCTCTCCCTTTCTTTTTCTCTTTACTTTCATCCCCTTGACCTTTTGTGTCCTTCCTGTCTCTCTTTTTCCATTTGTTCTTCCTCCTCATTCCTTCCTCCCCCCTTACCCTTCTTTCTGTCCAACATTTTAAAAATAAATTATAAGTGATGAATGAATAATAGAGTTTGAAAAGCACTAAATATATACCTAGAACTATGCTATTTACTAGGGCATGTATAAAATATAGATATAAGGGGTAACCGGATGTTTATTATCATTCTGGAGACAAAGGGTGAAGGAAGTATACAGCAGACTCAGTGCAATAGAAAATCAATTATGTTGGGTGCCAAATGAATAATTTGAACAAACAGGTTCTGTGGACATCCACAAGTGGCCAAAATTTCTGTTAACCAAAATTGATTATCCTCCTGCCCAGTCAGCACAATCTCCCAAGCAAAAAGCTAAGGTCTCATCCAGGAATTCTTCCTTTACTTAACACCCCACAACCTATCCCCATGTTTTGTGGACTCTATGTCCAAAATGTATTTTAGCTCCCTCTAGTAGTATCCATTTCCAGCCTAGTGGAAGATGCCATCATTTCCAACCTAGATTATAATGATGACCTTTCAACTGGTTTCCTTTCTCTTACACCATGCTACAGTATCCAATACTCTAGGGAAACTTAGGTCATATGACTTCCATGCTCAGAATCCACCAATGATAACCTACTAAAATTTTCAGAAGAAAATTTATACTCCTATCTACTCATATTCCCTGGCTATGATCTGTGCAGGGGTGAAGCATTTTTTTCTTGTAAACAGACATTTGGATATTCATAACATAATTCATAAGCCATATTAAATTATCAACTTAAAAATGAGCACTTAAGGGGCTGGGTGGTGGCAAACCTGGTTGAGCACACATGTTATAATGCACAGGGACCCAGGTTAGAGCCTCCAGACTCCACCTGTAGAGAGAAAGCTTTGCAAGTGGTGAAGCAGTGCTGCAAGTGTCTCTTTTCCTCTCTGTCTTCTCTTTATCTCTTGATTTCTGTCTCTATCCAATATGTAAATAAAGATAATAAAAAAATAAAAGTAAATTAGCACTTAATCTTGCTATGTAAAAGACTCCTAGACTTATGGAATGTCAAGTCCTTCCTGTGGTTCCCTTGGCATGGCTAGATCATATTAATTCTTGGACCCCTGCCATATGGAGTTACTCTAAATATCCTCACTACGCTTTATCCACATTTATCTTCTTTCAGTTCCTTAAGCACACTATACTCTTTCCAGCCACTGAATCCTTGCACTTGCTATTTCCACTGCTTAAAATTCTTTTCCTCAGTTCTTAACATTGGTTATTTCCAAATGTTCATTTAACTCTATGATTACATACCCATTCTTAATGAGGTTGTTACTGGGAATCTTTTGTAATTTAGACCTTACTTATTAGTATCTAGCTCTTTGGTTTCTTTTTAGTACCGCATTTGAATGTTTAGTTTGGTGGTCCGGGAGGTGGCACAGTGGCTAAGGCACTAGACTCTCAAGCATGAGGTCCTGAGTTCAATTCCCGGCAGTACATGTACCACAGTGATGTCTAGTTCTTTCTTTCACTCTCCTATCTTTCTCATTAATAAATAAATAAATTTAAAAAATATTTAGTTCATTGGTTCTTCCATTTCTCTTATAAGAACATAAGCTTTATAAAATAGGGCCATTTTTTTTGTTTCTATTGAGTAAATAAATAAATGCATTCATTATGAGTCAGAGTAGTCAGAGAAAGCTACCTTAGCGAGGCACAATTTGAGGTGGATTTTGATAAATTTGGAAAGATAGGAAGGTTTTATAATCAAGATGGAGATAATTCTAGGTAAAAGTAGACATGAAGTAAGTCATAAAGGCAAACAATGCTGACACATTTGGGAACAATGGAGTATGGGAGCTGCATGCTGTTGAAGGTTCTTCTTAAGGACAACAGGTTTGTTGGTTGAAGTATAATTATGCTAAGTCTTGAAGAATAAATTCCTTTTTTTTTCTCATTGTGAGCAATAGAAAGCCAGTGAAAACTTGGAATAGGGTCATGATGACGTATGCTCAGCAGACTTTCCAAGGAAGAAATTTGTGCAAAAGTTTATGCAAGTATCAATATTTCTTAGGCAGAACAGATTAGTCTAGCCTGCTAAATGGCTACAGAGGAAAAATATGAATACACATATGTCAGAAAGATTTCTCTCTGCTCCAAAACCACAGAATTGTCCAAACTATTTAGTGTGATGATTTGAGATAAGCTTCAAGGATGAGAAACAGATATAGATAGATTTTGCTTCCTTTCATCTAAGGCGGAGTTAATGAGCAAAGAAGGGTCATGGGAGATGAGAGGATACATTAACTGTATTCCATGCTCTAGATTAAATGAGAGGTTGTTATATGAGTAGAATTCATATCTAGTATTTTAAAGTTCTAAGAGATAATATGCTTGATACACAACCCTCAGTTCTGAAAATTGAGTTCCTAAGCACTAGATTACACTGTAATATAGTTCTTGGAAACAGATTAATTCATTCTCAGTGTTTAAAAGAAAGAAAATGTACTGAAAGTTAACAAATTGGAAATTAGAATGTTCAAACTACTTCAGTGCCCTAGTCAGGCTCTCTAATTCCCAGCCTCCCCATTTTTAATTCTCCTTTTCATGCTTCCCCTCTTTTCTCCAAAGTCCATCTTCCTCTCCTTTTGCAATTCATAATTTAGATGTCATTCAAAGCCTAGGTCTTAGGTTGACAAAATAGCTCATTTGGATAGTGTGCTGCTTTGCTAAGTGTACAACTCAGGGTTGAGCCTTGCCTTCCCTGCATTGAAGGAAGCTTCAGTGCTGTGGTCTCTCTCTCTCTCTCCTCTCTCTCTTCTCTCTCTCTCTCTCCTCTCTTTCTCCTCTCTCTCCCTCTCCTCTCTCTCTCTCTTTCTCTCCAGAACAAAGGCTATTTCCCCTAGCCAGTCTTCTTTGCAATCTCTACTTCTCTAGAGGCACCCTATCTAAAGATTTAGCTTATTTGTTGGTTCTTCTAGCCTTCTTATAAGAATTAAAGTTGTATAACAGTTGAGCCATGTTTATTTTGTTTTTACTGAATTAATCAATTAACTCTTTGTGAGTCACTGTAGTCAGACAAGGTTACCTTGGATCGGTACAGTTTGAGGTGGATTTTGATAAGTGTAGAAAGATAGGCAGGCTTCTGGAGTCGGACAGTAGTGCAACACGTTAAGCGCACATGATGCCAAGCGCAAGGATTGGCTTAAGGATCCTGGTTTGAAACCCTGGCTCTCCACCTGCAGGGGAGTCCCTTCACAGGCGGTGAAGCAGGTCTACAGGTGTCTATCTATCTCTCCTCCTCTCTGTCTTTCCCTCCTCTCTCCATTTCTCTCTGTCCTATCCAAGGACGACATCTGCAACAACAACAATAACTATAACAACAATAAAAAACAGCAAGGACAACAAAAGGGGAAGTAAATATAAAATATTTAGAAAAAAAGAAAGAAAGATAGGCAGACTTCATTCATGAATTTTTTAATTCTGGCAATAGAATCTGCACTCAATTTGATGATATTCCATGCTATTCATGAATTGTTTTATGACTGTCTTCATCTGTCCTCCCCCAGTGGAATTGTAATCAATAAGTATTACAAGATTTGAACACACCATTGGGGATTGATAACAGCTTGTCACATTAGATTGAGTACTTCATTAATTAACTGATAATATTAAAATTAGGGTCAGTAGCAAGATACAAAGTGTCCTATGTCTGATATAATGTCTAGGAAAATAATAAAATATTAAGGAAGAACACACATTAAATGAGATCAAGGCTAAGAGAGTTTCAGTGAGTGGGCTAAGCATAGAGAACTAGTTAGTTGGTGGAAAAGCTTGAATTAGGACATTAGAACTATGATCTCCTGTTTCAGGTTCATGAACTTTGATATTTGGAAGATAAATTTTTAGGCAAATATAAGCCTCTGAATGGACTCCATAATACATAACTATGAGAAAGAAGTGAAGAGTACTCTGGATTGCTAAGAATAAAGTGACCCTTCAGGTTAACTTACCTAGAAGAACCTCCTCTCTACATACCCCTTAGGTATATATGTCCTACTTTTGTTCCTTCCTTCTTTGAAAAAAATTCAAGTCAGAGAAAATATTTCCAATTGATAGCCAGGGTTATGGGTAAACAAATGATAAAATAACGCTGCCTTTGGATTCTCATGGCTACAGGATCTTTTGGTTTTATTGAGGAATCTGCTTAACTAAACAATGGTACTATGTGTTAGTTAAAGTTGTGTATGCCTGACTGTAACTACTAAAGATAATATTCTTCATTTCTGAATCTGTCTCAGTAAAATGTGTCCTTCATAGATTATCTTGCTGTTCAAAAAGCAAGCAAACAAACAAACAAATACCCATCCTCCAGTCCAGTATACCCAGTTTGTCGAACATTATTTCTGTCAGCTAGACATTCAGGCCTAAGCCCTAAAGGTCTAATATGACCTGGTGGAACAAGCCCTGGAAACAAGAGATACTGACATCAGACCCAGCTCTATGATTAAACTTAAGTATGAAACAGCAAATTTCCACACTGAGCTTCAGTTTTCTCATCTATGAAATGGCAATTACTATAGCCTCTGAGAAGGTCAGACTTCCTAGGGGCCAGGTATTGGTGCACCTGGGTGAGTGTAAGGACCCAGTTCAAGCCCTCCCTGTTCTCACCCGAAGGAGGGAAGCTTCAGGATAGGTTAAAGTAATTCTTCAGATCTCTCTCGCTCTCTCTCTCTCTCTTCCACCTTCTACATTTCCCTTTTCTTTTGGTTTTGCTGTGCTTCTATCCAATAAATAAATAAGCTTTTTTCTTTAAAAAGATTAGACTTCTCAAACTTGCCAGCACAGGCTGCTATTTCATACTAAGGTCCTTTAACTTTGTGCATTTTAAACCACATTAATTATATTTAGGGGAAAGGTTTTAGTTCAGTAGCAGTGACTCAAGCAGGAGGGTTTTATTAAACCTCTTTTCAGGGTCAGGGGTGAGAGGACAAATGTAGTTTGAAACATTACAATATAATATTGCCATTGTTTCAATATTTCATCTTTAATCTTCAATTCTTTTTGAATATAAAATACAGGGTTTTTGAAACCATTCTATTTTCTATTTATCAGAAAGGGGAACATAAATTGAAATGGGTTAAATAGCACTGTTACATGGATATTCAAAGAGGAGAACAGATGCCTCTTCTTACCTCTTTCTGTGTCGTAGAGGTACACAAACTTCTCCCACTTGTAGTGACCCAGAAGACTCAGAATAGCCCCCTTCAAGGCTGGGCGCATCTGGATGACAAACTGCACATCTGCATCAGTGGGGAAGCTGGGAGTGACAAAGGATGTGTGCAGGGCCCCGCAGAAGGAAGTCAAAGTGTTCATTGACATCTGATCATAGAATCCAAAGATAGCATATACTCCTCTTGAGAACTGGGAGCAGACTGCAAGGAGAAAATGAGAGAAAGATTCAATAGCTTCAGTGGACTCTTACTGCAGCTCATAGGGTTAGAGAGAAATACAGTATAGAAAATGTACAAAGAGGCTGCCAAAGTCAGCAAAAACAAACAAACACACACACAAACAAAAAAACCAGCCAAAGGTGGGCAGAGCATAAAAAAAGAATATTCAACAAGGAAGAGATCCAAAAAGCCAATGGATATATTTAAAAAATGCTCAATGTCTCTGGTTATCAGAGAAATGCAAATAAAGACAACAGTGAGACACCACTTCACTTCTGTGAGAATGTCATATATCAGAAAGAACAGTAACAACAAATGCTGGCAAGATTGCAGAGGTAAAGGAAGCCCTTTACACTGCTGGTGAGAATGTAAATTGGTTCAACCCCTGTGGAAAGCAGTCTGGAGAACACTCAGAAGGCTAGAAGTGGGCCTACCCTATGACCCTGCAATTCTTCTTCTAGGTATATATCCTAAGTAATCAAACACACCCATCCAAAGAGATCTGCACATACTTATGTTCATAACAGCACACTTTGTAATAGCCCAAATTTGGAAGCAAATTTGGTGTCAAACAACATATGAGTGGCTAAGAAAGCTGTGTTGTATAACCTTAATAGAATACTACTCAGCTATTAAGAATGATGAAGTCACCTTCTTTACCTCATCTTGGATGGAGTTTGAAGAAATTATGCTAAGTGAGATAGGCCAGAAAGGGGATGAATATGGAATGATCTCACACATAGGCAAAACTTATGAAACAAGAACATAAAGGAGAAATAAAGTAAAACTTGAACTGGATTTGCTGTATTCCACCAAAGCAAAGAACTTGGGGGGAAAGAGGCCAAGGAGAGGGGTGGTGTGGGTGTCTTTCAGATCCTGGTACACAATGATGAAACTAAATTGGGGGGCAAGAGTGGTTTGCAAACATATATCTTGGTGAGATGGGAATTGCATCCATGTGCCAACTACTATACTATAAAAAATTAACCCCCTCCCACCAAAGAAATAGAACGAGAGAGACAGGGGAGGGAGGAGAGAGGGGGGGGGGGAAAGGAGAAAGGAGAAAAAGAAATGCTATGTATAATTAGTCTTTGGCTGTAAATTATACATCTCAAAATAAAAGCAAGCTCTCTGAAATGTCTAAAAATCTAGTTCTTTACTACAACAAAGAAGGGGAATTCAAGAGGGGAAGAACTGAATGTTGCCCTACCTGGGTGCTCTTGTATTTCCACCATAGTTACCCAGGGCCCTCTTATTTTACCCATGCCTCCCATCAAGAAACAACTGTTTTGTGTTTCACTCTCTTGTACTTTTTCTACTATGCAACAAACTGCTAATGTGTCTACTAGGAAATGTATTATTCCTCTTATGTTACAAAACGCTTTAATCATAGCTCTGCTATGATCAATTTTTTTTTGCTTCCAGGGTTATTGCTGGGGCTCAGTGCCTGCACCATGAATCCAGTGCTCCTGGTGGCCATTTTTCCCTCTTTTCTTGCCTTTGTTGTTGCAGCCTTGTTGTGATTATTATTGTTATTGTTTATGTCATTTGATGTTAGATAAGACAGAGAGAAATGGAGAGAGGAGGGGAAGACAAAGAGGGGGAGAGAAAGATAGATACCTGCAGACCTGCTTCACTGCCTGTGAAGTGACTCCCCTGCAGGTGGAGAGCCAGGGGCTCGAACCCGGATCCTTATGCTGGTCCTTGTGCTTTGCGCCACTTGAGCTTAACCCACTGCACTACCACACGACCCCCATGATTAATACTTTTAATGTGGACCACAGATGAAGAGAATTTCAAATTCTGGGTCATTCTTTGTGAAGACTAGCTTTTTAGTGCCCAGAGAGTCACATAGGGTAGGCTGACCAACTCTGCTGACGTGTACTTGGCAAAGCTCTACCTGAGTCTTTTGCATTGATTGCCTAAATCTATTAGCCTACATAAAGTACTTTCATGCCCCACTCATGATCATTGTTAGTTTTCCTTCATTTCAAAGTGGGTCACACCTCTTCTCCCTTCTGGCCCAGATTAGTTTTAAAAATGTGAACCAATTTCAATATTAGCTTAAGTAGAACATAATTAGCAAAGCAAATCAGCTACAACAACACTGTGTGGTGCATTTCCACACCAAGTGGAAATGATCTTTAGATTATCTGCACTACTGCTCCCTTCCATTCATGCGAAGAAGACAGAGCATGCAGCTGATAATGTGGTTTGATTTAAGGGGTCCTCCATGGTCTCCCTTAGCTGCTCATAAGTCATTGTCAGGCTTGCATCTTCATATTTAAGGAGTTGAAAAAAGTCTATGGTTTGGGAAGGGGGTTTAATAGAATTTTTTTTAGCCATTAGTATGTAAGAATGTATCTATATGTCTGATTAGATGCCTGGATGAGTGGGGAAACAGGTAAATATTTTCATGAGAATGTGTGAGCTAAAGAAGAGTGTATATAAGTTATAGAGTTCTCCCTGAGAGGTGAAACAGTGAAGGCATTGGTACTAAAAAGAAGCCATTGAAAATAGAAAGAAGACATATTGGAAATCCAGCTTAGTCATTTTAACCCTATTGTGAGAATTAAAAAATTCTCAATACCTGCAGTATCCTGTTTTCCATGGACTCAATATAAATCTTTGATTAAGGACATTTCTTTTCTTCAGGCAAACTCATTAGTTACTGGCCTTGGAGTACAATTTATAGATTGATTATTTATTTATGAGAGAGAGAGAGAGAGACAGAGAGAGAGAAAGAGACAGAGAATCACTCTGGAATTTTTGGTGTTGGGGGACAAATTTGGTATCTTAAACATGCAAGTTATGAATTCTAACATTGTGAAACACCTTCCAGATACAGAGGGTAGTATTTTAAAGGTGATTATCAAATTATCAGTTACTCCATAAGAGAATACTGTTGTTTCCCAACTCAGGGATTCTAAGTCATCCTCAAATAACATGCATAAAATGTGTGTGCTGTATTAAAAGGAGAAAGCCAACTAAAGAATGACTCTAGGGCACTTCACGCCAAGGGCCTAAGAGGTGAATCAGAAAGAGAAAGAAAGTGACTGTAGATACATTGTCTTGGCCATTAGCAAGGTAAACACTAAAGAAATTGATTCTGAAATTAATGCTGTAAATGGAGAATTTTGTAATACCAAGAGACATCTTGAATGGTGTACACAATGTTCTGTACTAACTTGACAGCAGTGATAACAACCATTCAGCACTTAGTATGTTTCAGATACTGTGCTAAATAATTATACCAATCTCCCATTTAATATCCAACACATACACGTGAGGTATTGCTGTTACTTCTGTTCAATATGTGGTTTGAATTGGTGTGGAGAAATCCAGTGAATATTTAAAAAATATATAGATCAATTTTACAGCTTTGGTCACAGGTCAGGATTTGTGAGGACTATAGATTAGCAGCAGTCTTCAGGACATATTAAACTACTATAATCCAACAGCTGGAGGAGTTTTAGGGAAAATTCAGTAAATATTCTATTGCCTTTATGTATAATAGAGGTGTAGCTGTCCTGAATATACAACTGTGCACAGTTCCCTTTGCTCAACCTCAAAATATAAAAGTAACCTAAGTAGGAGGCTGAATGGGGGAAGACAACTGCTACATGTAGCGAGGATTATTAGCCTCTCAGGGAAGCTAGGGCATGGGTGACCTCTGCATGGACTCTCACAGAGGATCCTTGGGACACCTCTTGAATGCACAAAACAAGGCAGAATGAAACACTGAGATGACCCAAAGGACACTCTCTATGCTTTTAGATTCCTAGAATGTTTAAGCCAGAAACTACAAGTTTATTTTATTCAGCAGTTTTTCAAAGTTTTTAGTGATGGAAATATTTTGTTAAATGAAATTTTGTATGATAAATTCCAATACTAAAAGTATATAAAGTAAATCTTTTTGAATTGGATACAAGGTTTCACTGGCTTCATACCTTCCTAAATTCCTAAATTGTGACACAGTGAGAGGGATTGTTATGGACAAGATAATATAATGAATGACGAACAAGTGTCTTAGAAATGCTTTATCAGCTCAACTCCATCTTCGCCCCAGTGCTATCTAGGGCAGTGTGGGTCAGGGTTTATCTGGCATGAAAGTGACTTATGCTTAATGCCTAGCTTTGTCATAAATGTATCCACTAGGGATCTTCCATGACTCATCTGTCAGCTGTTTCTCTCAATTCCCTCCACGCCAAATACCAACAATGAGAGAAGATGTCAGATTAGTGATCTTTCGGGACTTTGTTTTGGTCTGTTACCTTTATATGACCCTTAATGAATCTTCTTTATCTCAGAAGACAAGTCTTTGACAAGATAGTGGTAGTGTAGGAAAGAGAATAGTTATTTTGATGATTTTATGAGGCTAAGTACAGAGGAGAGGGTAATAGCATCCAAGGCAGAGGCAGACCTGGGATTCTACTCATGACCCTGCCAATCTCCAGCTGCATGACTTTGTGCAAGTTAGTCTCTTAGCTTTTGTACAAAATACAGAAGAAACTGTGGGACATATGTTCAATGAAGTACTATTCTGAAGTTTAAAAAGATGATATTGTGTTCTTTGGGAGATAATGGATGAAACTGAGGTTACTATGCTTTGTGAAGTAAGAAGGAGAGGGACTATGGAGGTTATTGAGGAGCAGGGATGGGGGTGGGGTAAAGAACTTTGGTGGTGGGTGTAGTGTGGAACTGTCATCTTCTAATCTTGTAAATCACTGTTAAGGGACTAATAAAAATTTGAAAAATTACAGTAGAAGACTACTCAGGCAGGTTTTGAAGTGAGACCATAGAAGTTAAAATCACAAATCCTTCACTTATTAGGCAAACCATTTAATATTTCTGTGCCTCTACTTCTTCATCTGTAAAATCAGGACAATAAGGCCCATCTCAACAATTGTCAAAGTTAAAATGAGTCCATTTATGGGAAATACCTATAAAAGTCCTTGGAATGTAATAGGCACACACTTAATTCTGGCTATTTATTCATGCAACAGATATTAATTGATCATTGACCATGAGGTAGACACTGTTATATGTACTGAAAGATACAGGAGAGAAAAAAAAAGTTCCATCCTTACATAAGTTTATAGCAATAAATGGAAAAGATGATGATAAGTAAAAATAGTACATTTTAATTAGGAGTGATTTTTTAAAAATAGTTGTTATTGCCATAGGTGAGGTGTAAATGAAATGGTCTGAAGAAAACAGTACAGTGCCTAACACTTAATTTGGGAGCTAAATAATTTTTCCTCTCTTACTGTCCTCTGGCTAGGTACTTTCCCCATACTCTGTCTGCCCTCTTTAAACACACCAGAGTACACTCTTACACTCACACTAAGTACCAAGGTAGCACAGCTTTTGTTCTATTTCACTTTCCTTTTGCATGTCTTAAGTGTCCTTTCTTACTCACATTCCTGAGCAGTAATGGGTTAAGAAAGAAACCCTGCCAATTTGATTGATGATGTGCTATTGCTCTTCTGACTCTTGCCCTCCTATCTAATGTCTAAGTGCTGATTTCTACTTGGAACCTTTGAGCCATCCCAGTATGAGATACTTAGTTGCTGTTTGCTCCCTAAGAGTGCTTGTCTTCTCCTCTTCTCACTAGAAAATGCCATATTCTTCTCATTGAATGAATATGCCATTTCTGACTACATCCTGAATTCCTGGGGACTATAGTGTAGCTCCCCAACTGTGCTCCCTTTATTGGTGAGTGACAAGCAAGGCTGGAGCCAGCTGTCATGCTTTTATTTATAGTCCAAGTCTGTAGGGTCAGGGTAGGTATTGCTAATGTACAGTGTAGAAGCTAATTACACCACCCATATTCCAAAAGACATCATTGCAAAAATGTCAAACAACTTGATTACACCAAAGATCAGAATTACAATGTTGCATACCACTTAGAGAACACTTTTAAGAGCCTTTTGAGTCAGGGGTAAAAAGGAAACTGAAGTCTCTTGCTGACTTAATGATCATGTTTGAAGCAAATGGGAAGTAAAAAATATAACTATGAAAGAACCAATAGAGATATATAACAAGGTTTCTTAGGTATTACTGTAGTGCATTGAGTTCCAGGATATCAAAGAAACCTAGACCTTGGAGGGACCTAAAGTAATCATGTATTCCCGTGCTTTCTAAATCTGTGGAGTTGGTTCCTGTTGAAGTTTCCATGCTGATGAAAAATATGTCTGTGTATGCATTTTGAGATAAGGTTAACAAGTGACTTTTTTTTTTTTTGGAAGGATGGTCTTTTTCTCTATAATTTTTATTTTCTTGTGTTGTATGTTGTTGATAAAATGTGTGTGCATCTCTGTGTATCTTTGATGTTATAGACTGAGTAGAACGGATGATAACCTCCTCAAAAATGTCTATATCTTAATCTCCATGGTCTGCAAATTATCTTTCATGATAAATGAGCTTTAAGTCTTTGTATTGAATTAAGATAGCTAAGGAGCTGATTTTAAAATATGAGATTATTCCTGATTATATGAGTGGCCCACTATAATCACAGGGATTCTAAATTGTTAAAGTTTAACATGATAAAGTAATATGATATGAAAAAAAATTGGGAAACTATTGTTCATTTTGAAGGTGAAAGTTATAACTTGTGGGCTGGGCGGTAGCACACCTGGTTAAGCACACATAATGCCAAGAGCAAGGCTTGGTGCAAGGATCACTATTCAAGCCCCTGGATTCCCCCATCTGCCTTGGAGGTAGCTTCACAAGCAGTGAAGCATGTCTGCAGATGTCTATCTTTCTCTCCCCCTCTATCTTCTCCCTCTCTCTCAGTTTCTCTCTTTCATGTACAGCGGCAACAACAACAGTAGGAAAAAATATGGCTGCCAAAAGCAGTGGATTTGTAGTGCAGGCACTGGGCATGAAGCCCTAGAGATAACCCTGGAGGCAAAATAAATAAATAAATATTTTTTAAAAACCAGTTAAAATATAAGAAAGATAAAATGGTGTTTAGAAATTGAAAAGACAAGAAAAAAGATTATTTCTTAAAGATTCCAGACAGAAAATATGTCTTGCTGATGTCTTCATTTTAGTTTGGAAAGGCTCCTACCAGATTTCTGACCTATAAAACCGGAAGACAAATAAACCTGGATTATTTTTTAATCTTTGTTTTTGGGTAGAGACAGTCAGAAATTTAGAGGGTAGGGAAGATAGAGAGGGAGAGAGACTGAGAGATACTTTCAACACTATTTCACCACTCACAAAGCTTTTCCCCTGCAGGTGGGGGCTGGGGGCTCGAACCTTTGTCCTTGAGCATTGTAACATGTGCGCTTAACCAGGTGTGCTGCTGCCAGACCCCTTAAACCTGAACTATTTTAAAGAACTATATGTGTGCTAATTTGTTGTAGTGCCAAGTAGAAAACTAATAGACTTAACAAAAATCATTTAAATGCTTGTAACTCTAGATAAAGCTATAATCCAATCTTCTTTCCTCCTTCTTTGAAAGGGGGTCAGAACACTAGCTTATGGCCCAGAAATCCCTCTCCTAGAGAAAACAAAAACACCGATACCTGTGCTCACCGATATTCATAGCAGCACAATTTGTAACAGCCCAGATTTGGAAGCAAACTAGAAGTCCAATGGATGAATGGCTAAGAAAGTTGTGGTACACATATACAATGGAGCTTTCAAGATGATGAGATCATCTCCTTTGCAATATCTTGGTCAGAACTTGAAGGGATCATGTTGAGTTAGACTAATAAAGGTAAAGACCAATACTGAATGATCTCACTTATAGTGGAACTTAAGAATAAAGGACAATAAAGGAGGACATACAGTGAAACTTGGACTAGGTGTGGTATATTGCACCAAAGCAAAGGACTCTGGAGAAGGAGTGAAAGAGACAGGATGAAGGGACACCTAGGTTCTGATTGGTCTCCTAGACACTAATCAAGGGGAGATATGAAGCTGTACCTATGTATTAAGACTATGAGGTAAACCATTAACCTCCCAACACATAATATTTTTTAAAGGGCATTTAGTCAGGCCTATGTATTACTTATACTCCCTGTGACTGATAAACACAATATGCTAAACTGGTCTGAACTAAAAGTTATCAATAATAAACTTAAGTCCAATATATAAAAAGGGGGTCATGGATACAGTATCCTATTGTGGAGGAAGATGACAAGTTGGTGGAGGATATACAATGTTTTCACCAATCATGAAGAAATACAAAAACAAAAACAAAAAAAACTGTACACATATGACAATAACTTATGGTTTCCCTCAATTAAGTTAATTTAAAATGAAAATAATAATTACTTATCCAAGAAGTCCAAAAGTTTGGCTATTAATGACATAGTTCAACTTCCCAGTCAGTACAGAAACTCCCTCCTTTGAAGTTGTACTACATCTCCTTGAATACCTTTACAAAGAAGGAGTTCACTACTCACAAACAGGCATTTTCCTTAAGAGCATTTCTGATGGTTAGGGAACTACTACTTAAATGGAACCTCATCTACTTATTGGGCTTTTTGAGTGCTACATGATTAATCAGATTTCAATCCACAGTACCTCAACTTACTTTTACAGGAAGTCCAACAATACAATTTATGTACTTGGACAATACATAATGAGTATTAGGCATTCAAATGCATACCTTTAGACACTCTCTCTATTGCTTTATTTGTTGTTAGACTAAAAAAAAACTGGCTAAAAGATTCTGGCCTCTGCATAAATCCCTATGACTTTCATAAACTCTTTCACTGTTCTTTTTTTTTATTAAAGTTTACTTCTTTTTTATATTTTATTTATTTTATTTTTGAGAGAGATGCAGAGAGAGAAAGACACAGAAACACCAGAGCACTGCACAGCTCTGGCTTATTGTGGTGTGGGGGATTGAACCTGGGACTTTGGAGCCTCAGGTGTGAGAGTCTGTTTGCATAACCATTATGCTATCTACCCCCGCCTCCTTACACTGTTCTAACTCCTTTCCCTTGATCATTAAGCTCAAGGTGATAAGAACCCTGTAGTCCATTACATCTGCATCCTAGTCTCTGATTCCATGGCTCAGCTGCATTTGATATTGTTGACCAGGTTTCCCTCCTCTGAAACTCTTCTTCTGTGATTCAAGAGTGCTAAACTCTGTTGATTCCTTTACCTCTCTTACTATTCTTTTCAGTTCCCACTATGTTCTCCCACCCCTTGATAAATATATATCCAAAAATTTCTCTCTTGATCCTGTTTCATCTTACTCCAAGTGGCTCTATTTTTAATTCAATAAATATGTGTAAAGTTCCTGGTATGTATCAAGGGGGTCTCATCTCTCTATCTTCTTTTGTTGATGATTTCTAAGTACAGTTATGCATTGCTTACCAATAGGGATATGTTCTGAGAAATGTAGTTAGACTACTTTGTTGTTGTGCAAATACCATAGAGATAATTACAAATACCCAGATGGAATAAACCACTATACACCTATAAACTTTTGGGACTGCCCTAGTATATGCAGTTGTCATTGCCTGAAATGTCTAGTGTAGACAACTTTGAATACTTGTAGCTTTAGATACATCCCTGATCTCCAAGTTCCTGATTCTAACTGCTTATAGAATAGCCTCATCTTATAGAATAGCCTCATTCAACTGCTTATAGAATAGCCTCATCTCATGCCTTTATGCTATCACACACACACACACACACACACACACACACACACACACACACACACACACACACACACACACACACACATTGTTTTTTTTTTCTCCTATTCTGTAACTGTGTGTCTTATCTTGCCACTGTTTCTCCTAGTGAATCATTCTTCTTCCATTCACCTAAGCTAGAGTCTTAATAAGGGTTATCTTTGCTTTCTTTCTTTTCCTCATTCCTCTATATCTTTTGCTTCATTGATCCTATCTCTGCAACTTGTGCAGTACTCATATACTTTCTGTTCATTTTCAGCTTTAGTTTTAAACCCTTCTCAGACTATGAGAGTAGAGTTATAAATGACTACTCACTTCCTGTATTTTCCCCAGTCTATTTCCCTTCTTTCTTTTTTCTTTTAACTTCTGAATACAACTATCTGCTCAGAATGTATCCCTACTCTCAGTTCTGCAATAATCTGCCCTGTGTACGCACTTTAATGAATTAACAAATAAACCTTTGCAAGTGAGGCAACTAAGCTTCTCAATATGGGTTATATAGACACTTGGGGCTGGATAGTTCTTTGTTATGGGGAAATATCCTGTGCATTGTAGAATGTTTAGCATGATTTCTAAATACTACCCAGTAGATGCCAGTAGCACCTCCAACCCCACTACTCAATTGTGACAACCACAAATGCCTCAAAACATCATTAAATATTCTCTGGAAATCAGCATCATTATCTATTTTCTTATTCCTCCTTATCCAACATGTAATAACTGTAGAGTTTTATTATTACTTCCTCTATACACATAACCTAACAAAAATGCACACTTACCTAGATCTCAAAGGAGTTGCTTTAGTGGCAGAAATTAGTAGGGTTGATATTTTGGACATTTCAAAAACCCATTATATATGCAGATATCTCCCTAGTCTTGCCTTTAAACTGGTTATTTGTGCTTTAACTGGGAATGCAGAAGAGAAAAATTTAGATAAAGGGTAGATGTGGTAGGTAGGGTGGGTGAAGGGTATTTGCCATCTCAACCTTTCTCCGTGTTTATGCAGATTAACCTTCCCATTCCCAGACTACTCTTTGGTCTTGGGTTATAGTAATCCCAGTGAGTACATATACATAACAGAGTCAGAGCAATTTGTTAGTTCCCTTCTCCAACTGATAAGTCTATGGGTTAATTATCTCTGTGTTAATTCTCTTAAGTTTTTTGCTCTCCTCTTAGAAATACATTGCTGGGGTGGAGCCAAGACAGCGAATCAGAGGCAATGCATGACCTGAGCTCTACAAGGAGGCTGCTTCAAAACTGGGAGTTCAGTTGATGGTAGGAATTCTGGGTCAGTAGTGGGATAGGAGTGCACTGGGTTGGCAGACAAGAACTAAAGAAGAGTCCTATAATTTATATTTGAGCTGGCAAACAGAGGCCAAAAAGGGAAAAAGGAATCAGGGAGATTGGCTAGGAGTTTTCTGTTTTTCTAGTTCCCAATCCCCCACACCAGCTACTCCTGATGGGACTCCTGTGGAGGGAATTTCTTTAGCAAGATTCCTGGATCATCAGGGGTGTCTTTTTTTCTTTTTCTTTATTTTTATTGTTGTAGTTGTTATTGATGTCATTGTTGTTGGATAGGACAGAGAGAAACAGAGAAATATGGGGAAGACAGAAAGGGGGATAGAAAGATAGACACCTGCAGACCTGCTTCACTGCTTGTGAAGTGACTCCCCTGCAGGTGAGAGCCGGGGGCTTGAACCAGCATCCTGACACCAGTCATTGCACAGGTCCTTGCGCTGGTCCTTATGGTTTGTGCCACCTGCTGAGGGGTGTCTTTCAAATGTGTGTCATTCAAAAGACATTAAAGGTAGCAGGAACTCTTTCTGAGTGACAGAAAACCTGGCCAATCAGAGTCTCGGTCTTGCCTGGGGTAAGGTACCTGTGTTTTTCTGCTGACGCTTAAGTTTGCCTGATAATTATCTCTTACAATTGCCTATTTTTAGCTTGGTTTAGGAAAGAGAAGAAGCTGTGTGGAGCCAATCTGTATTGGTTCAATCTTCTGACTGTTAGGGAATGTTATCTAATTTTATTATATTATAATGATTAGTTGTACTTGTCCATTATCTCCCTCTCCAACTTGAGCAAAAGTAGCCATCACTGCTTCTTCCATTGATAGGTGATTGGGTGTACTACACATTCTGGGAGGGACTTACCCTTCCCCCTTTTCTCTACTTCTCTTTTTGTTTCCTTAAAACTGATATGGAAAATCTGTTTCCTTTCACTGTCTTTTCTTTCTTTCTTTTTTATTCACTGTCACACATTCATGAATTATCTTGTAGAAGTTTGACTGAGAGTAGATTATTTCTTCATCTTCTTCTCTCTCTTTCTGCCCTGTGTCTCTCTCTTCTTCCCTTCTCTCTCTCTTCCCACTATCTCTAGAACTTATAATTGACAGTTTATTTCTTACTTGTCTATTCTTACTTTTCCTTGTTTCTTTTCTTTCATTTGTTTTCTTTTACTTATTCTTCTCCTTTGTTTATTTATTTATTTATTTATTTTTAGAGTGGAAATGTTGTTTGACTATTTGGTTTTGGTTGAACTGCATTAATCTTTGCTTTGGCCACGATTGTACTTTCTGAGGTTTGTGACTTCATCTGAGAAAAGACTGTAGTGTGGCCTACAATCACACAGCACAACTGAAGAGTGACAAGACAAAAAAAAAAAAAAAAACCTGACCAACTAAAAAGTAAGGGTCAAATCGAGAGCAAATGAAATTGTTAACACATTGAATGAGGACAGGACCACAGAAGAAACTCCAAATAAGTCAGAAGCAGCTATAGATAAGAGAACTATCCAAACAGTAATGGAACTACTAGTTATAGAAATGAGAACAACTGTTGAGGAAAGGACTATCAGAAATAGGGAAACAGCAGATGAGATCCTCAAGGAAAATACTAGCTACCTTGAGGTAATTAGAGAACTGAAAGCTGAAATAGTTGAGCTAAGAGTACACCTAGAAGAACAAGCTAATACTGTAAATGAACTGAAGAAGGAAGCTGAGGAAGGGAAAGCAGGTTAATAGAAGCAGAAAAAAGAATTAACCAGGCAGAGGATGAGCTAGAGAAAACTAAGAAGGAGGTGAAAGAGCTAAAAAAGAGATTGAGAGACACTGAAAACAACAGAAACGTATGAGATGAGCTCAAAAGAAGTAACATTCGTATAATTGGCCTACCAGAGGAAGAAATAGAAGAGGGGGAAGTAAACATTCTAGAGGAAATAGTAGAAGAAAATTTCCCAGACCTAAACAATAGAAAGGGCTTTAAGATTCAAGAGACCCAGCGAGTTCCAAACAGAATCAACCCAGACCTGAAGACACAAAGACACATCATAGTTACAATGAAAAGAATCAAGGATAAAGAAAGGGTCCTAAAGGCTTCAAGAGAAAAAGAAAAAGTCACATACAGGGGAAAACCCATAAGACTATCAGCGGACTTCTCCACTCAAACTCTAAAAGAAGTAGACTGCCTCTTATAGTCTATTGATAGTATTTTTGTAATTACATGGAGTATCTCTAAATGTTGGCAAATAAAATATTCATTATCATTATTTAAGCTGTAGCATGGGTGTTTCAGTGGTAGAATTCTCACCTGTCATTATCAACATTTGATCTTACTGGCATATGATGGCCAAAGAATGTATGAAGTGACATATGAACACATGTATTTTGAAAATTTCATTTTGTCATGTAAGTGAAAACCATCTTTTCATTAGTGTCAGAAATGGCAGATGTGCTGAGATGGGCTATGCTAAAGTGATGTGTTTTATGTTGATATGGTATTTGCACAACAACAAAGTAGTCTAACTACATTTCTCAGAACATATCCCTATTGGTAATCACTGCATGATTGTACTTAGAAATCATCAACAAAAAGAGGTAGAGAGATGAGACCCCCTTGATACATACCAGGAACTTTACAAATATTTATTGAATTAAAAATAGAACCACTTGGAGTAAGATGAAAGAGGATCAAGAGGAAAATTTTTGATAAGAACTTTAGATTTTATGTTAAGGATTATGGAAGAAAATCTTAGAAGGATTTTTATCATTGGTATTCTATAAATTGATCTATATTGTTTTCGTTTTTAACCAAGATTTAGTTCATCTAATATACAGTATTGATACTGAGATTATTAAAACTATTTCTTGGTACTTTTGTACTGTGATGGGCATCTCTATGGTTCATTCCCTAATTTTCTGTGTGACCTTGGGCCACTTACCTCACTGGGCTTCAGATTTGTTATTTGTAAGCCAGTAGAACTAACACTTGACCTTACCACTTCACAAGGATGTGCTCACAATTAATGTAAATAAGAGAAACTCTCATTTGAAAAATTACAAAAACTGCTACCTCTGTATGTATTATTGGTTCTTCACTCCCAGTAATCACCAATCCCAAAAGAAAAAATTCAACATAATTGTCATTCTTTCCAGCTTTAGCTTGTCATTCACCCAGGTATCACCATCAATCATTTTAAAAGTCAGAGAAATTTCTTGACTTACAACTCATTTTACATGGAATTTAGCACAACTCCTAATTTAAAAGTTAACTGATCTACTGATTCAGTCATAGTCAATGAAATAATTTCTAATGCTGGGCAAGAAAGTGATGAACTACTATGATGCCTCTGAATCATTCCAAAGATTTTCACAGACAGATAAGAGTTTCAAGTTTGATATCATGTCCTAAAGCATTTTTAATCCATTAAACTATTTTGTGACCCATGTTGGGGGGAGTCATAAAAATCAATTCATAAAAGCTAAATAGTAGTTATCTATTACCTTATCTATACATTACAAAATATTTCATATATGAAAAACATTTAAAAGCTAATAAGATATTTACATCCATTGTCAGCCAATAAGACACACTTTAGGGGGCCAGGTGGCATGCACCTGATTAAGACCACACATTACAGTGCACAAGGACTCAGGTTCAAAACCCTATCTCTTACCTGCAGGGGGAAAGCTTCACAAGTTGAGAAGCAGGTTTGCAGGCCTCTATCTGTCTCTTTCCTGCTCTACCGCCCCCTCCTCTCTCGATTAATCTCTATATCTACCTAATGATAAATAAATAAAATATTTTTTAAATTTTTTAAAAAAGAAAACACAATTTTATTTCTCACTTTGAATTCCTTAGTGTTCATATGGTCTATGACACAACAACCTACTAAATAGTGCATAAATCCCTTCCATAGTTTCAACAACAGGTGGGTATTTTATCTCCATTGTGAAAATTTCAGGTGAAGGTTACCTCACTGTTTTCCAAAACAGTGCATTTCATTTTTAGATGAATCAAATTATTATAAATGTCTTGACTATACTGAGTACAATTCAACCTCTCTGTATCCTTTATCACTTTTGTACTCTTTTCCATATCTGAAGTTCATTGAAAATATCTTACCCTTATGTTAATGTCAACTGTTAAACATCTGAAGATATATGCCCCACATATCTATGCCTTACTTTTTCAAACTAATCATCCCTAGCACTTCTAATGTATGGCATAACACCCAGGCTTTCAAGACTATGGTCCACATATACTTGATGTGTTTTAGTTAAATGTAACTCTAATAGTTTGGTGTCCAGGACAAAGCACTCCACTATAACCAAAACTGACTAAATCAGAATATATGGAACTGCTATTCCTCCAACACCCATTTGGATTAGACATCATATATCAATTCTGATAGCACTGATTTTCTTTTTGCTTTCCTACTACAGAATTCACTTTGGAGTCTGTTCCTACTTCATGGTCTGGAATTTATATTCCAAATACTTGATTAAGGAATTTCTACTAAATCAAGCTACCTTAACCTTGGATATGTGTTGCTGGCTTCTTTTACTAAAGTACCTGTTTAAATACCTTTTAACAACTTACAAGACCTCATGGCCTTGATATAGCCCTTTTTAGTCTTGTTTTGTCTAATAGTTTGTTATCCATCACTCTCAGTTATGTATTATCTACACATTAGATCAGCCTGCTTTGGACAGTGTTAAGTTATAGAGAAATATACTGATGACAGAAGGGTTAAAGACAGAATCATTTGACAGGATATTTCATTATTCAACCTTGTACTTTTCAGAATGACAACAGTTGACTAGAGTTCTTTGGTCTTTAATACATCTGCAGTGTGGTTAATATCAATGACAATACTAGCATTAGTTTATCAACATGTTTACAGGTCTCAATTTTAGGAAGAAATAACTGGAATGATTTTCTTCTCTCCCTGTGTTTACATATAGTTTTACTATTTATGGGAAGAAGTTAAAATAGAAGAAAATTCTAGAATTCTTAGAGAGTAGTCTCCTAGTAAAATAATAAGGCACCAGAGGAGTTGGGGAGTTTTGGAAAACTACTTCTTTCTACCTTCTAACTCAGTCAGTGAGTGTATCATTACCTAAAGTAAGTAAAAAAGTTGACTCATTTTCCTTTGTTGCCAAAAAAAAAAAAAATAAATAAAGCCTGGTCTATAGCCAGACCTCCTACCTTCTGCATCACATAAAGATCTTAGGTACATACTCCCAGAGGGATGGAAAATAGGGAACCTTCCAATGGAGGGGATGAGATATAGAACTCTGGTGGTGGAAAGGGTATGAGATTGTACCCACTTTATACCACAATCTTGTTGATCATTATTAAATCACTAATAAAAAAATAAATAAACACAGCAAAAAGGGCTTGTCTGCTTTACAAGCAGAATAATTTATGTCTGGTTAGTTCCTGGGATCTATGGTCCTCAACATACCTGTATGCTAGGAAGCTTTAAAGAAATAATAAATAGTCTTGTAAAAATTTCCCAAATGCAATCCTAATGGGAAGTGACTCTCAAAAAGTTATTTTTACAATAATCAGGAATGACGGTTATACCAAAATAGCTCATCAATGGTTTGCTTGAGGGTGAAATGTTTTTAATAACTATCTTGGAGAAATATACCCTTGAGATATCAATAATCCTTTAAATCAATATTTCTTCAATGAAGTGATACTGATGATGGGAAAAACAAAATAGTTCATCAAAATAACTGCAATAGAGATTTATATAATCTCAGGGCCAGGCAATGGCTCCACTGTGGCTCCTGGTTAAGCAAACATAGTACTACACAAAAAGATATGCGCATGGACCCAAGTTCAAGACTAGCTCCCCACCTGCAGGGGAACACATCACCAGTGATGAGGAGAGTCTGCAGGTGCCTATTTTTCCTCTCCCTCTATTTGTCTCCCTATCCACTCTGAATTTCTATCTGTCCTGTCTAATTAAAAAAAGAAAGAAAGAATGGTCACCAGAGTTGAGGGGTGGAGCCAAGATGATGACTTGGAGGCAGCTGCAAGCGTGAGCTCCAACAAGCAGCGGCTTATGACGTAGGATTTGCTGGATAGGGTAGCATACTGGGCCTTCAGCAAGAAGGTGAATAAGGGTTCTTAAGTGCGACACCAAGGAGGGGTCCTATAGCTCACTTTTAGGTTAGAAAATGGAGGAAAAAGAAAGGAAATCTTTTGATTATTTCTGAAGCTCACCCCTCCTCACCACCCCAGAACCAGACCCTAGGGGCTAGAGAGCTGCTCCTATTTTCTGAGATATTTTCTTTACCAAGATTCCTGGCTCACCAGGAGTGTCATTCCAAAACTTTTTCTTTTTGATTTCCTTCTCTCTCTCTCTCTCTCTCTCTCTCTCTCAATCTCTCTCCTCTAAGTGGCAAGAGCTCTATTTGAGAGACAAAATATCTGACCAGTCAGAGCCTCACCCTTGTCTGGGAAAGACTACCTGGAGGTTTTTGTTTGTTTTTTTGTTTTGTTTTGTTTTGTTTTAAACTTCTTACAATTGGCTGTCTGTGCGCAGGCTGCCTGAGCCAATCCGGAGCCGTCCAAGCTGCAGACTGACTCCTAGGGTTTTTTACTCTGTTCTATTTTATTATTATTATTATATATGTGTGTGTCCTATTTTCCCTCTCCTTCTTCAGGTTGTCCAAAATTAACTTATTATTTTATCCATTGCTAGGTGACTGGGTGTCCTATCCAATGTGAGAGGAACTTATTTCACTCTACCTCTTCCCTCCACTCTCCTCTCCTTTTCCCCTCCTCCTAGCTAATTAAAAAACAAAAAAAGACCTCTTTCCTTTCACTGCTCTTTTCTTTTCTTGTTCTTGTCTTCTTTTCTTCCTTCCTCCTTCTTTTGCTTTCTGAATTCACTGATAATCGTTTGCGAATTATTTTGAGGAAGAAATCTAACTCATAGTGGACTCCCTGTTTGTGTGTGTCTTCTTTACTTCCCTTTGCCTTTTGCTATCCCTAGAATTTTGAGTAGACAGTAGATTTGCATAATTGTCCATTCTTGCTTTCCCTTTTCTCCTTTCTCTTTCTTTTTCTTTTGGAATTGGTTGCTATTTTTTGTGGACTGGAGGTGTTGTTTGGTTAGCTGGTATTGGTTGAACTGCATCAATCCTTGCTTCAGTTACTATTGTTCTAATTTCCGAGGTTGGTGACTGCATTTGTCATAAAGGTATTTAGTATAGCATGGCTTGCACTCAAAAGACAACAACTGAAGAATGACAGAACAGAAAAATAACAACACATCATTAAAAATGGTTAAATCAAGAGCAAATAAAACTGCTACAACAATGAAAAAAGACAGGAGCCCAGAAGAAACTCCAGTCAGAAATAATCATAGATAAGAAAAGCGTGCAAGCAATAGTACACCTAACAATCACAGAAATGGAGACAACTATGGAGGAAAGGCCTATCAGAATTAGGGAAACAGCAGATGAGACCCCCAAGGAAAACACAAGATACTTAGAGGTAATTAGAGAACTGAAAGGTGAAATAGCTGAACTAAAAGGTCAATTAGCAGAAAAAGCTAATACTATAACAAACTGAAGAAAGAAGATGAGGGAAGGGAAAGTAGGCTAAAAGAAACAGAAAACAGAATTATCCAGATAGAGGATGAGCTAGAGAAAACTAAGAAAGAGGTAAAAGAGCTCAAAAAGATATTGAAAGACACTGAAAACAACAGCAGAGTCATATGGGATGATCTCAAAAGAAGTAGCATTCTTATAATTGGCCTGCCAGAGGAAGAAAGAGAGGAGGGGGAAGTAAACATTCTAGAGGAAATGATAAAAGAAAAATTCCTGAGGGGTTCCCGGAAGATGGCGGACTGAGAAGCTGCTAGCGGCTTTAGCTCTAACCACATCTCCTGGAAACAGTAGAATTTTCTGCCTTTAATAGGCCAATCAATAAGGGGTCCTAGCAGTAACACCAAGGAGATGACTATAACTTAATTTGGGTTAAGAATTAGAGTAGAATAAAAGGGAAAATAATTTTTTTCCTTTTAATTATTAATCACACCTCCTCCCCCTTACCCCCCCCCCTATAACCAGTCCCTGGGGACCATCTCCTAGCAGGCTCCCCTACTGAGCTTCTGTCTTTACCAAATTCCTATCCCACCAGGAAGTATCATTCATTCTAAGTCTATACCCTTCTGAAACCTCTGGCCTTTTTTCTTTCTAAGTAGCCAACCCCCCATCCTCACCCCACATAGCTAATTAAATAATTAAAAATAAATAAATTTTTTAAAAAACCTTTCCTTTCACTGCTCTTTTATGACTGTTCTTTTTCTTATCTTTTTCTTTTTTCTCTCTCTCTTTCTTTTTTTTCTTTTTCTCATTCTTGCCATCCTTTCTTCCTTAATCCTACAGCTTCCAAAGCCACAGCCCCCAGCCCCCACACCACCAAACAGTGTGCTTTATTGAATTCACTGATACACATTTGGGAATTATTTTGGGGAATAATTCTGACTCAGTGTGGACTCTCACTGCGAGTGTCTCTGCTCAACTTCCCTTCCTCCTTTAGCCACCCCTAGAATATACGGTGGATAGTAGATTTGCATAACTGTCTATTTCAACTATCCTTGTCTAGTCCTGAGGTTTTTTTTTTTTCTCATTCTTAACAATCAGCTGCCTCTGATCACAAGGTTTGAGGTAATATGGGACAGGGTTTTTATTTTATTTTTTTTACCCTGCTCTATTTTACTATTAATATTATATAAAGGCATATATCTTCTCCCCCTTTAGGTTGATCAGAATTAACTCTTAGCATATATTTCAGTGCTAGGGTAGTGGGCATCTTATCTATTGTGGGAGGAACTTGTCTCCTTAATCCTAACTCCTCTACAGACTCTCCCCTCCCGCCCCCTCCTAGCTAATCAAAAAAATTAAATTAAAAATAAAGTAATAAAAAAACCTTTCCTTTCACTGCTCTTTAATTACAGCTCTTTTTCTTATCTTTTCCCTTTTCTCTCTCTTGTCCCTTCTTTCTTTTTCTTTTTCTTTTTCTTTATCTTGTCATACACTTCTTCCTTCCTTCTTTTTTGCCTTTCTGAATTTGTGAATTATTTTGGGGAAGAAATCTGACTCAGAGTGGACTCTCTATGTGTGTATCTCTGCTCTAGTTCCCTTTCCCCTCTTGTTACCGCTAGAATATACAGTGGATAGTAGATTTGCATAACTGTCTATTCTTGTTATCCCTTCTTTCTTTTCTCTTTCTTATTCACTGGGATTTGGTTTCTGTTTTTTCACGGACTGGAGAAATTGTTTGGCTAACTGGTAGTGATTCAACTGCTTCAATACTTGCTTCAGTTGCTACTGTAATTCCTGAGGTTGGTGAGTGCAACTGTCATAAAGGTATTTAGTACAGTGTTGCTTGTACTCAAGACACAACAACTGAGGAACAACAGAGCATAAAAAAAGAAACACATAAATCAAAAAAAGGGTAGATAAAAAACAAATAAAACTGCTACTCCAATGAATGAAGACAAGAGCCCAGAAGAAACTACAAATCAGCCAGAAGTAACCATAGATAAGAAAAGTATGCAAGCAATAATAAACTTATTAATCACAGAAATGAAAACAACATTGGAGGAAAGGAATGGCAGTATTAGGGAAACAACAATTGAGACCCCCAAGGAAAAATTCCCAGACCTAAACAACAGAAAGGACATTAAAACTCAAGAGGCCCAGCAAGTTACAAATAGAACCAACCCAGACCTGAAGACATCAAGACACATCATAGTTACAATGAAAAGAAGTAAGGATAAAGAAAGGATCCTAAAGGCTGCAAGAGAAAAACAAAAAGTCACATACAGGGGAAAACCCATAAGATTATCAGCAGACTTCTCCACTCAAACTAAAACCCAGAAGAGAATGGCAAGATATCTATCGAGCCCTGAATGAAATAGGGTTTCAGCCAAGGATAATATATCCTGCTAGACTTTCATTAAAAATAGATGGAGGGATCAAAACCTTCTCAGACAGACAACAGTTAAAGGAGGCAACCATCACCAAGCCTGCCATGAAGGAGGTTCTAAAAAACCTCATATAAACAAGAACATCACCATAATACTTGTCATATATGAGAGCAAATAAAAAAAAAGTTCATTAATGGCACTACAACACATTAAATCCATAATATCAATAACTGTCAATGGCTTAAACTCACCCATTAAAAGGCACAGAGTGGGAGGATGGACCAGAAGACACAACAAAACCATATACTGCTTGCAAGAATCCCATCTGACCCAACAAGACAAACACAGACTTAAATTGAAAGGATGGAAAACTATCATACAGGCTAATGGTCAACAAAAAAAGGCAGGAAGAGTCAGTCTCATCTCTGACACAAGGGACTTTAAATTAAACAGAGTAATAAAAGATAGGCAAGCTCATTACATAATTATTAGAGAATCAATCGACCAAGAAAATTTAACAATTATTAACATCTATGGACTCAATGAGGGATCATCTAAATACATCAAACACCTACTGAAAGAACTACAAAAATACAAAAATGTAATACAATAATAGTGGGAGATTTTAACACCCCACTCTCACACTTAGAAAGATCAGTGAAGCAGAGAATCAACAAATTAAGAAGAGAATTAAATGAAGAGATGAACAGACTAGACTTCCTGGACATTTTCAGAGTTCTTTAACCCAAAAAACTGGAATACACATTATTTTTAAATCCACACAGCACATAATCTAGGTAGACCACAAGTTAGGCCACAAAGACAGCATCAACAAATTCAAGAGCATTGAAATCATCCCAAGTATCTTCTCAAACCACAGAGGAGTAAAGCTAACATTTAACAACAGAAAATTACTAAAAGTCACAGAATTTGGAAATTCAACAACACACTGCTTAAGAACCGCTGGATCAGAGAGACACTCAAGCAAGATATTCAAATGTTCCTAAAATCAAATGACAATGAAGACACAAGCTATCAAAATATTTGGGACACAGCTAAAGCAGTACTGAGAGGGAAACTCATAGCCACACAATGACATATTAAAGAACAAGAAAAAAATTAAATAAACGACCTTACCGCATGCCATAAGAACTTAGAGGAAGAGGAACAAAGGAACCCTAAAACAAACAGAAGGACAGAAATCACTAAAATTAGAGCAGAAATAAACAACATCGAAAATAAAAGAATCATACAAAAGATCAGTGAAGCCAAATGTAGGTTTTTTTGAAATATTAAACAAGATTGACAAATCCCTAGCCAGACTCAATAAAAAAGAGAAGACTCAAATAAATAGAATTATAAATGATAGAAGAGATATCACAACTGACACCACAGAAGTTCAGAAAATCATGTGAAACATCTATGAAGAATTATATGCCACCAAACTAGAAAATCTGGAAGAAATGGAAGAATTCCTACAAAGAGATGCCCTTCCAAAACTGAATGAACAACAACTATAAAACCTAAATGCACCAATCACAGATAAAGAAATTGAAACAGTTATTAAGATTCTTCCCAACAACAAAAGTCCTGGACCAGATGGTTTCACAAACTAATTCTACAAAACCTTCAGGAAACAGCTAATACCTATACTTCTAAACGCTCTTCCACAAGATCAAAGAAACCGGAACACTCCCTTCCACCCTATCTGAAGCCAACATTACCCTGATACTGAAAGCAGATAGGGAAACAACAAAAAAAGGAAAACTACAGACCAATATCTCTGATGACCATAGATGCCAAAATATTAAACAAGATCCTGGCCAACTAGATACAGCAGTATATTAAAAAGATTGTTCACCATGACCAAGTGGGATTTATCCCAGGAATGCAAGGCTGGTTCAACATATGCAAGTCAATCAATGTCATTCACCACATCAATAAAAGCAAAACCAAAAACGACATTATTATCTCAATACATGCAGAGAAAGCCTTTGACAAAATCACACACCCAATCATGCTCGAAACACTACAAAAAATGGTAATAGATGGGAGATTCCTCAAAATAGTGGATTCCATATATAGCAAAACTATAGGCAACATCATACTCAATGGACAGAAGCTGAAAGCATTCTCCCTCAGATCAATTAAGAGACATGGCTGTCCATTATCACCATTACAATTCAAAATAGTATTGGAAGTTCTTGATATAGCAATCATGCAAGAGAAAAAAATCAAAGGAATACAGAATGGAAAAAAAGAAGTCAAGCTCTCACTATTTGCTGATTATATGATAGTATACATAGAAAAACTGAAAGAATCCAGCAGTAACCTACTGGAAGTTATTAGGCAATATAGCAAGGTGTCAGGATACAAAATCAATGTACAAAAATCAGTGGCATTTCTTTATGCAAACACTAAATCTGAAGAAGAAGACATCCAGAAATCACTCCCATTTACTGTTGCAGCAAAATTAATAAAATACTTAGGAATAAAGCTGAAGAAAGAAGTAAAAGTTTGTATACTGAAAACTATGAGGTTAAAGGAAATAGAAAATGATACCAAGAAATGGAAAGACATCCCATGCTCATGGATTGGAAGAATAAATATCATCAAAATGAATATTTTCCATAGGACCATATACAAATTTAACAGGATACTCATCAAAGTGCCACCAAGCTTCTTTAAGAGAATAGAACAAAAACTGCAATCATTTATCTGGAACCAGAAAACACCTAGAAATGCCAAAACAATCTTGAGGGGAAAAAACAGAAATGGAGAAATCACACTCCCAGATCTCAAACTATAAGGCCATCATCATCAAAACAGCCTGGTACTGGAACAAAAACTGGCACACAGACCAGTGGAACAGAATTTAAAGCCCAGAACTAAACCCCCACAACTATGGACATCTAATCTTTGATAAGGGGGCCCAAAATAATAAATGGAGAAAGGAAGCTCTCTTCAATAAATAGTGCTGGGAAAACTGGGTTGAGATATGCAGAAGAATGAAACTGAACCACCTTATCTCACCAGAAATAAATGTCAACTCCAAATAGATCAAGGACATGGATGTTAGACCAGAAACTATCAAATACTTAGTGGAAACACTGGTGGAACACTTTCCCACATAAACCTCAAGGACATCTTTGATGAAACAAACCTAGTTGCAAGGAAGCCTAAAGCAGACACAAACCAATGGGACGATATCACATTCACAAGCTTCTGCACAGCCAAAGAAACTATCACACAAACAAAGGGAACCCTCACTGAATGGGAGAAGATCTTCACATGCCATACATCAAAGAAGAGACTAATCACCAAAATATACAAAGAGCTCAGCAAACTTAGCACCAAAAAAGCAAATGACCCCATAAAAAATGGGCAGAGGATATGAACAGAACATTCACTACAGAAGAGATCCAAAAGGCCAACAAGCACATGCAAAATTGCTCCAGGTCACTGTTTGTCAGAGAAATGCAAATAAAGACAACATTGAGATACCATCTCACTTTTGAGAGAATGGCATACATCAAAAAGGACAGCAGCAACAACAAATGCTGGAGAGGCTGTGAGGACAGAGGAACCCTTCTGTGCTGCTGGTGGGAATGTAAACTGGTCCAGCCTCTGTGGAGAGCAGTCTGGAGAATTCTCCCAAGGCTAGACATGGGCCTTCCATATGACCCAGTAAGTCCTTTCCTAGGGATATACACCTAGGACTCTGAAACAACCCAACCAAAAAGATAATGTGCACACATATGTTCATAGCAGTACAATATATAATACCTAAAACCTGGAAGCAATCCAGGTGCCCAACAATAGATAAGTGGCTGAGAAAGATGTGGTATATATACACAATGGAATATTACACAGCTATTAAGAATAATGAACGTACCTTTTCTGACCCATCTTGGATGGAGCTAGAAGGACTTATGTTAAGTGAGCTTAGTCATAAAGATAAAGATAAGTATGGAATGATCCCACTCATAAACAGATGTTGAGACAGATTAACAGACAGGGAAACTAAAAGCAGGATTTGACTGTATTTGTAGGAGGGCACCAAAGTAAAATCCCTGGGTTGAGGGTGAGGGTGGATGTTCAGCTTCGGGGGTGGGGTGGGGAGGGGGGATGGAAGGGAACACAGTCTTTTGGTGTTGGGAATTGTGTTTATGTACACTTCTATCAATCTGTAGTCATATAAAGCACTATTTAAATAATATGAGCGGGAAAAACTGATTGAATGTCTCAAACATTTCAAGCACAGTCTGAGTCTTTTTAATACATAGGCTTAGTCTTAGATATGTTGCCTCTCTTAAAAGCTTAGTCCAGGGAGTACAGAAGCAACCAGTGGTATAGCTATATACAAATAATATCAAAGGACATAAAATATGGTGATGGTGTGTATGATACAGCAAATCCTAACAAAGGGATTTTTCAAAGTTAAGACAATTGCCAAATAATGTGATTACAACAATAACTATCTATTGCCTTCTTAAACCCTGAGATAGCAGGAACCTCCCGCTTCCACTATAAAGCTTATATTTCTTCCAGTCCTGGGACCTCTAGCGTGTGTCTCACTTTCCTTCAAGCTTCTCTTAAGTCATACCATATGATATTGCAACCCCAATCCCAACCTAATCAATGCAAGGAGTATCAACTCAGCATGCTTCACATCAGATTCTGTCCAGAGAAGTCAGGCATGGAATGCCAAAACTTCACCCTCATTAACTGGGTAATACCTTTCCTTTCATGGTATTCTCTAATTCTATTCCAGGAGGTTCACTTTCTAACAATGTCCCCAAACCTAGATATAGACCAGGTCCAGCAAGATAGAGCATATGTTTACATGTATCCATAAATTAGGGTAAAATATATAGCTGAAAGCAAAAATACACAGTAGTCTTTAGTGAGTCAGTATAAAATCTCTAATGAAATAGTGTCTACTTAGACTTAGATACCCTCCTCACCTACTTCCTATTACAGTTCTCTCACTCACTCCAAAGCTAACCTTATCAAAGCAAGGACTGCAAAAACTGAATAAGGGCAAGAGACTGGCGTACTTTATCAATGACTCTTTAGTCACTATCAGACCATTGCATAAGCTGGGGCCTGAATCAAGGAGTCCTGAGATTCCCAAACAGACATGATGGGCTTAGACCTCAAATAAATCCCTGCCTCCATTGTAACCAGTTATTTCTATCAGGAACAACAAAATAGACCCCTTTGTGTGCCCCATAGGACCTTGCCCTCAACTTGGGTCAACAATGGTAGAGAATGTTCCATCCTTGAAGGTAGGATGGACAACATACTCTATGCTACACCTAGGGAAGATGGGTAGATATTGGGGCAGCATGGAATGTTCCTACTCATGACCACAGAATGTGAGCTCAGATCTACAGGGATGCAGAGGTCACATAGGCTCCTAAGCTAATTATGGATCCCAGATCAGATCAAATTGATAGGGTTTATGATCAGTCATATTTATACCCCTTTCCCATATTTGGGAGCTACTCTCTTCCCTGATCCAGCTTTCTGGTCTTTTTTCCAGCCATGACATCATCTCCCCAGACAATATCTTGGATCCATTGGCATATCAGATTTCAGGCTCAGGGGCAAAAGGAAAATGAAAAAAAAATAAAACTAGTATAGACACAGGCCCTTTGGAATTTAACTAAAATAACCTACTATCTATCTACAAAATGGAGGACCCCCCAACTCTTCATCTGCCCTCTTCCAGCCCTTAGGTCCATGGTTGGTAAACAATTTGTTTGGCTTTGTATTTTAACTCTCTTGTCAACCACCAGGTTCCAGATGCTAGCATGATGCCAACCAGACTTCCCTGGATAGACAACGCCACCAATGTGTACTGTAGCTCTGCTTCCCCAGAGCCCTTCCCCACTAGGGAAAGAAAGAGATAGGCTGGGAGTATGGATTGACCTGTCAACGCCCATGTTCAGCAGGGAAGCAATTACAGAAGCCAGACCTTCAATGTTCTGCCATCCCACAATGACCTTGGGTCCATACTCCAGAGGGATAAAGAATAGGAAAGCTATCAAGAGAGGGGATTGGATACAGAGTTCTGATAGTGCGAATTGTGTGAAGCTGTACCCCTCTTATCCTATGGTTCTGTCAATGTTTCCTTTTTATAAATAAATAAAAAAGAATGGTCACCAGAAGTGGTGGATTAGTAGTGTTAGCAAACCCCAGTTAGTGGAGGGGGAAATAAAAGGAAATCTATACAGTTTCAACTTCGCAACTGTGCTTTACCAGCATGAGGAGCAAAAGATTCACTTTGTTCTAACAAAAAAGGCCAGTTTTAATTAAAGACACATTTCTAACTTTAATTCAACTGGCTAGATTTTCTAAAAATATTTCCCCTCTCTTGGTCTGGGAGGACACTGTAGATTAATTTGTCAAGGAAGTTAAGAGGTGTCTATTCAATCAAGTTTGTGGCTTACATCCAGGCAAATCTCAGTGGCCCTTGCAGAACATTTCTGAGTCCAGATACTCTTCATTTTAAAGGTGCTTTTAGACTAGGAGTTAGCTCACTCAGTACAGTGTATACTTTAATGCACAATAATTCAGGTCAAGCCCCCAATCCTGCATGGGAGTAACTGTGTAGGTGAAGCTTCATGAATAGTACTGTGGTGTCTATCCTTCTCTCTCAGTCTCTGTCCACTTTCTCTATTTTAAATTAAAAAGAGGAGAACAAAGAGTCTGTCTTGGGTCAGGTGGTAGCGCAGCTGGTGAAGTGCATATGGTGCGAAGTGCAAGACCCAGTGTAAGGATCCTGTTTTGAGCCCAGGGTTCCCCACCTGCAGGAGGGTCGCCTTACAAGCGGTGAAACAGGTCTGCAGGTGTCTATATGTCTTTCCCCATCTCTGTCTTCCCCTCCTCTCTCCACTTCTCTTTCTCCTATCCAACAACAACAATATCAACAACAACAACAATAATAATAACCACAACAATGATAAAACAACAAAGGCAACAAAAAGGGGGAAAATCTGTTTAGGAGTGGTGAAATCAAATAGTCAGAATCCCCAGGCATAAAAATTAGGGGGTAATTTGTTAGCTGACAAAAATATCATAACTCAATTCTAAAAACAAGATCTTCGGAAACCAGTTTCTGCAAGTCTCTTTATAGTTCTTTGTCATAGGAAAACAAGGGCAACAATCAGAAAAGATCGATTTCAGGTTTCAGGGCCAACCTACATAAAGTACCCCTGGGACTCTACCCTGGGTGGTGGCACACCTGGTAGAACACACAAGCTCTTGGTTCCCACCTGTAATTGGGGAAGCATTACAAATGGTGGAACAGTGGTGTAGGTGCCTCTCTTTTTCTCTCCCCTCTCTCTCTCTATTTTGCTCTCTACAGGAAAAAATTATGAGATGGCTACCAGGAGTGGTGGAGTTGTCATGCAGGCACCAAGCACCAGCAACAATCCTGGCTAAAAAAGTACTAGAGAGAGGCAGTCTGGGAGTATGGATAGACCTGTGAATGCCCATGTTCATCAGGGAAGCAACCACTTTCTGCATCCCACAATGGCCTTGGGTCCATACTCCCAGAGGGTTAAAGAATAGGAAAGCTATCAAGGGAGGAGATGGGATACAGAGTTCTGGTGGTGGGAATTGTGTGGAGTTGTACCCCTTTTATCCTATGGTTTTGTCAGTGTTTCCTTTTTATAAATAAATTAAAAAATATAAAAAGTACTATTGTCTTTAAAATGAGAGAGAGAGAAAGAGAGAGAGAGGGAAAGAGAGAGAGAGAAGAAAGACTTCTTCAAAATGATCTCCCTATGTCTAGTAACTGTTTTGTTCAATATGGTAGCTATGAGCCACTTTTTTATAGTTAAACTAATTTGAAGTTAAATAAATTTAAGTATCCTGTTTCTCTCTTACACCATCCATACTTCACCTGCTTCATAGGCACATGTATTGAACAGCACAACATGGTACATTTCCATCCTCATAGACCACGGTGATTCAGAAAGTCCAATTAAAGTTGCCTCCTATGGACACCCAACAAAATATTTCAGATTCTAATCAACCAGCATTTATTTATTTTTTATTTTATTAGTGATTTAATATTAATTTACAAAGTTACATATCAATAGGGGTGTAATTCCATACTGTCCTATCACCAGAGTTCTCAATGCTCACTTCTTCCATTGCAAGCCACTACAGTTCTCCCAAGGTTGCAGACATGGGTTAATCATCATCTCTACAACTATCTGTCTAGATTTGACCCTAGTTGCCCCCCTTTTCTCTCAGGTCCATTCCTCTCTTAGCCTCCAGGTCACATATAACCCTATTACTACATCCAAATGCCGCTCCCCTTTTCCACCTCTCTCTCTGGGTTCTGATGGAGAAACAGCATTTTATTCAGTGCCCACTGTGTTACATGCATTTTACTAGCAACTTTCAAACTTTATTTATTTATTTATATATTTATTTTTTGTAGCAATGCAGCTTGTTTTTCAGTGGTCAGTGGAAAAGTGTCAGTGTGTAAGCACTGTAGTTGCTTTGTATTGTGATTTAAGTGTTCCTGAAAAGCCTCCCTGTCTTCAATTATCTTCCCCGTTGAATAAATTAGATTTGAAACATACATCCTTACTGGTGAAATTCCCTGTTAGCTGACAAATGTGCCTTGGAAGAGGAAAATGATGTTGGTATTACTCAATTCTGTGACCCAGGCACTAAGGAACAGAATACAGGTCAGATAAATTTTGATGGCTGGTATATGAGTCAGGACCACTAAGGGTCTTATTTTTTTCCCAGAGCACTGATGATTGAAAAGGAAGGAATGTAAGGATAAAGGAAAACAAATCCTTCCACTTATCCTTATGGTAGTGAAGGGGATTGAATTTAGTACTTCAAAGCCTCAGGCATGACAGTGTCTTTGCATAACCATAATGCTATCTACCCCCACCCATTCAAAGTCTCTTAATTAACCTCTATGAGAGTGTCTGTATGTTTGTGAGTAACCACAGGATGGGGACCTTTCGCCATATGAAGACATTGTCAAAAGTAGTTGCAGATTTTCACTGTATACTGATTAGATATACATGCTAAAATATCCTCTAATATGTATACAAACTCAGCAGATACTTTTCATTAAACCTTCAAATTAACCCTTTTTTTAATTAGGAGAACTAATGCTTTACATAGTAAATACAATTGTTGATAGGTAAAATTTATTAATTTTCTGCAAAACACTCTCACCCCCAGCGTAGGTCATCTTTCATTATCATGCTCCAGGACATGGAAGTCCCCATCTCCAATCCCCAGAGTCCTCTACTTTGGTGCATTATACAAAATCCAGTCTAACTTCTACTCTGTATTTCCCCTTTGTTATTATTTCTTAATTTCTGTCCATGAGTGAGATCATCCCATATTCATCCTTCTCTTTCTGGCTTATCTCACTTAACATTATTCCTTCAAACTCGATCCAAGATGAGGTGAAAAAGGTGAAATTCTTCTTCTTTTTTTATATTTATTTTATTTATTCCCTTTTGTTGCCCTTGTTGTTTTATTGTTGTAGTTATTATTGTTGTTGTCGTTGTTGGATAGGACAGAGAGAAATGGAGAGAGGAGGGGAAGACAGAGAGGAGGAGAGAAAGATAGACACCTGCAGACCTGTTTCACCGCCTGTGAAGCGACTCCCCTGCAGGTGGGGAGCCGGGGTTCGAACCGGGATCCTTATGCCGGCCCTTGTGCTTTGCGCCACCTGCGCTTAACCCGCTGCGCTACAGCCTGACTCCCGAAATTATTATTCTTAATAGCTGAGTAGAATTCCGTAGTGTATATATACACAACTTTATCAGCCAGTCATCTGTTGTTGGACACCAAGGTTACTGCCAAGTTCCGGCTACTACAAATTCTCCTTGGATCAATGAATTTGATTCCTTAGAATATATTAAATCTTCACTGAACCATTAAACCAAGGTCTGTACCATATGCTGTAGCTTTAGAGTTCTATTCTGAAGTTAGCTTTCATCTAATTTTATACAAAGGCATGCATAGGTGCCTGTGACAAGAAGACATAAAATACACACACACACACACACACACACACACACACACACAAACACACACACATTTCTTCTCCCTCTGTATTTCCAAGAACCCACTTTTATTATACTTATACCAGTCTCCATAATTTCAACCTCACTTCCAACTTCCTCCAAAATAGAACTGATGATTGAAAAGGGAGAAAATAAGGATAAAGGAAAACAAATCCTTTTCCACTCCTGTTTTCTTCTAATGTTTGACAATTAAAGGGAATAACCCACTAATGGTTATGAAATCAATATAGTGATTCATGACCTACCATTTAACTAAAGTAATAAAACAGAACAGGGAAACGTTAAGGCATACCCATGTAGTAAGGGTAAATACTGCTTCATTTATATTTTGTTTGCTCATAATATGCACTTATCTGTTTTGTGGGCCATGAGATAATGTACATTTCTTTACCACCCTATACCATTGTAACTCCAAGCACTATCTCAAGTCTATCAGTGCTGTAGTTTTTATTTTTGTCCTCAATGTTTTTTATTGTCTCCACAAGCCCTGTTTTATCCTGTCTCCTATTTCTCCTGTCTACTCTTCTCTAGATCTTGAGTCTTCATTTGAACTCACTTTCTTCCCATCCAGCTGGAGTTCCATTGAATTGCCACCTGGGATGGGAACTGTGGAAATCTCTGTTCCCACTCTCTTAGATGGGAGTGATTAGGGAACATATGTTACTGAACTTTCAATTTGTGACTGTGAAAACATCTTCCCACAGAAACAGGAACATGCCATGTGGGTAGGTTCAGTGCTGTTCAATCCTTCAGTTCCAGCCTGGGGCCAATATGCTTTAATGAGTAATGCTGGTAGCCAGACCACCTGCATGCTGCCCAGACTACACATCTGCTTTTAAAAATCAATCCATTTGTGAGCTGGGAAGAGAAACCAGTGATTCAGAGAATCATTTAAATGAATTCCTACTTTAACTTCTTGCAGCAACACAGAACAGCTGAGTCTTCTTCCAGGGTCCCTGACAATGCTCCTTCAGAGGCTTGAAAATAATACTGTGCCTCCCAAAGTGCTTAACTTGCTCTGTCAGTGGGGGAGAGAAGAATAAAACTAAAAATAGGTAGAAATTGCTAGAATTAAGTCAACACATATAACTTGTAGAATACAGTTTCAACTGCAAAGTAACACTTTTTGAGGTTTAGCCATGTATTAAATTTGTAACTTTTATGTGCTATCAATGAATATAGCTGACCACATCAGGGTCGTCCATTTTCTATAGAGAAAGAGGAATTAGGCCTTTAATTCCTTTATGTAATGCCATGCAAAATTAAAAGTCTCATGTTTTTAGATAACAATGGCACTGCCTGAGAGAATCTGTGTATTTAGTCATAATACCAATCACTTGAATCCTTAGAGGTTGACCAAGGAAGGAAAGGAGTGAGGTAATTTGCTATATTATTTGTCTTATTTCTGGTACTGGGACTCTGACTGCGTTGTCAGCATCTCATTTCCTGTCAAATGTAGTGCAAACCCTTTAGCCTGGAATTTACATTAGAAAAAACCTGATGCACAGAGGTGTGTACGTAGTAAGTATTCAGCAGAGAGTGCTTGTTTATTTTCTACCTCCAATGACCTCCATCATTAGGGCTTACATCTAGCTAAAGTTGGTTCCCATGATTCTCTAGTAGGAGACAGAGGCTTATTGGTAGATACTTGACATTATTCTTACTCATCCCTGTTTCTGAAACTTTATTTATTCACCCTATGTCCTCTTCCTGAGATGCTACTTTCCCAAATCTATCATTACAGTTCTTGCACTCATCATTCACGACCTGATTGAAACTTCCTACTCCATGGATATTCTCTGATACCAATTTCATCTCCCAAAGGATATGTTCACTCTATGAATTTCACTGACACATACCCATATTGTCACTTGATCATAACATGCTTCAACCATGTTGTGTTCAGCTTGCCTCATGTATGAATAACTATCTAAGCTTGGGAAGCTTTGGGGAAGTCAGGAAACATATAACATATGCTGCATTAATTTTGTGTCAGATGTAGTATAATATGGTTCACACCATAATGAACTGATGACATAAACTGGTCCTAAAAAGCAGAATTCTCCATTTCTGTTTTCTAAGTTATTGCTGACTCAATCTGTGACCTTCATCTCAACTTTTTCTGAGCTCTAAACTCCTCTCTAGTATATTGGCAAGGACATTATTTTTATAAGAGTTGTTTTGTGGATTAGCTATAATGAGAATAAATATGTAAAATATGAAGATCTGTAGAAACCCTATTATTATAGGAGTAATAATTATTACAGCTGCATTTAGTTACACACTACAGAAATTATATAAAAGATGCCTTCTCCCCTCAACGACCCTGGGTCCATGCTCCCAGAGGGCTAGAGAATGGGAAAGCTATCATGGGAGGGGGTGGGTTATGGAGATTGGGTGGTGGGAATTGTGTGGAGTTGTACCCCTCCTACCTTATGTTTTTGTTCATTAATCCTTTCTTAAATAAAAAATTTAAAAAAAAAGATGCCTTCTCTGGGAGGGAAAGAAGCCAACTGTAGCAATTAATTAGTCAATTATAAGTATTTAATTTTATTATATTGCTTATGATTTTTCTTTCCATGAGCAATTTGGGGCTACTGCCTCTTTTGTTCTATAAATAGGATCTCTGATAAAGTTGGTTAGAGATCAATCTTTATTGATTTTCAGCTCCCCAAAGAAATTTTAAAGATCCACTGACTGTGTTTTGCTTTGTTTTCGCATTGAGGCTTCCACTTTTGACCAATGTTTCTTCTTACAGTGGCTTTCATCTGTCCTTAAGAGGGAGTCTCAGCACTAGGGCGGTGTGGGTGGTACTGAACATAAGTGTTGGCCAGGCAGCAATGGCATTTTGAGGATATACCAACTGCAGATTCCTTTGACAGGTGCCTGGGAGAGGCACAGAGGAAGCAAAGCCTGCATTTCCTTAGCTGAGAAAGGACCTTCTGGTCTGTAAGAAGCTTGCAAAAATTAGGAAGTGCTTCTAAAAAACCTGAAGACTCTGGGAGCATAGGCACTTAATTTATTCAAGGCAGCTTTGGTTGGAGGTAAAGAAATTACCTCTAGATGGTTCACCTTCACTGAGAACCTCTAATTTCTTGGGGCCTTATTCTGGGTCCACATTTTTTTTTCTTATTTATCTCACTATCTGAAGCACCCTATACAAAGAGTTTCTATGAAGTGTTCTGAGTTGTCTAAGCAAAAACTCTTTTGTGAATAATAGTTTTTGAGCAGTACAAGTGGATAAATTTGATGGACAAATAATTGAATGATAACACAATTTCCCTTCTCTTTCATCTATTCAGCTAATATAGAAAAATATTATCAACATAATGTCACTCAATAAGCAAATATTTACGTGTATAGCCATCAAAATTAGAAATCAGGGAGAAGACAGGTGTTTTGTTTGTTTATTGTGTTTAATCTGCATCAGTCAGCAGGTACTTCCTTGTCTAGAAGTTGGATTGCTATATGCTTATATGTATTATGAAGTAATTGTACTTTTACTCTGAAGATATCAACATGAGCAACTTTGGAAGGATTAGAGAATACACTTTAAAAGACATTCTGAGCACCATGACACATTCTTTTATAAGACTATTGCTTTTGCTTTCAAAGTTTTGTGACTTTTTCTTTAGTGAAGTCACCTATTTTCGGGCACTGTCCTGCTCCATGCATTCCTCCCCTAGCAGCCTCTGCTTTTGAGGAACTGAGAAATCAGTTGGTGACTCCCAATTATCATAGGTGACTGCTCTGGATTCTTTACACAACGAGGAGTCATTATTTAGAACTGCATCACTTTCCGACATTGTTTTTATACACTGTTCAGGATTTTTAGACTTTTCTACTTTGTTCTTTTCCCTCCTATTTTTTTAAATTCTTTAGTTTTCTTATTATGCATTCAGCTCACACTATGGGGGTGCCAATTTAATTTTATTGGCCCATTTAAAGGGCAAATAGGCCTTTTTTTTTAATAAGGAGAAGATAAAGGACCAATTATCCTGGCCCTTAATGAATATTTTCTGTTTAGTTTTGCAATCCAGTTATGTGTCTTTAAAAGAGATTTTCCCATTTGCACTCTCGCCTTATTTTTATGTATATTGCTAATATAGTGTAACAAATATATTAGTGAATACCTTAGTTTTAAATAAACAGAGCTATTGTTTTATCAGTTGCCATGACCTTATTTATGTTCTAAGCTCCCATCAGGGATAGGCCAAACATTGAGTGGAATAATCCACTCCCCTGAATTGAAGAGCCTCTTGATCCAAGTGCTTTGCCACGATGTATGAAATGATCAGCATCCAATAGCACAGCTATATACAAGATACTGGGTACTGTACAGCAAACCATAACAAAAGGACTTTTCAAAGTTAACCCAATTACCAAATAATGTGATGATAACATTAACTATCGATTGTCTTTTTGAACCCTAAGGCAGCAGGAACCTCACATCTCCACTATAGAGCCCCTACTTCCCCCAGTCCTGGAACCCTTGGATAGGGCCCACTTTCCCGTGTGCGTCTCCCAATCCATATCAAATAATATTGCATCCGCCGATCACAACCTAACCAATGCAACGATTGCCACCTCAACATGCTTCACCTCAGACTGTGTCCAGAGACTTCACGTGTGGAATGACAACCCTTCAGCTTCATTACTCGGGTGAGACCTTTCCTTTTATAGTACACTCTAATTTCATCTCAGGTGGTTCACTTTCTAACAAAGTCCCAAAACCTAGATATACACCAGTTTCTGTGAGAGAGAGCTTATGTTCACACGTATCCATAAACTAGTGCAAAATATATACCTGGAAGCAGAAGTACACTAGAGTTTGCAGTGAGTACCAACCTATTGCAGTGAGTACCTCCCTACTTCCTCTCCACTATTCCAAGCTTTGGGTCCATGATTGCTCAACAATTTGTTTGGCTTCGTATGTTAACTCTCTTTTCAGTCACCAGGTTCCAGATGTCATCAGGATGCTGGCCAGGCTTCCCTGGACTGAAGACCCCACCAATGTGTCCTGGAGCTCAGCTTCCCCAAAGACACACCTTACTTGGGAAAGAGAGAGGCAGACTGGGAGTATGGACCGACGAGTCAAAGCCCATGTTCAGCGGGGAAGCAATTACAGAAGCCAGACCTTCTACCTTCTGCAACCCTCAATGACCCTGGGTCCATGCTCCCAGAGGGATAGAGAATGGGAAAGCTATCAGGGGAGGGGGTTGGATATGGAGATTGGGTGGTGGGAATTGTGTGGAGTTGTACCCCTCCTACTCTATGGTTTTGTTAATTAATCCTTTCTTAAATAAAAAAATTTAAAAAATTATAATAAAAAAAAGAAATGATCAGACACATGTTGTAATTGAATTGTCACCCAATCAGTTTCAGGGAGCTAGTTTCAGGCACTGTTTGCTGCCTGCTTGGAATACAATTTCCTTTAAGATGCTCACCCTGAATTGGCCTATTCCACAGACAGTTATTACCTCTACATATCACTTTGCCATTCCAGTTATAAGAATACCCTCAGTATTCCAGAGTCAGAAATATTTGTGAATTAGATTCCAGGAAAAAAAGCACCAATCCTATCATTGTAGAAGTCTTAGGGAGGAACAAAAGGACCAGGAAGGTGTTTGTCCTGGCGAAATTTATTCTCTTGCTCTTTGTGGAAATGATAAACTCAGTGATAAGGAAAGAAGTAGCTGGATATTCCCTGCTCTGCTGAGGGTAAAGACACAAACTAGTTTATAAAGGGACCAATTAAACTTCTTCCACTGGGTGTAACCCTGACACCCAGAAGTATCACTATGAGGGTGATTGCTCATATGAAATAGAGCCTGAAACAATAGTTTTCACCTTCAACTATAAGGATAGCATTATTCCTATGGTCCCATGCTGTTTGTCATGGAAATGGAAAGAAGAAAAAGGAAAATGAGTGGACTATTTTTCCTCCTAATTTTTAGTGTAGTCTTATCAAGAAAGGAAACCATGAAAAGGTAAATATGTATGAATTATTCATAGGGATGCATCTAGTTCCTATCAACAAGCTAACACGATTATATAGCTAATATTTTTCAAACATTTACTATTCATGGCTTCAAATGCTGTTCATCAAATTTCCTGACAGAAGACATCCTGCTTATTCTTTCATTTCTAGATTTTAAGCATAAAATAATAGAAGTAGGGATAAAGGAAATAATAGGAATAGCTCTTTTAAAAACATAAGAAATCAGTGAATTCTTCATATGTGTTAACTGCAGGCAGATTCCTTAGTAATTGAAGATAAAAAAAATCCTCAATGAATCAGACCTATTTTTAGGATTTGGGCAAAGGGAAGTGAGCCATTAGAGGTGGAACAACTAGAAATTGGGGGTATTGCTCTGTTAGTCATAAAGGTACGGAAGCTAAAAGAAACCTGTGGTATAATTAAGAATTTATAGCTCAGAGAAAGAAACAGATTTTCCAAGTAATTCCTCATTTCACAGATAAAGACATTGAAGCTCATAGAAGTAACAATAACTTCCACCAAGCTTCTTTAAGAGAATAGAACAAACACTACAATCATTTATCTGGAAACCTGAAAACACCTAGAATTGCCAAAACCATCTTGAGGAAAAGAAACAGAAATGGAGGCATCACACGCCCAGACCTTAAACTATATTATAAAGCCATCATCATCAAAACAGCATGGTACTGGAACAAAAATAGGCACACAGACCAGTGGAACAGAATTGAAAGCCCAGAAATAAATCCCAACACCTATGAGCATCTAATATTTGATAAGGTGGCCCAAAGGATTAAATGGGAAAAGGAGGCTCTCTTCAATAAATGGTGCTGGGAAAATTGGGTTGTAACATGCAGAAGAATGAAATTGAACCACTTTATCTCACCAGAAACAAAAATCAACTCCAAATGGATCAAAGACCTAGATGTCAGACCAGAAACAATCAAATACTTAGAGGAAAACATTGGTAAAACACTTTCCCACATACACCTCAAGGACATCTTTGATGAATCAAACCCAATTGCAAGGAAGACTAAAGCAGAAACAAACCAATGGGACTACATCAAATTGAAAAGCTTCTGCACATCCAAAGAAACTATTAAACAAATAAAGAGACCCCTCACAGAATGGGAGAAGATCTTCACATACTATACATCAGACAAGAAACTAATCACCAAAATATATAAAGAGCTCAGCAAACTTAACACCAAAAAAGCAAATGACCCCATAAAAAATGGGCAGAGGATATGAACAAAACATTCACTACAGAGGAGATCCAAAAGGCTAACAAACATGAAAAACTGCTCTAGGTCTCTGATTGTCAGAGAAATGCAAATTAAGACAACACTAAGATACCACCTCACTCCTGTAAGAATGGCATACATCTAAAAGGACAGCAGCAACAAATGCTGGAGAGGTTGTGGGGACAGAGGAACCCTTTTACATTGCTGGTGGGAAAGTAAATTGGTACAGCATCTGTGGAGAGCAGACTGGAAAACTCTCAGAAGGCTAGACATGGACCTTCCATATGATCCAGTAATTCTTCTCCTGGGGTTATACCCCAAGGACTCCATAACACCCAACCAAAAAGAGGTGTGTACTCCTATGTTCATAGCAGCACAATTCATAATAGCTAAAACCTGGAAGCAACCCAGGTGCCCAACACCAGATGAGTGGCTGAGAAAGCTGTGGTATGTATACACAATGGAATACTATGCAGCTATCAAGAATAATGAACCCACCTTCTCTGACCCATCTTGGACAGAGCTAGAAGGAATTATGTTAAGTGAACTAAGTCAGAAAGATAAAGATGAGTATGGGATGATCCCACTCATCAACAGAAGTTGAGTAAGAAGATATGAAAGGGAAACTAAAAGCAGGACCTGATCAAATTGTAAGTAGGGCACCAAAGTAAAAACCCTGTGGTGAGGGGTAGACATGCAGCTTCCTGGGCCAGTGGGGGGTGGGAGTGGGTGGGAGGGATTGGTCACAGTCTTTTGGTGGTGGGAATGGTGTTTATGTACACTCCTAGCAAAATGTAGACATATAAATCAGTAGTTGATTAATATGAGAGAGGGAAAATCAATTGTATCTCTCAAAGTTTTTCAAAACACAAACTGAATCTTTTTAATATATAGGCTGTGTATTTGATATGCGGACTCTCTCAAAAGCCTAGACCAAGTAGATTAGAAGCATCCAATAGCACCGCTATATACAAGATACTGGATACTGTACAGCAAACCCTAACAAAAGGACTTTTCAAAGTTAACCCAATTACCAAATAATGTGATGATAACATTAACTATCGATTGTCTTTTTGAACCCTAAGGCAGCAGGAACCTCACATCTCCACTATAGAGCCCCTACTTCCCCCAGTCCTGGAACCCTTGGATAGGGCCCACTTTCCCGTATGCCTCTCCCAATCCATACCAAATAATATTGCATCCGCCGATCACAACCTAACCAACGCAATGATTGCCACCTCAACATGCTTCACCTCAGACTGTGTCCAGAGACTTCACGTGTGGAATGACAACCCTTCAGCTTCATTACTCGGGTGAGACCTTTCCTTTTATAGTACACGCTAATTTCATCTCAGGTGGTTCACTTTCTAACAAAGTCCCATAACCTAGATATACACCAGTTTCTGTGAGAGAGAGCTTATGTTCACACGTATCCATAAACTAGTGCAAAATATATACCTGGAAGCAGAAGTACACTAGAGTTTGCAGTGAGTACCCCCCTAACACTTCCTCTCCACTATTCCAAGCTTTGGGTCCATGATTGCTCAACAATTTGTTTGGCTTCGTATGTTAACTCTCTTTTCAGTCACCAGGTTCCAGATGCCACCAGGATGCTGGCCAGGCTTCCCTGGATTGAAGACCCCACCAATGTGTCCTGGAGCTCAGCTTCCCCAGAGACCCACCCTACTAGGGAAAGAGAGAGGCAAGCTGGGAGTATGGACTGACCAGTCAATGCCCATGTTCAGCGGGGAAGCAATTACAAAAGCCAGACCTTCTACCTTCTGCAACCCTCAATGACCCTGGTTCCATGCTCCCAGAGGGATAGAGAATGGGAAAGCTATCAAGGGAGGGGGTTGGATATGGAGATTGGGTGGTGGGAATTGTGTGGAGTTGTACCCCTCCTACCTTATGGTTTTGTTAATTAATCCTTTCTTAAATAAAATAAATAAATAAATAAATAAAAAAGAAGTAACAATAACTTGACCAGAATCACACAGTAGCAAACACACAGCTAGGATGTTACCCTGGAACTATCTAAAATGCCTTTATGGTGCCTAAGCAAAGCCTATAATCCCTATAAGCCTGTTCAGTGAGGAAGTTGTAAAAACAGAAAGTCCAGGAATAACAGCGAAGACGAAGAATTATGGATACATTCTGATTTCCATGTAGGAGATTCTGAAGGCTGAAATAAATGAGGAATAAAGGATAGTGAGACCTTGCAGGCAGTATAGTCAATGGCTAAGTACTCTATATGAAGACTACTCTGGTTGAATTCCAACTCCACTAGACATCCACTGTATCAGTCACTGTTCTCATTGCTGGAAAACATGACAGTGAGAAAGTCAGACACAGACTCCTGACCTTGTGGAATTTATATTCTTGTAGGGGGAGATTTAGTATCTGTATGATATTGGCCAAATTGTTGACCTTCTTAAAGGCCCAGCTTTCTCACATTCAAAATGGCAAGAACAGAGTCCCAGTCAAAGAGCTGCTCTGAGGATAGAATAATTTGATACATATAAAACAGCTAGTGCCCTATGTAACATCATTTGACATTAGCATACTGTGTGTGACTGATCACAATTTACTAACAACAGTTCATTTTAACCACAGGTGAAAGGGGGGAAAGGCTAGATTGTAGGCACATTCAAGGTTATATGGCAATAACATAGACTTTAGAGAACCTCAAATTTGTCCTTTCAAAACTCAGATGTTGGATTCTAAACCTCTTGTGGGGTTAGTATCTGTTGCATTATTTATTTAATTTTATTAATTTTTATTCTATGAGGGTTATTACTGAGGTTTGGTGCCACCATAACTTCACTGTTCCCATTTTTTTCTTTTGTATAGAAAGAGAGATAGAGAGGGGGAGAGAATGGATATAGAGAGAAAGAGAAAAGGAGATACAACTGTAGTACTGCTTCACTAGGTGTGAAGCTTCCTCCTTGCAGGAGAGGACTGGGAGTTTGAACCCTGGTCCTCATTCATGATAATGTGTGCAATCTGCCCTATGTGCCATCATCTGACCTCCTGTTGCATAGTTTTCATTTCTTTGTGGACAGGGCACTTCTAGAGAAGGCTGGAGGAGATTAAGACCTGGTATCTGCTGACATACTACTAAGAATACCCTTTTCTGTATAAAGATGTGAAAACTTTAAACTGTGGATTTGCTTCATTCCAGGGAATCTACCTTAAAATATATTATTTTGAATATAGGATTATTTTACTTTCAGGTGACATGTGAAAGGATGACAATGTGACCTTTTCAGAAGTTTGAGCCACTGATTATCTGCTTTGCTGCGTGGCATCTGGTAAGTAGAAAATACTTAATAAACCAGTAAATAAGCTGTTTATTCTGAGACATGATTTAGTATCTATTTCAATAGGTTTCAGTGGCCACAATGTTCTTCTTTTCACTACATCCATCCCTCTAAGGGCAACACATGCACTGGATTCCCTGGCTGCTTTATAAGAAGGGACAGAGACCTTGAATGCAGTGTTGTCAATGGGCAGGCAGTCTCTAGAAAAAGGCTCTTCTGGATTAATTATAACTCTACTAAATACTAGTTCAGACATGTTTTTCAGTGTTGGGCTTATGACATGATGTCTGGACTCTTGAGAAGGACAGCATGTGATGAATTGATATATCTTTGGGTCAGCTTTCTCCAGAGCTGAAAGGACAGGGACAAGGACCACTTGTGCATCTCCAGCCCACAGAACTTAGTACAATTTTTGGTATACAGTAGGTGTTTAAGAAATTTAATTGACTTACTATTGAGTTTTTGGAAAAGCCATGATGGATTTTTGCATATAAAAACAGAAAAATATGTCATGAATTTTCTGACCACCCAATAGCTGACTAAAATAAATAAACAGTATTCAAGAAGTCTGATTTCTGACCCCAGCCCCACCATTTTATGTATATGTGGCCATAAGTATGGTATTTATCCACTTTCAACCTTAGTCCCCTCACTTAAAAAATGAGAAATTGATGATTTCTAAGGTTCTGTTAGTTTATATATTTTACTACTCCACTGGAGTCTGGCTTTATTGTTCTTTTGTTATTATTGTTTGGACTTCATTGATCTGATTTCACTTTTTCAGATAGAGATACAAAGGAAGAGAGGGAAAATATACCATAACACTGAAGCTTCCTTTAATGCATTGAGGGGCCTAGGTTTGTGTGAGCCTAGGTTGTGTGCATGGCAAAGCAGGCTCAGTATCCAGCTCAAAATCTTGCCAGCTCAAAAGTTTATTATTCTTGTGCGTGTGTGTGTGTGTGTGTATAGAGAGAGAGGATAAATATATATATATATATATATATATATATATATATATATATATATATATATATATATATGAGAGAGAGAGAGAGAAAGAGAAAGATTTTCCAGCTAAACTACCTGGGATTTGCTGCCTCATAATTCTAGGGGTCTCTAGTATTCTGTGTTTTGAATCAACCTGGGAAAAGCAGATTTGGTTAATGAATTCTACTCCAAAGGTCTTATAGCTGGGGCAGTGTTGGTTTGTTTGAGAAAAGACTAGCAATTTACCCACTACAGACTTAAGAGATCTGATTACTCTCTCTTTGTTTAGCCTTTATCTCTAAGACGAGGTGCTTTCACATGGAGATCTTCATCTTTTTGCATTTGAAACAAAAAGTATTTAAACTAAGGAGGGAAGTTTCTGATGGTTAGTTGTTATAAGCAAACAGCTGCTAGCATTTTCTGCCTTTTTAGTTCCTCTGTCAGTCAAATAAGCAGTTCTAAGTTTTGTTAGGAGCCCCAGCTGCACCACCGAACTGGGAGCTTCAAGATGTGTCATAGACAATTTTGTATCCAGAGCAGTCAGCACTGTGCCAGGTTCGAGTAGGTGTTCGAAATGCCTGCAGAATTAAATAAGGTGACAGCTGGGAGGCCCTTACACATAGGCTGAGTAGGCAATTTCCCTGTGCTTTTGTTATTTTTATAATTTGTACCCAGTTGACTTTCCAGAAAGATCTGAAACAAAGCTTCCTATATGCTGTGGTTTGAAGACTACCAAAATGCTCATATGTTTCCAAATAGCTTGCCTACCAGCTCACCCAGGTGCTAGAAATTTCTGCAAAGTTGCTTTAAATTGCCCCAGAGAGTTCATCAAAGTGAAAATATTACAGCTGTATCAACTGGGATAAATGAAGTATTAGTGATCACTAACAATTTGGAATAAACTGTTTTTTTTGTTTTTGGATTTTTATTTATAAAATGGAAATATTGACAAGACTATAGGGTAAGAGGGATACATTGCCACACAATGCTCACCACCAGAGCTTTATATTCTATCTCCTTCCTTGATAGCTTCCATATTCTTTATCCCTCTGGGAGTATAGACCCAGGATCATTATGGGCTACAGAAGGTGAAATGTCTGGCTTCTGTAATTGCTTCTCCACTGAACATGGGTTTTGGCTGGGTCCACCTGCATGAATTAGTTTTTTTTTTTTTAAATAATTATTTATTTATTCCCTTTTGTTGCCCTTGCTGTTTTATTGTTGTAGTCATTATTGATGTTTTTGTTGTTGGATAGGACAGAGAGAAATGGAGATAGACACCTGCAGACCTGCTTCATGGCCTGTGAAGCGACTCCCCTGCAGGTGGGGAGCCAGGGGCTCGAACCAGGATACATCTGCCGGTTCTTGCGCTTTGCGCCACCTGCGCTTAACCCGCTGCCCAACTCCCATAAATTAGTTTTTGTACTAGCTAACTCCAGGTTGGGGTGGGTAGAGGCATAGGTCACAGTATTGTTTGTTTGTCTGTCACCAAAGTTATCACTGGGGCTCGATGATAGCACTATGAATCTACCATTCTGGTGGCCATTTTTCCCCTTATTTCTCTTTTATTCGATAGGACTGAGAGGAATTAAGAGTGGATTAGGAGATAGAGAGGAAAAGAGAAGAAACCTGCTTCACTACTTGTGAAGCATCCACCCTACAGGTAGGGTGTGGAACTCAAACCTAGGTCCTTCTGCATGGTAACATGTGTGCTCAGCCAGGCCCCCAGGATGAGTTTGTTTTGACTGAGATCTAAAGGTTAATTGGTAAATTGGAACAGGGGTAATATACAGTTCTGGAGATGATTAGGAGATCCTCACAATAAGCATCTTTCATATAGCTAATGTCTAGCTTTGAGGAAAGTGACCTCCCCTAATTGCAAGTGACATCAAAAGTCCAGTTGGGGGAGGACACTGAAAACTGTCTAGGACTCTTACTTTTCTTCCAGTAAAGTATCATAGATTGGGAACCTCTGTGATCAACCCTTTAGCAATCAGGGAAATTGTTGTATACCCCATTCTGTGCTAAGCGCTATGGAAAAAAAACTGAAAGAAAATATATGGTCCCAGACAATCAGTTAATTTGTTCTGAAATCTCACCTCAGTTTGACTCCCAGTTTTCTTTCTTTAGTCATTGGACAGAGATGCGGATCTCCTAAACAAGCCAGGAGGTAAATGTTGATGGAATGAGACATTCCATTTCATAGCACATTACAGGTTTAGCAGGGTTAGAGAATAGGCAATGAAGATGATTTTAAAGTTGTGTTTAATGGAGACTTCTTACAGACACAAATGTGAAGAAAAATAAATGCAATGAAGCTCAGGGTACACCAATAGAATGAATGTGTGTGTGTGTGTGTGTGTGTGTGTGTGTGTGTGTATTTATTCACAAGTTACTTCAAGAGTTTTTTTTATACACTTTATAGAATCATCATGATGTATTCATTGTAGACAGTAAGAGGTAGGGCTGTATAGTGGAATGGGAACCAACACACTGGGGAATAATAGAACCTGAATTGTATTCCTAAGATTATAACCTTGGATATGACTCTGTGCCTCAATTTCTCTCTTTTTCAGTTTTTATTGTCTTTATTTACTGGATAGAGAAAGCCAGAAATTGAGAGGAATGGGGAAACAGAGAGAGAGAGAGAGAGAGAGAGAGAGAGAATCCTGCAGTACTGCTTCACCACTTGTGAAGTTTTCCTCCTGCAGGTGGGTACTGAGGGCTTGAACCCCGGTCCTTGCACATTGTAACATGTGTGCTCGACCAGGTGCATCACCACCCGGCCCCTGCACCTCATTTTCTCCATCTGCAACTGATAACAGTTTAATTTCTAATCTCGAAGGAATTTTATAGCTTGCACAGTTTTCCACTAATAATTTTCACTACACAGTATGGGGATAGGCAAGGTCTAAGAGAGCTGATGAATATAATTTCCAGCATTTCCCCCTCAGGGAGATATCTCTCTTTTAAGCATTTTCCAGTGGTGATCAGGCTTCAATAAAGTGTGTGTACTATGTCACAACATGTGTTATATAATCAAAGCAACTGTATTGCTCACCTCTGAGTTGAACTGCCCTCTTTCTCTGACAACACTAATGTTTCTCCATCTGTAACATCCTGGCTTCTATAGGACTCTGGCAATCTAAGGGAACCTTCCTTATCTTCTCTAACCCTGCTAGCACAACTACTTGTTTTATACTTTTGGACTGGATATATTTTACATGTGCTTGGCCTTAGGACTGAGGGGAAGGGAATGAAAGTAAATGCTGTTGGACATGGTGAGGCACTGCCATAAAAATTCAGATTCAGACATCTGCTTTTCAATAAATCCTTAATACTAGAAGGCATCACTGAGACCAAGCCATGAACTAAATGATGTTATTAAATCTCTCCATAAAATATTCAGTTTTGACTAACATGCCAAATGCTTCTACTCTAAAAATTGTTTCCTGTTAGCCCCAAACCAAATTCCCAACCACCAAAGTTATGGTTTTATGCCACTGAACCCATTAAGTAGTGTTGGGCTTACCCCCAGGATGGTGGTATTTCAAGAACTTGGAAATGCTCCTTTGGCCCTTTGACACCCTCCCAAATACCCTGGAACTCAGTAAATGTTCAAACATATAATTTACCATAATGTTATTTCCCCTTTCAAGTAACCCAGCTGTCTGTGATCTCCAACTCCCAGATCACTACATTTGATGAAGGGTGTATTTAAAATGAACAACTGAAATGGCCCCATAAACTCTTTCTCTCCCTCTCTCTCCCTCCCTCTCTCTCTCTCTCTCCATATTCTTTTTTTAATTCCTTCATTGACAAGCAAAGGACAACTCAATGGTTGGTCTGCTGAAATTGACAACCAGCCTATGCTATTATGATAATTTTTGTTCTTCCTTTTTGTGCTGTTATTGTTATCAAAACAATTGTTTTCCTATGCAGTGCCAGAGACTGCAGGAGAAGCTGAACATTTTCAGTCCCTAAAAAGTGAAGGTTTAACAAGGAGGTATAGATTCTTTTTTTTCTCTTTTTTAAATATTTATTTATTTTCCCTTTTGTTGCCCTTGTTGTTTTTTACTATTGTTGTAGTTACTATTACTTTAATTGATGCTGTAATTGTTGGATAGGACAGAGAGAAATGGAGAGAGTAGGGGAAGACAGAGAGAAGTAGAGAAAGAAAGACACCTGTAGACCTGCTTCACCGCTTGTGAAGTGACTCTCCTGTAGGTGGGGAGCCAGGGACTCAAACCAGGATCCTTACACCGGTCCTTGTGCTTGGCACCACATGTGCTTAACCTGTTGTTATACTTCTGGTATAACGTCTTTGTAAGCAATGAATTCCTCATTTCCTATATCTTAATCTTTTAGTCATTGTCGAGTTGATTTCAGTGACTTCACTGAATCCTAAAATATCTCTCTCACTTATATTTCCACTGTCTGAAAGGAAAGAACAAAGATCAAGGAAGACATCCTCAAAGCAACTGCATATCCCAATACCTGAACCATTCATCTCAAAAGATAATAAAACAGATAAGAAGTATTCTGCCTCCCAAATATTACCTCATGTGGTAAACAAGTAAACTCACTGTGCAATATATAGGCAACAGTGACCATAAAGCAGACAATTAGGCAATTGTGTCTCACTTTGTGACTTATAAAAGTTGATATCTAATTCTAGGCCTACTGTCTCTATACAATACCTGTGTCTGGTAGACAGGTACTCAACTGACTTACCAACACTTGCAGTCCATCTTTCTTGCTGTCAGGTACTCTGCAATCCATTATTGAGATAGGTGATATTTCACAACTATTGTTTTTTCCTTTATCCACTTCTTCATCTGTTTATTTTATCACTCAAGGTTTACCTTTTTTTCCTGTATGTCTACTATTCAGTACTGCATTAAGGTTCAGGAAGTCAAAATGAACTAACCATACCCCCGCCTCAAGCAGATTAAGCAGTCAGAGCAGAGAGAAATGAAGCATATGGCATGAACTGTCATGATATAATTGAGCAGACAAATCTTAAACACATTAAATGACCAATGAACAACAAAGTTGTTATGAGACTAAGCATTAGAAGAATGAAATGTGGGGAAGCAGCAGCTGGTGTGAGCTCCAAAAAGAAGCATTTGCGACCTGGGATTCTCTGGATAGGGTAGGATACTGAGCCATCAGTGGGAGGGTAAACAAGGAATGGTCAGGGTGACACCAAGGAGAAGTCCTATGACCCACTATTGAGCTAACAAACAGAGGCCAGGGGGACAAAGGAAGGAAAAGCTTTGTCTTGATTATATCTGAACTCACCCCTCTCCCTCACCCCAGAACCAGAACCCAGGAGCTGGACAGCCTCCCTTAGTAGGTGTCACGCTGAGCTATTTTCTTTACCAAGATTCCTGGCTAACCAGGGGGTGTCATTCTAACCATTTTCCCTTTTTCCCTTTTTGTTTTCCTTCTCTCTCTCTCTCTCTCTCTCTCTCTCTCTCTCTCTATCTCTCTTTTAGTTTTAGGTGGCTGGAGCTCTAGCTGAGAGACAAAATACCTAACCAATCAGAGGCTCAGCTTTGACTGGGAAAGACTACTTGGAGGTTTTTTTCTTTTTTGGATACTTTTTATAATTGACTGTCTTATCTCAGGCTGCCTACAGCCAGTCCAGAGTGCAGACTGACTGTTAGGGTTTTTTACTCTGTTTTATTTTATTATTACTATAATGATAAATGCATGTCCCTTTTCCCTCCTCCTTCTTCAAGCTGACCAAAATTAACTGTTGTTGTTTTTTCCATTGATAGGTGACTGGGTGTCTTATACATTATGAGAGGAACTTGTTTCTCTCTCCCTCTTCCCTCCATTCCCCTTTTATCCTCCACCTAGCTAATTAAAAAAAAAAAACAGCTCTTTCCTTTCACAGCTCTTTTTTTCTCTTCCTTCTTTTGTTTTCTGAATTCACTAATACTCATTTGTGAAATATTTTGGGGAAGAAATATGACTCAGAGTGGACTGTATGTGTGTGTGTCTCTTTTTTCTACATCCATTTCTCCACTTGCTATCCCTAGAATTTATAGTGGACAGTAGATTTGCATTATTGTCTATTCTTGCTTTCCCTTTTTACCTTTCTCTTTCTTTTTCTTTTGGTTTTGGTTGCTATTTTTTTCTTGGACTGGAGGTGTTGTTTAGCTAACTGGTATTGGTGGAACTGAATCAATCCTTGCTTTAGTTGCTATTGTTGTACTTTCTGAGGTTGGTGACTACATTTGTGAAAGGTCTTTAGTATAGCGTGGATTGTACTCAAAACACAACAGTTGAAGAATGACAGAACAGAAAAATAAAAACAGCACCAATAAAAAAGTTAAATCAAGAGCAAATAAAACTGCTACCACAATGAATCGACAGGAGCCCAAAAGAAACTCCAAATCAGTCAGAAGTAACCATAGATAAGAAAAGTATGAAAGCAAACTAACACTAATAATCACAGAAATGAAGACAACTATGGAGGAAAGGGCTATCAGAATTAGGGAAACAACAGATGAGACCCTCAAGGAAAATAGTAGCTACCTTGAGGTAATTAGAGAAATGAAAGCTGAAATAGCTGAGCTAAAGGCCAATTAGCAGGACAAGGTAATTCTGTAACAGAACTGAAGAAGGAAGCTGTGGGAAGGGAAAACAGACTAACAGAATCAGGAAACAGTATTAGCAAGACAGAGGATGAGGTAGAGAAAACTAATAGAGAAGTAAAAAAAAAAAACTAAAAAAGAGATTGAGAGACACTGAAAACAACAACAGAGACATATGGGGTGATCTCAAAAGAAGTAACATTCATATAATTGGCCTACCAGAGGAAGAAAGAGAAGGGGAAGTAAACATTCTAGAGGAAATAATAGAAGAAAACTTCCCAGACCTAAACAACAGAAAGGACATTAGGATTCAAGATTCCCAGAGAGTTTCAAACAGACTCAAGGCAGATTGGAGGACACCAAAACACATCATAGATACACTGAAAAAAAGTAAGGATAAAGAAAGAATCTAAAGGCTGCAAAAGAAAAAAAAAAAGTCATATACAGGGGAAAACCCATAAGACTATCAGCAGACTTCTCCACTCAAACTCTAAAAGATAGAAGAGAATGACAAGATATTTATCAAACCTTGAATGAAAAAGGTTTTCAACCAAGGATAATATATCCTGCTAAGCTTTCATTCACACTAGATGGAGGGATCAAAAGAATATCAGGCAAGCAATAGTTAAAGGAGATAACCATCGTCAAACCTACTGTGAAAGAGCTCTAAAAGACCTCTTATAAACAAGAACATCACCATAATACTTTCCATATATCAGAGCAAATAAATAAATTGTTAAATAATGGTACTACAATACATTAAATCCATAATATCAGTAAATGTCAAGGACTTAAACTCACCCATTAAAAGGCACAGAGTGGGAGGATGGGTCAGAAAACACAACCCAACCACATGCTGCTTGCAAGAATCCCATGTGATTCAACAAGACAAACACAGGCTTAAGGTGAAGGGATGGAAAATTATCATACAGGCTAATGGACCACAAAAAAGGGCAGGAACAGCCATTCTCATCTCTAATACAATAGATTTTAAACTAAATAAAGTAATAAAAGATAGTCATTATCAGTACATAGTGATCAGAGGATCAATCAAGAAAGACAATTTAACAATTATTAACTTCTACGCACCCAGTGAGGGGCCATCTAAATACATCAGACACCTACTGAAAGAACTACAAAAATACATCAATAGTAATACAATAATAGTGGGAACCTTCAACACCCTACTCTCACACTTAGATGGATCAACAAAGCAGAGAGTCAACAAAGACACAAGAGAATTAAATGAAGATGGATAGTCTAGACCTCCTGGACATTTTCAGAGTCCTTTACCCCCCAAAAGTGAAATACACATTCTTTTCAAATCCACATAGCACATCCTCAAGGATAGACCACAGGTTAGGCCACAAAGACAGTATCAACAAATTCAAGAGTATTGAAATCATCCCAAGTATCTTCTCAGACCACAGTGGAGTAAAGCTAACATTCAACAACAAACAGAAAATTATTAAAAGTCACAAAAATTAGAAACTCAGCTACATGCTGCTTAAGAACCATTAGATCAGAGATGCACTCAAGCAAGCAATTGAAATGTTTCTGGAAACAAATGAAAATTAAGACACAAGCTATCAAAATATTTGGGACACCAGAGAAATCCAGAAAATCATGCAAAACTTCTACAAAGAATCGTAGCCACCAAGCTAGAGAATCTGAAAGAAATGGAGAATTCCTAGAAAGATATGCCTTCCAAAACTGAACTAAAAAGAACTACAGAACCTAAGTACACTAATAACAGACAAAGACATTGAAAAACTTATTAAGAAACTTCCCACCAACAGATGTCCTGGAACACATGGCTTTATAAATGAATTCTACAAAACTCTCAGGAAACAGTTAATACCTATACTTCTAAAGCTTTTCCACAAGATGGAAGAAACAGGAACACTCCCTTCCACCTTCTATGAAGCCAACATCACCCTGATACCAAAAGCAGATAGGGACACACAAAAAAAGGAAAACTACATACCAATAATGCTGATGAACATAAATGTCAAAATATCGAACAAGATTCTAGACAACCAGATACAGCAGTATATAAAAAAGATTATTCATCATGACCAAGTGGGATTTATCCCAGGAATGCAAGGCTGGTTCAATATACGTAATTCAATCAATATAATTCATGACATCAATAAAAGCAAAACCAAAAACCACATTATTATCTCAATAGATGCAGAGAAAGCGTTTGACAAAATCCCATACCCAATCATGGTTGAAACAAATGGTGCTGGGAAAAAGGGGTTGAAACATGCAGAAGAATGAAACTGAACCACCTTATCTCACCAGAAACAAAAATCAACTCCAAATGGATCAAGGACCTGGATGTTATGCCAGAGACTATGAAATACTTAGAGGAAAACATTGGTGGAACACTTTCCTACCTAAACCTTGAGGACATGTTTGATGATATAAACCCAACTGCAAAGACTAAAGCAGAAACAAATCAATGGGACTACATCAAATTGAAAAGCTTCTGCCTATCCAAAGGAACTATCACACAAAGAGATCTCTCAGAGAATGGGAGAAGTTTTTTCATATGCCATACATCAGACAAGAGACTAATCAGGAAAACGTAAAAAGAGCTCAGCAAACTTAGCAACAGAAAAGCAAATGACCTCAACCAAAAATGGGCAGAGGATATGAACAGAACATTCACTACAGAAGACATCCAAAAGGCTAAAAAACATGAAAAATCGCTGCAGGTCACTTATTGTCAGAGAAATGCAAATAAAGACAACATTTATATACTGCTTCACCCCTGTGAGAATGGCATACATCAAGAAGGACAGCAGTAACAAATGTTGGAGAGGCTTTGGGGACAGAGGAATGCTTCTGCACTGCTGGTGGGAATGTAAACTGGTCCAGCCTCTGTTGAGAGCACTCTGGAGAATTCTCACAATGCTAGACATGGGCCTTCCATGTGACCCAGAAATTCCTCTCCTAGGGATATACCCCAATGACTCCCTAACACCCAACCAAAAAGAGGTGTGTACATCTATGTTCATAGCAGCACAATTCGTAAAAGCTAATACCTAGAAGCAACCCAGGTGTCCAACAACAGATGAGTGGCTGAGAATGTTGTGGTATGTATACACAATGAAATACTATGCAGCTATTAAGAACAACAAACCCAACTTCTCTGACCTATCTTAGATTGAGGTAGAAGGAATTGTGTTAAGTGAGCTAAGTCAGAAAGATAAAGATGTATGAGAATATGGGATGATCCCATTCATAAATAGAAGTTGAGAATAACAGAAAGGGAAACTCAAAGTAGAATTTACTGAATTTGGAGTAGGGTTCCAACTTAAAAACCCTGGGTTGAGGGTGAGGTTCAATGTTTGGCTTCATGGGGTGGGTGGGTGGGGGGATAGAATTGTGCACAGTCTTTTGGTTGTACAAATGGTGTTTGTGTACACTCCTATTAATTTGTTGTCATATAAATCACCCTTTAATTAATATGAGAGTGGAAAAATTGATTGAATGTCTCAAACTTTTTAATGCCCAGACCATACGCTGAGTCTTTGATATGTTGACTCTTAAATGCTTAGACCAGGGAGAACAGAGGTAACTGGTGGCACAGCTATATATATTTGACAAATAATGTCAAAGGACATAAATTATAGTGATGTTGCATATGATACAGAAAATCCTAACAAATGGATATTTCAAAGTTAACCCAATTGCGAAATAATGTGATTATAGCAATAACTATTTCCGTCTTAAACCCTAAGTCAGCAAGAACTTCCCACTTCCTCTATAGAGCCTGTGTTTCACCCAGTCCTGGAACCTCTAGGGTGGTGATCACTTTCCTACATTCTTCTCTCAATTCATACCATATGATATTGCATTTGCTGATCACAACCTAATCAATGGAACGAGTTCCACCTCAGCATGCTTCATTTCAGACTGTGTCCAGAGAAGTCAGTCATTGAATGTCAGTCCTTCAGCCTCATTACTAGGGTGAGACCTTTCCTTTCATAGGATTCTATAATTCCATTCCAGGTGGTTCACTTTCTAACAAAGTCCCAAAACCTAGATATAGACCAGGTCCCAAGAGATAGAGCATAAGTTCACATGTATTCATAAATTAGGGCAAAATATATTCCTGAAAGCAAAAGTAGACAATCACCTGCAGTGAGTCAGTACAAGGTTCCTAATGAAATAGTGTCTACTTAGACTTAGATATCGTCCTCAACTACTTCCTATTACAGTTCTCTCAGTCCAAAGCTAACTTTAGCAAAGCAAGGACTGCAAAAGCTGAATAAAGGCAAGAGACTGGCATACTTTAACGATGACTTTAGTCACTATCATACCATTCCATCATCTGGGGCCCTAATCAAGGAGTCCTGAGATTCCCAAACAGACATGATGGGCCTAGACCTCAAATAAACCCCTCTCTTTATTGTTACCGGTTATCTCTATCAGGAACAACAAAATACACTCCTTTGTGTGCCCCCATAGGACCTTGCCCTCAACATGGATCAACAATGGTAGAGAATGTTCCATCCTCCAAAGGGAGACTGGGCAATATACTCTATGCTACACCTGAGGATGATGGGTCCTGATACTGGGGCAGATTGGAACCTTCCTACTCATGACTACAGAATGTGAGCTCAGATGTACAGGGATGCAGAGGTCACATAGTCTCCTAAACTGAATATGGGCCTGAGATCACATCAAATCGATGGGGTTTACAATCAACAATCTTTATACCCCTTTTCCATATTTGGGAGCTACTCCTGATCCAGCTTTCTTGTCCTTTATCCAGCCATGACATAATCTTACCAGAAAATAACTTGATTCAATGTACATATCAATTTTCAGGCTCAGGGAAAAAACACAAAAAACTAGTATAGCCACAGGCCCTTTGGACTGTAACTAAAATATGCCTACTAGATATCTACAAAACAGAGTCCCCCCAACTCTTCATCTGCACTATTCCAGCCTTTAGGTTCATGATTGGTCACTATTTTGCTTGGCTTTCTATGTTTAGTCTCTTTTCAGCCACCAGGTTCCAGATGCTAGCATGATGCCAACTAGACTTCCCTGGACAGACAACACCACCAATGTGTCCTGGAGCTCCAATTCCCCAGAACCCCACCCCACTAGGGAAAGAGAGAGGCAGGCTGGGAGTATGGATTGATCTGTTAATGCCCATGTTCAGCAGGCAAGCAATTATAGAAGCCTGACCTCCCACCTTCTACATCCCACAATGACCTTGGGCCCATGCTCCCAGAGGGTTAAAGAATAGGAAAGCTATCAGAGGAGGAAATGGGATATGGAGTTCTTGTGGTGGGAATTGTGTGAAGTTCTACCCCTCTTATCCTATGGTTTTGTCAATGTTTCCTTTTTATAAATAAAAAAAAATAATAAAGAGAACAATGAAATGTGGACAAGATGTATGGTAGGGCAATTGTGATATTTTTTTTCAGTTAATATAGAAGATTCAATGAAGAAAAATCAATTTGATAAACAAAGCAAGAAAGTCCTAGAACTAGACTTTCATTAATTCCAACTTAGAATTTTCATGTCTATAGAAAACATAATCTAGATGCACATACACCGAAGACATGAAGATAAAATTAAGGTAAATAACTACAAGAATAAAAACAACAAGGGAAACAAAAAGGAAATAAATATGAAAATAATTAAAATGCCCCCCGAAAAAGTTATAGGTAAATATCACTTGACATATTCTATACTGTCAGATCTCCTCTAATAGGTAAGCAGTGATTAGCTGCATACAAGGCTGCATAATGCGTCATTCTTTTTTGGATAAAATTTGAATGTTTGAAAACATTTCTGCCTTTTAGTTTTTATTTTTCAGTATCGCAAGTATGCAAATCCCTGTTATTACGGAATAATCTTTGCTCTCATCCTATTTCTCCTTCAAAGTTCAAATTGAAGTAAAAAGTATTAGTTCCAGCCTTTGTCTATGTCAGTAGTGGGCATAATTTGTCATCAGAAAGTTACCAAACATTAGCTGGTCTCACAAACTGTCTTAAAATGAGTGAGTTTTGTGTATAATGGTATGTTTTTGTATATTTAATATATTATACTATCTGTATGCTCAGTGTTATCTGAAAAACTAAAACCATGGTAATGTCTAGAACGTTATGTAATTAGAATAACTTTTCTAACTTTCTTTTTAAATTTTTTGTTATCTTTATTTATTGGATAGAGACAGAAATTGAGAGGGTAGGGGGAGATAGAAAGGAAGAGAGAAAGAGAGACACCTGCATCCCTGCTTCACCACTTGCAAGGCTTTCTCCCTACAGGTGGGAACCAGGGGCTCGAGCCTGGGTCTTTGCGCATTGTAACATGTGAACTCAATTGGGTGCAACACCACCTGGCCCCTAATTTTTCTAATATTCTTAAAGCCCCCTTGTTGGCATATAAATTTTGAAAAATAAACAGATAAGTAAATAAAATAGGGCATGTACAAAATTAATTCTATTTATATATGAATTTTGGGGTTTTGTATAAAATGTTACCCTCATTTCCCCAAACTTTCTGTACTTTACAAATAATAAAAAATTAATAATGGATCTTCAAATGATTAATTTCCAGACTCAATTTTAACAGATTTAATGCAAGTGTTTTCTTTCCTCTGTAAAAGGAAAGACTACAGTGCTTATCTCTTTCCAAAGAATAGAAGTCTATTGAAAGTATGGCAGGATTTAGAATTTTAAAAGGATATTAAACAGATTATTCTGGGTTGATATGAAAGGCAATCTTTCAGAACTTCATGATTAAAATGGAGGTTAAGAGATTAAGATGGATTAAAGGTGAAAGGGTACAAGAATCAGAACTACTGTTACTTTAAAATTTTATTGGTAGAGGAATTTGGAATACATTAAACCTCTATGGTTCCCACTTTAAGACAAAGAGAATGATATATATATTAAGAGAATGATATTTTTAAGCACCCTGTGCTCAATTACCATTACATCTTAAAAGTTATTGCTTGTTATATTAAATAATTATCCCTTTAATTAAATCATGCTACCTGTCAAAATGTTAAAATAGAAAAAAAAATCCTTGGATTTATCTGGGAAAAGAAATTTGAAAGGCACATTTCAAAAGTTGCATTTGCTGGGGATAAAGATATAATAGAATCAATCTCAAAAGATAAAATGCACATATACAGCATTTGGTTTTCTCAAATTGCTACTGTAATGATTTAGTACAGTAAAAAAAATAATAAATGCCTCTTTCAGAAATCAAAAGATCTCACAGGGGGCCAGTTGGTATAGCGCACTGGGTTAAACACACACAGTACAAAGCCCGTTCAAGGATCCTAGTTTGAGGTCCCATCTCCCCACCTGCAGGGTGGTCATTTCAGGTGTGTCTATCTTTTTCTCCCTCTCTTTGTCTTCCCCTCCCCTCTCAGTTTTTCTCTGTCCTATCCAATAAAATGGACAAAAATGACCACCAAGAGTAGTGGATTTGTAGTGTTGAAATGGAGCCCCAGCAATAACCCTGGAGGGAAAAAATAAATAAAAAATAAACTGTCCATTTAGCAAGTGATCTTAGGTTTCCTATGCTATGATTACTTTATTCAGTAACAGCTTACTAAGTACCTTCTCTCTGTAGGACATTTTCCAGGTAAAGAAAATATATAGTACTAGTTAATATCTATTAAGTGTCAGGTAGTATGTATTTTATATGTTTTTATCTTGCTTATTTTTCTTGAAATGTTATTGCTGCCTCAGTTTTGCACGTGAGAACACTGAGACTCAGAGACATTAGTTAACTTTTCCAAGATCATATAGTAAGTACTAGATTTGGAACTCAAATCTATGTGATTCCAGCATTTGAGATGTTAAACCTGAAGGTTGAGGCAAAACCCCAGCTTTTAAAAGAACTTACAACAAATAGACATCCTACCTTCTTTCCAGACAAAGAAACTTAGTTCCATCTGTTCTGCTTTTACGGTTAAGTTTCTGATTATTAAATAATTTGTCCTGCTTTATACCTTACCACTTTTCAGCCACTAAGTTGCAGATGCTACCATGATGCCGTCCTAACTTCCCTGGGCAGACAGCATCATCAGTGTGTCCTGGAACCTCATCTCCCCAGAGCCCTGCCTGACTATGGAAAGATAGAAATAGGCTGGAGTATGGATCAACCTGCCAACATCCATGCTCAATGGAGAAGCAATTACAGAAGCCACTTTCTGTACCCCATAAAGAATTTTGGTCCATGTTCCCAGGGGGATAAAAAAATAGGAAACATTACAGTGTGTGTGTGGGAAGATGGGATACAAAACTCTGGTGATGGGAATTATATAGATTGTACCCCTCTTATCCTACAATATTGTTAATCATTATTAAATCATTAATAAATAAAAATGGGCATGAGTGTTACTGTTAATAATTATTAAATCATTAATAAATAAAAAATGTATGTGAGTGTTACTGTTATGGCTTGTAGACAGGTCAAAGTTCAGAAAAGATCGCAATTAATTCTTCCTGGAAATTTTACATAGGTAGTGACATTTTAGTTGGACAAAGTGGCATTTTAAAAATGTGAGTTGAAAATGGGAAAGAGAAAAGATTATCTCAACTAGAGTAAATAGTAGGAAAAAAGACATTAAGATATAAGCTTGTGTAAGATTTTAAGTAATTATAATGAATGAGTGAGGTAAGTCTGATGTGTTGGGAAGTAGTGGAAATCACAGAAATAAAACTTAAAAGGTAAATCAGGTCCGACTTGTTAGGGAGCTTGAATGTACTCGGGATAAGGATTAAGTTTATTCTACAGGTAGAAGAATGTTCCCCTAAAACTTCATGAACAAACAGCATTAAATGCTTGCATTTTAAGAAAAAATATTCTGGATACATCAGAGGTGAAAAAGAGACTGGAGATGATCCAAAGGAGACAGATATTATAGCAACTGAAACAATACAATAGGAAGACCGGATTAGGAGTCAGAATGAGTGTTAGTTACATTTCTTGGTGAAATTCTCCAAAGGATAGTTTACTGGATGGGTTTAGGATTTAAGGACTGGGTGAGACAAGAGATAAAAAACTTGAGTCATGTAAATTGTGTCATGGGAGCATTTGTAAATTGAGAAAATTAAAGGGCCAAGAAATTCTTCATCTTTAAGGTACGGAAACAGGAAGAATAGTCTAAGAAAGTTGCTATAATCAGAGAAATCAGAGGAAAGTCTGGACAAAGCCTGAATCACAAATGTCAAGGAAAGAAGAAAAACTGACTAATAGTGTCCAATAAGGTAGAGTTGTTAACCAGAATTAAGAAGGGCAAACGCTAGAAGAAGGATCTTAAACTCATCACAAGCTTTGGATACTTGTAAATTAATAAATCTTAACGAGACCAGTTTCAACATGGTGGTAAATACAGAAGACACATTTGAAGAATGAATGGAAGATGAATATACAGACTGAACAGGTGACAACTCTTCCAAGATATTCGGCAGTGAGGGAAAGAATGATTTCACGTAGTTTTAGCAATTAAACCATGTCTATAATAAAATACCTTTGCACTTCCCCATGTTTGAAGGACACTTAAAGTAACTATTACTAAAATGCAATATCAGATCTGAGTTTTTCAAACCTGTATCTTATGTTCCTGGTAGTTTGGGAATTTTTTAGTCAGATTGCTACTCTATGCTTCTGCACACCCATGTCTTGCTACACAGCAGGCAAATGTTTCTAGTGGAGTGCTTATAGAATAAAACTATATTATGACCTTGAGAAACCCTCTGTTCCCTGTAATAGTGGTGGCATTGTTCTTCTGAGTAACTTCCTTTAGAATTCTTATGTGCTGAAAAAGCATTGTTGATAGTATACTCGTGGTTAAAATGCTTGCATCTTTAAAAAAAAAAAAAACAGCTCAGGGCATTTTAATTTGACATTTCTAAATCCTTGCCATGTCTGCTCTTCAGCATGCCTCGAACTCAGGGATATTTTGACAGGTTAAGAAAATACTAGAATGTCATTATATTGGTCTTCCTGGCTGATTAAACAGTGGTTCTTTCTGTAACATTCAAGGTCCATTACGTAGTTTGTATGTTAAATCGATACATTATAAAACTCTTGCACAACTGTTGGCTTATTATTTAAAGCAGTGGAAGAACAAATCAATTCCTTAAGTGTCAAGGACATTCTTGACAAAGGGCCGAATGGAATGGGCAGGCTCAGTGCCATAAAAAAGTGCAATGAAATGGAAAGTTGTGCACTGTGATTATGGATTTCTTCCAGATCAGCAGCAGCATGCCAGACTGCTCATATTTGTTCATTGGACTTCCCCAGCCTGGAAGCAGAGCCAGCCAACTAGTGCTTAGGGATATACCCATTGACTGGGGGAACTCTTTTCATGACAAAAAGACACATATCATATTAAAAAGCAGATCTCAGTAGCAGTTCTGAAAACTCCCATGAATACACAAGAAATTCTGAGTCATAAGTAAATGGAGGGAAGCAAGATTTCAGGCTGTTGAACAACTCATTGGTAGATTTTGTGGTGTGGTATTAGGAAAGAATTTGAAGAATGGACAGAGAGACCCAGATACAGTCAGCATTTTGATGTGTAGCCTAAGAAGGGATGTATAGGTTATCTAGCACTGTGGTTTTCAACCCTGGAAGCATATCATACTCACTGGGGAGCTTTTAAAAATATCAATTCTCAGACCTCACCCCACATCATTTAAATCAGAAACCCTGGGGAGAGGATTAGCTTTAGTAGATTTAGAAGCTCCCTAGCTGATTCTAATGTGAAGGCAGGAGTAAGAATCACTGATCTAGGCCAACATAGTTAATTTTGAAATAAAGTCTAAAGAGTTGTGATGTCTTTTATTTTCTCAGGCTGGTGATGGTAGGTTAAGTGTTACTAGGTTAGTAATTGGAGAAAGCGGTGAATCTTAGTTGAAGCTAGTCATTAGTTCCATCTTGATTTGTTGTTTTCATGTGTATATGCTCTGATAAAATTTCCCAGAGTATAAAGTAATAAAAATAAAATTTCTGTGGTCTGGGAGATGGTGCAGCAGATAAAGCAGTGGACTCTCAAGCATGAGGACTTGAGTTCAATCCCTGGAAGCACATATGCCAGAGTGATATTTCGTTCTTTCTCTCTCCTCTTATCTTTCTCTTTATAAATAAATAAAATAAAATAAATTTTCTTTGGGATTTTTAATAAAGTCAAGGCATTTAAGACATCCTCTTATCATCTATATGGGTTTCATTCATCAAATACTTTGAGTGTTTTCTATGTGTCAAGTCATGTGCTCAATTCTGTGAGAACTGTTGGACTAGATGTCTTAGCCTTCCTTCAATGATCTCTGTTCCTGGGAGACTGAACAAAGAAAAGGGTGACACAATTTTATGAGGGAATCTGATCCCCTGGGAGAATAAATTAGGTTTGTGAATGAAAAATAGCTCGGCTTCTTGGTCACTCTACTCTTGAACAATGAAATGACATATGGCCCCTGAGGAGTGAGTGCTTAGGTAAGAAAGGACTAAGAGGAGCAGAGTCTCTCTGATACCCGCAGGTTTGGCAACAACTCTAAGAGAAAAAGATGTGATGAACATTACACTTTACTGGAAAATACACCGTATCAGGAGATCATATGTACTTCGGTTGGAATCCTTGTTTCCCATTATTAGCTTTGTGCCAGAGAAAACAGCTTTCAAAGCCCTATTTTCTTAGTCTAAGAGAAAGTAACTAATGTTGAAAATCTCCATCTCTCTGTACCCTCAGGGATTTCATTCTTCCTTTGTTCACTGAAAGAAACAAGGTTTAGCTATATGTCAGGGAACAAATGACAAGAATACTGTTCCCTAAATACACTCAAGCATGAGAGTTTGCATTTTCATAATGATTGAATATTTCAATATAATTCATCCTACCTTTGTTTGCTCTTCCCTTTTATCTCCACCTGAATTTTCTACACAGTACCTCCACGGAAGTGGTATATGTCCCTTTGAAAGGTCACAGTGGTGCTACCTTAGGCCCGATAAAATTTTGTGTTTCTTATTTCCTGCACTATACCACTTTAACATGGGTAGTAGTTTGAACCTGTTGGCTACTTTTTGCAAATGTATGCATTCCTTCTGGGTGATAATTCCTAGCCTAAGTGTGTTACGTCTTTCTATAAACAATACTAATACACCTATGGTGTGAATCATGGAAAGTATTACAAATTTGCTTTCAGCATTATCTTGGAGATGTAAACTGATGCTAAACTGACCTGTTATGTCATTATCATTTGTATTTTTTATTCTACTGTGTATGAGTGTGCAAGCTTGTTTTTCTTTAAAATCAAATTTTATTTCTCAAATAAGAGTTTGATCACACTGGTACATTATCATTGTCTTTTTAATCCCCAATCATTTTACTTGAAATCACTGGTATCTACTTCATAATGTTCTTGTCAGGGAAAATGAAACTGATGGATCTGAAAGCACTGAGCCCATAGTGGGTATATGTTAGTTGGTGCTTACCCATGCCCCCTGCACATTTTTAAAGTCAGAACTACTTCTTTACATGTCTGGAGGACAATGGAATGTTGAAATTATTGTATATTCTATAATATTTTCTTCCTCTGTCAACTCATGAGATGGGTAGCAATATCACCTCTATCATGTAAATAAGGAAATGGAAACAAGAGAACGACTTTCCTTAGTGTTACAAGTAAGTTAGCAGAGTCAAGACTAGAACTCATACTTAAAAAAAAAAAAATCAGACACGAGGCTCTTTCTGCTCCTCTTTATTCACAAACCAGCTTCCTGAAGTTGTGATGACAACACTGATTTCACTAATTAATACACATAAATGAGAATTAATTGGAAACTGACCATTTATTTATTAGTGTAAGGTTAACAGTAATTTAGGTGCATTGGAATATAGAATGAGCTTTTATCTATAGCAGAATTAATGAGATTTTTAAGTTACAAGATAACGACAGCAAGGTGAAGCTCTTGAGTATATTCACCTATTATCACAAGGCTACTGAAAATACAGGTCTCCAGAATAGCTGATTCAAGAAGGATCTACAATTGTCATTCTTCTTCCTTACCTCTGTGCATTAATATCCTTCCAAGGAGATTACTTAAGTTATCTAAGTATAAAGACTAAGAACAATTAGGCCAGGTCTTTTTCACTGGTTGAAGCTATTCAAATTAACCCTGTTAGGGTTTGTTCGTTCTCCTTCCTTTATACTCCCCACTCAATAGCTCAGTAGCTGACTCACCACATGCCCTTGAACAGAGACTTTTTTTCTAAACTCAGCACTTGAAGCATGAGGCTAAGAATACAGACCCGCTCTCATGTTGCTCAGGTAGACTAGATAATTTCTGCTTTTTAAACGTAAAGGATTTTCTAGTGAGTCCCATGGGGCTGAGGTTCCCCTGAGGTGATGTGACAGTGTGCTGGCCCATCATGCCCACAGTCTGTGTCTGCTGTCCTCACCCAAGTCTAGGCTGCCTGCCAAGTGCTATTTTGGAAACGGCTCAAGTCTTCTGTCTTTTGAAGGTCATGGACATTCAGTTCCATGAGAATGCATGTAGCAGAATAGATTGGGACAAACCTCAGAATCACTATTAGAGCTTTAAGCAGTCAGAACCAAATCCAGTGCCTAGCATACAGTAGCTTCATATTGTATATGATACATGTAATGAGATACAATTAACAGAAAATGGGAACAGACTCCAGCTATAGTCCTAGAAATAGACCTAGAGGCCCCCTGTAAAAACACCAAACAGTACTAATTAGTTGATGAATTTGTGAAGTTCTGAAGATCTTAGTAGGCTCTGATGTAATCAAAGCAAGGAGTAGTGCCTACTTAGCCACTGGTATGGAGGTATGTGGTATTTCAAAAATAGGTTTCTCTTGCTGATCAAACTGACCAACGGTCAGCTTTTGTATTGGATGAATGAATGATATCATTTGAAAATCTTCACATCGGAGATTGATTCGCTGAGGTGTGACTGTTAGTTATATCTTTCTGAATATATATCTTGCAGTGTTTGGGTAAAGTGAGGTCTACTTCTAGAGTTTTAAAAAATGGATGAGGGCTAGGGGCAGGTTCATTTCAAAACATTAGTAAGGAGCACAGGTTTTCATATAACTCAGGAATAATAATGTCATTCCACTTTGGTTACTTCATTTTGCATCAGGCATGTGTGGTTTAAGAAAAAAAGCCAAATTTCTAAAGACAAAGCAAAAGAAAACGATGTCTTAAGGATGAACAACTGCCTATGAATCTATTCTCAGGAACATAAATTTTGTTTTTTATTGATTAAGCTGATAGCTCGAATGTTCTAAAACAGCCAAGACAGATCTTCTGTTGCATAGTCAGCCATTTTAATGTGTGATATAGTAGGTGTTTCAAATGGTGTTCCATCCCCACATAACATGTTATCAGTCTATAACATGCTTGAAATGCTGTTGTGTAAAATCAATTCCTTTTCAACTAGCTTAGTCTTATTAAATGGGTAAAAATCTTAACTCAATATCAACATTGACCATTTTAATTTTGTTAGTAATTTAATATTTTTAAAATTTTTATTTATTGGATAAGGACAGCCAGAAATCAAGAGGTAAGGGGATGACAGGGAGAGAGACAGAGAGACACCTGCAGCACTGCTTCACCACTCGCAAAGCTTTCCCCCTGCAGGTGGGGACCGGGGGCTCGAACCTGTGTCCTTGCATATTGTAATACATGCGCTCAACCAGGTGCACCACCACCCAGCCTCTTCAGTGATTTAATACTGATTTACAAAATTATAAGACAACAGGGGTATAATTCTACACCATTCCCACCACCAGAATTCTGTTTTCCCATTCCCCCCATTAGAAACTATAGTAGTTCTCCCAAGGTCACAGATATAGATGGAGTATTATTTCTATATGTATCTATTTATATGTATATATTGCCCATTTTACCCCTATTGTCCTACCTTTTCTTCCACTTTTCTTTCTTTCTTTCCCTGGAGTTATCACTGGGGGTGGTGCCAGCGCTATGAATCCACTGCTCCTGGTGGCCATTTTTGCTTTTTTTTTTTTTTAATTTTATTTGATGAAACACAGAGAAATTGAGAGACAAGGGGGGAGATGAGAGAGGGAGAGAGAAAGATAGACACGTACAGACCTGCTTCATTGCTCATGAAACATCCCCACTCGAACCCTAGTCCTTGCATGAGTCCTTGTGCATAGTGCTATGTGAGCTTAATCAGGTGCATCACTGCCTGGTTCCTTTCTCTTCCTTTTAAAAGCCATACCTACTAATTCTGGGTGTCCACTCCACCCTCCCCCAAGTTCCTGATAGAATTAGAGTTCACAGCCCTCTGCATGACCACTTTAATACATAATAGTTCATGAACCCTCAGATGATTCTTTGGAACATAGGCAGCAGGGTCTACAGAAGGAGACATCAGGCTAGAATTTTGGGATAGAAAGGAGAGCATAAAGAAAACACTGGAGACTATAGAACTGTTGAGTAATTGTGCAGATGTGGTTGAACATTGGCAGGGCCCACAAACCACTATATTTCCATGCAAGTATTATTTACAGATCCCCACTATATTATTCCCTCAGGGTATTGCTAATTCAGTTAAAACCATTGCAACAGTTGCTAAGGACACTTCTACCTTCCCAGCATGCCTTTTGCTTCTCTCCACCCCCTTTCCTAGCCAATTCCGTCCCAACTTGCCACTTCTGGTTTTTGCCCTATAAAGCCCACTGCTGTCCCAGTTTTACCCTCTTTTCCCTTCCACATCCTGACCTGAAGAAGGGCTGGTGGGCATAGCGGGAGGCAGCCATTTTGCTAGCTCCACATGACCTAAACCCGCTGTGCCCGGACCCAACTCTGTGGCTCCCGCGTGAATAAAGATTTGCGTTCCCACTCCGTTGCGAGTTCCTTGTCTCTCCTCTCTCCCTCACACAACCCGACATCTGGCGCCTGAACAGGGACAGTTTTTGGAGATGTACGAAAGTGTCCCAGATAAGTATACAGCCACTTGGCTTTCTGCAGCCTCGTGTTTAACAAAGGCACTACGGTTCCTTTTCTCCCTCTTCTTAATTCTCTGAGACCCCTCTGCCATGGACCTTCCTCCTTATGAAGAGGTTTCTCAAAACCCTCTACTCATTTTTCATGAGACAGGTTTTCTATCTCTGGGACATTTTGCTCTGGACCACATCTTGGTTCCTCATGACCGTGATCGTAGAGCTTGGGAGATGCACAGAGATTTCTCCTGAGACTTCCTGGACTCCCCCTCCCATATCTCCTGAGGAGAAGGGTGTCTCTAACTTGCAGAGCCCTCTGCATTTCACGCAGCAGCTCCCGTTTTGGCAGACACATCTCTGGTTGCTGCTTCTGCGGCCCCTCCCCCTGCCACTATTGCTGGAAGTAGTGCGCCCTCCAGTAATCATAATACCACATGGCAGATTCTGAATAATTAGTTCACAGAGTCCCCAAACAAAACCTCCCTACCATTTCTCTCTTCCCCCCTCATTCTCTCTGAATATCTTGAGCTTATTGTCTGCCCTCTCTGCTTTCAGTTGTGTTTTGTGAGTGAGTTGAATGACTAAAAAAAAATAATAATAATTTTGAGTGAGTTAAATGACCAAAACTTTTTGTATGACCCATTTTTCTCAGAGTACTCTAAAACTTAATTGACTTTATATAAAAATGCTGGGCACAACCGTGGTTTCTGGAGACGTCCAGAAACAGTCCAACACTTTGTTTTTTCCTCTTGATTTTTTTAAGTCTTGGTATATAAATGTGAAACGTTTAGTCTTAAACTGTGTGAGTAAAGATGGCTCAACAAGACAGTACAGATCTAAATTTGTGTTTGAAATGACATGTCTTCATAACAAGTTTTTCTCCTCCTGTGTGTAATAAACTACATGTTTATGTGTGTGTTTCAAGTTTGGTAAACATTAACTTAGTGGTTAAAAGTGTAACTTTGAAGCTACATTCTTACCAGGCAAGGTAAAATTAATTTGCTAAAGTAACTGAGTATTTAAGGTAAAAGTCTAAATATTCAACGTGAGAATTCATCATCTCCAAAATCAAAATACAAATTCTCTATACAGGACATTTTTGGAGGGCCCCCCAAAATGCCCTGTAAACTAATCTTGTGAAAATTAATCCACAACAAATCTGGCATTAATCTGACATTGTAAATGTTCAAAAAAAAAAACATTGTCACTAACAACATTGTCACTAACATGTGTTAACTCTTTAAGTAACCTGAGTTTGTTTAAAGTCCAAAGTAAAAAACAGTTAAAAATCAATATATATTTTAACTAAATTTGGTCTGAAGATCCTGCTGTACAGAGACTGCTATATGAGGTCACATAAGATGACCTTTAAACAAAATTATAAAGATACTTAAACCAATTATAATAATCGAGTTATCAATTATAGTAAACTTCTAACTTGTTAAAATTTTTTTTCTTCACAAGTAATTGACCACAACTATGTCAAAGCCTTCACATGAAGTAGCATCTGCTCATATGGTAAGATATTAAACTATATAAGAAGTTCCCCCATATACAACTTATGTAAATTAACAACAACATTCACATATTTTTCTACACTCAATTGGTGTATCTCATTTTGATACTATATGCCTCCCTTTATCAGCCAACAATTTAAAGACGTTTTCCCTTTATAACATCACCCATACCACAGACATCCCTTACAACCCCCAAAGACAAACAGTTGTTGAGAAGGCCCGCGAAACATCTAGGCCCAATTAAGTAAAGAAAAAAGGGGGATACATCCTCCCAATATTCAGTTGGCTAAGGCACCAACTACATTAAACCCCTTTTAATATCTATGAAAATTCGAACTAGATGCCCTGCTAACCATGGGAAGCAGATTTGTTTGTGTTTCCTTCACAGGAATCCCCGGAAATCCATTTGGACCCCTGTCCTCTGACATCATCCACAAGATGACATGACTACAGTGCAATCCCTGAAACCCATGATGTGACCTGACATGATCTGAAGAACCTGATTCTCAGACTCCAAGGACAGAACTTTCTTACTACCTTTCTCTCGCCCATCGCTATCTGCCCTTCCTGCTTCTGCTTCGCCTGTCACATTTTGGCGGTTCCAGCTCACACTCTACAGAAAAGCGGAATTCTGGTGGCTGACATTCCCCATTGAGATAGATGTGCAGCGTTTCATCCCCTGGCATTTCTTCCCCTAGTTGTAGGCATTGGACTGACACTTCTATTGGACTTGCTGGTACACCTCTTGGACACTTTACACCACTTTACTACAGCTTCCCTTTACACTGCAGGGTTTCTCAAAGACTGACCGCAGCAGTCCATGGACTTTACAGGTTGCTGCCTAAGAACTCTATAGGCCATGCCCCTTCTCCTGCAGGCCCTGCCCCCAGAGTCAGGAAATCCCCTCTCCTTACTAAGCCCTGCCCCCAGAGGCAGGAAATCCCCTCTCCTTACTAAGCCCTGCCCCCAGAGGCAGGAGATGACCCTTTAGCCTGATAGGCCCTGCCCTTTGAGGCAGGAAACACCCCTTCGCCCACCAGGTCTCCCCTTGACATCACACTGGCTCTTACTGCTCTCCTACTTGTCCCTTAATGTCTTGTTCCAGTTCTTTTGAAAATGCCTACAGGATATCATTCAGGTATATGCCCAAAAGGTTTCTGTTCACCCCTACACTACTATTCCTCTGTCAGAGACGAAGTCTTTTACAGACATTGGCTCATTTAAATGTGATGATTAGATAGAAAGATAAGGGAAAGATTTATAAATATTGTGAAGAGATGGTGAAGCCTGGCAGAGCTTAACCCATGAGATGAGTCCCTCAGGTAAGTCTCTCTCTCTACAGAAGGGTTGAGCAAAAGGGGGAACACATAATTCTCACAAGGTTGGCGGCTATGTAAGCTTTCCCTCCCCCACAAGAACATCCTACATTTTACCACCAGAGTCTGGCATTCCTTAAAAAACATTAAGCCTGCTCCACTCTAAAATTCCTATGCTATGGCTATTATGTAAAAGGAAAGGGGGAGGTGTTGGAAAATTGTGTGGATGTGGTTGAACATTGGCAGGGCCCACAAATTACTATATTTCCATGCAAGTATTATTTATAGATCCCCACCACGTTATCCCCTCAGGGTATTGCTAATTCAGTTAAAACCATTGCAACAGTTGCTAAGGACGCTTCCACTTTCCCAGCATGCCTTTTGCCTCTCTCCACCCCCTTTCCTAGCCAATTCCGTCCCAACTTGCCACTTCTGGTTTTTGCCCTATAAAGCCCACTGCTGTCCCAGTTTTACCCTCTTTTCTCTTCCACATCCTGACCTGAAGAAAGGCTGGTGGGCATAGCAGGAGGCAGCCATTTTGCTAGCTCTACATGACCTAAACCCGCTGTGCCCATACCCAACTCTGGGGCACCCACATGAATAAAGATTTGCGTTCCCACTCTGCCGCGAGTTCCTGGTTTCTTCTTTCTCCCACGCGCAACCTGGCATAGAACCATCATGAGAATCATGAACTGGGTAGACTCATAGGGAGCTCTAAACTGCCATGGAAAAAGAGTGACAATGGTATGAGTATGGGGAGACTGAACGGTGGACAAGGAAGGAGAAACAACCCAAGTACAAGCTTGGCCCATTTTCCACGTGTGCTCAGGTACATCCAATTGCAACCACCAATCTATTGTTACAGCAGTCTTTGTTCAAAGTTGTCTCATAATCACACAGTAATGCTCATGTGGAATCAGCCTTACTAGATGCTTTCTTATAAATTCTGGAACTATGAATTACCAGATGTTTTTATTCTAAAGAAGTTGGCCATAACTTAGACCATTGTGCTAGTATGTCAGACCTACATGTCACAAGTTAAATGGTATCCTCAAGAGTGTACAGCTTCTAATAAACAGGGTAACTGAAATGTCAGCTGTTTATCTCATCTTCAATTGTCTCACAAAAAGCCTCTACAGCCAATCATTACCTGTCCTTTCAGCAAAACCCCGACTTTTTAATTTTTTTATTTATAAAAAGGAAACATTGATAAAACCATAGGATAAGAGGGGTACAACTTTGCACAAATGCCACCACCAGACCTCCGTATACCAACCCCTCCCCTGATAGTTTTCCTACTCTTTAAACCTCTGGGAGTATGGACCCAAGATCATTGTGGGATGCAGAAGGTTGAAGGTCTGACTTCTGTAATTGCTTCCCCGCTGAACAAGGGTGTTGACAGTTCGATCCATACTCCCATCCTGTTTCGCTCTTTCCCTAGTGGGGAAGGGCTCTGGGGAAGTGGATCTCCAAGACACATTGGTAGAAAAACCCCAACTTTAACCTGGGAAAACCTTCCAGGTTCTATACTTTCTTACTTAAAAAACTTGGAATAATGTAAGATTCCAAAGACCTCTAAGTATAGCAATTTTGGTCATACCATGGGTTGCTTTAGATTTTTTTCGTGTAATTTGATAAAATGGTCTGTTCTTTTAACCCTTGCATTTACTTCATTCCCCTAAGCAATGTTGCCACAAATTAGCAGTTTGCAATTGGTTGGAAATAGTTCAGAAGGAGTTCTTATGTCTTGGGACCTTCATATAGGGAGATATTTTGGTGTTGTGGGTCCTGATGTGTCTCAGGCTTTTTACCAGATGGGTTTGTTAGACTACCTTAAATTTAACCCAGGAGGTCAATGAGTATTTATTCATAAGGAATTGGATATGAGGCCATGATCTCTTCACTAGAGTCCCTCTACCTTCATGGGAAGTCTTTTACTACACAAACTTTTTGAAGTGAAGGTGCAGTAGTCTCCCTTGACCCTCAGTATTCCTTTCTGCAGCATCAGGTACCTATAGTCAATTGCAGTCAGAAATATTAAGTACAGTAAGATAATTTGAGAGAGCTCACATCCACATTGCTGTTGTTACAGCATATTGTTATAATTTTTCTAATTGATTATCAGTTATGGCTGTGAAGCACTTACCATGTTGAATGTACAAATTAAACTTTGGAGATAGTTCACTACAAAGGACATATGCTTTGAAATGTGGGAAGCCCAGGTTTGAGCCCTGTGGTCATGTAGAAGTGTTACAACACCTAGGGAGGCTCTGGTACTGTGGTTTCTCTCCATATTGGAATGTAAAGACTGGCCATATATATCTGCAACTTTAGGAGAACTGCTGTAGCTTACAATGGAGGGACTGGGGATTCGGAACTCTGGTGGTAGGAGCAATGTGGAGTTGTACCTCTGTTTTCTTGTAATTTTGTAAATCAATATTAAATCACTAATAAAAAATTAATTAAAAATGTGAGGGTTCATCTGAGAGTGCTGAAACTGCAAAAATACAAGGTCCTGCCTCCACACATTAATTAAGCAAAAGTTATCATAGGCATGTATGTATAGGAGAACACATATTGTACATATTATTTGATATTATACATGATTTCAGGCATCCACCAGGGTCTCAGGACACATTACCCACCCCCATTACCACCTTCATAAAGGGAATTACTGTACTCTGTTCAGCTTAGTTGAGACCTTGGTGAGAACCATACTAACTCATGAATACCCATCAGAGCAGTTGTCATAAAATGGCAAGTCAGTGAAATATTGGGGAGGGCCTGAAGAAAGTGGATCTGCTAGGGAAGAGTTAGACTTTGTGAGGGTGGCAGGAAATTCCTGGTCAGCTGGAATCAGTATGTGAGGGCTGGGTGGGGCATGCCAAGAATAAGTCAGACTCCTTTTTTTTTTTTTTTGCCATTTCTGAGCAGAGGTAGCTTTGTATTTCTGTTGTTTCTTTCCTCCACCCCATCCTCCATTATTAGGGTATTGCAGGTTCTTACAGAGTTTTTTTTTTTTTTTTTTTTTTTTCCCTTCGCTTCCATATGAGAGGCCTGGCTCCAGGGGCAGGCTGGGCTTTCTCAATTCTCCTGACTCATCCTGCAGTCTGTTTGCCCTCTTTAATGACCTTCTAAGTGCTCTGAGCTCATAGACATGACTTTTCTGGCTCAGGAGGTCTCCCTAATTGGGGGGGGGGGTGCAGTTTAACTATGCTCTGGCTTTGTAAGAACTGGACATTACTTGTTTTGCTGGGGGTTGGTGAGAAATATCCACGGACCTTGTTAACACTCTTTGCCCTTCAGTAGCAGCAAAGCATCAGTAATGAAAGGATTTTTGTAGAATCAAATATTAGAGATGAAACATACCTAGCCAGTGAATTCTTGGCTGAACTAGAGCACAGCCATAAACTTCACTTAGCACTTTCATTTGAGGTAGCTTACTTAAGTTAGTCTAAGTATTTCCCTAGTTATGGCTTTCAGTAAGTCTCTTCCTACACTCATTTCCAGAAGAAAATCAGGGTATAAATACTTGCTTAAAAGAATCCCTCCCATGTCACTCAATTTCCTATTTAGAGAAAAAAAAAAGGAAGCCGGGTGGTGGCATACCCAATTAAGTGCCCATAAATACTGTGTGCAAGGATCCGGGATCAAGCCCCCACTCCCAACCTTTGGGGGGGAAGTTCCACAAGTGGTGAAGCAGGTCTGCAGGTGTCTATCTTTCTCTCTCCTTCTCTGTCTTTCCCCTTGTGTCTCAATTTCTTACTGTCCTATTGAATAAAATGAAACAAATAAATAAATAACAGCAAAAAACTGTGTTATTTGTGGAGTCTTCTTTAAACATAGTGTCCTGGGGTCTTGGTGGGGGTGGGGATGAAGAGCCTTGACCTTGATTAAATGGAAGGTGCAAAATATTAAAAACCAAATCTGTACTCCATCTTCTAGTCTTGCCTCTCAACTACTGTTCCCACCACTATCTCTGAGAGGTGCCAAACTTCTCTACCCCGTATAGGGAGTGGTAGAATAAGGAAGGGCTGCTTGGCAGTAGCTGTCTTTAAAATTTTCCTACTGAGAGAAGAAACTCAAGGCCTAAATAGGAGCATTCCTAGAAAGGAAATATTAAGTGTAAATATAACTTCCTCCATCTTCCCTACTCCTTCTTATCTCTCTCTCTCTAGAAACTATGGAATCAGGTTTACAAAAGGAAGAAATGTTAGGGCAGTTATATTCCAATTAGTTGAACCACTGATGATCATGCAACTTTGGTGGAATCTATATTTTCAAAAATAATTATGTAAAATAGCATAATGGTTATGCAAAGAGACTCTCATGCCTGAACCTCCAAAGTCCCAGGTTCAATCCTCTGCACCACCATAATCCAGAACTGATCAGTTCTCTGGAAATAAATAAATAAATAAATAAATAAATAAAGTTAAGAATCTCCAACTCTAAGACAGGTGGAAGAGAGAGCTAGCTGGGACCCGAATCTCATTTATTTTGGTCTCATCAAAGCTTTTCCTTCACAGAAAAATAGATAGGAATCCAAGAAGAGAAAGATGTGAGTGGATGTGGTACTTATTTGTTTGCTCGGTACTAACTTCTTGATTATTTTTCTATGCTCTATAGATTTGTCTTTATCAGTGTTTTTCCTCCTAGAGGGCAGTGCTCACCTCTGCTTTGTCCTGTATGTAGTGCAGGTCAGCCTGTGACTGGGTCTGTGCTGGCTGCTGGAATGGAGCCCTGGAACTGCAGTCCTGGATTAGGTCAGTAATTGACTTTTCTGGATAGATAAAGATGACACTGAGTGCACTTGGGCTCCCAGATTTCACTCAGTCACCATGTGTTCTACATTAGTTTCATTTGCCTCTCTCTGGCCCCGGGTAATAGTTCCCATTTTATGCCACACTGAGCACACTAGGTATCTTCACCACTCTGTCATGAGCAAGTTGAGGACAAGACTTGTCTTTTCATCTTGGTATACCCCAGTGTATGTTGGGTCTTAGTTAGCTGAACTGAAATTTCAGTGCCTTGCTCTTGACCTTGTATCACTGACATGAGAGCTCCTTAAATAAAACTAGCTCTGGAGGAGAATGACTACTGCAAAATCAACAGCAAAATTCCTGTCCTTCCTACACCAATTAAGCTGAAAACTGTGCTACACTGGAGGAAAAAGTAAGAGAAAGATGTGGAGAAAGGAACTAATATGTATATATATATATCCTTCCTGTTTATAACAGAAAAATTATCTGTGCATCCTCTTTTAATCTTCACAGTGACTTTTTATTTTTAAAATTAAAAAAAATTATTTTCCCTTTGGTTGCCCTTGTTTTTCATTGTTGTAGCTATTATTGTTGTTATTATTGATGTCATTGTTGTTGTACAGAGAGAAATGTAGAGAGGAGGGGGAGAGAAAGATAGACACCTACAGACCTGCTTCACCATCTGTGAAGTGACTCCCTTACAGGTGGGGAGCCGGGGGCTCGAACTGGGATCCTTACACCGGTCCTTGCACTTTGTGTCACTTGCGCTTAAACTGCTGCACTGCCGCCAAACTCCCTCAGTGACTTTTTTTATTTTAAACTGTAACTCCAGACAGGATCCAAAGAAGAGTTCTGTAATCTCTCCCCTGGGTTTTATGGAGACTTACTTTACCCTTCTGTGTTAGCTTCTTAAACAGTGAGTCTTTAGGTAAGGATAATTTTCATTTTACAGATGAGGAAACAGTCAGAGAAGTAAAGTGACTTTCCTAAAGTCCTACGGCTTAGCAAGTGGCGGAATAAATCTGACCACCCATGTCATTGCATTATACCCTGAAGTGGAAGCAGAAATTGGAGAAGTTTTTAGTTTGGCTTCTTCTGTGCACCATTTACAGAGTCTAGTTATTTAAGAACTCTTTTTTTTTTTTTAAGTTGTCTTGTGTTTTAGAGTGGTCAATCTTCAAAATATAGTCACTTTATAGTTTCCACCTTTAGAAGCTTATTAAATTTTCGGTAAACCTTGGCAATGTGTAGAGATTTCCCTCAATTGTCACCTTCAGGGAAATGACTGAGTCTTCAGACATAGCCAAAAACCACAGATCCTTTTACTGCTCCTTCTCCCATAGATTATGAAATTCTAAGGGACTGCCCGTGACTTTGCATTTTGATACCACTGACAACACATTAGAAACAGAGGTACATAGCAACATACCTCAAGTTGCACATGACGAAAGATACCTCATAAAAAGGTCTTAGTCACTTCACATAAGTTATTTTCTGTGAGGCCCTTTCAGAGACATTAACAGGTTTGTGTACATTGTGAGTTTCAAGAGGATGCTACAGTAGGTAAAAATTATCTCATTGTGGACCTTTTACTCCAATAGTACTTTATGTCAGCAATAGTTCATGGTATATAGCAAATGCTCAGGTAATTGGTATTTATTATACATACTCCTAATCTTGGTTTAAGTTTGATCTCAATTGTGAGCAGTTCAACAATTAGTCACCATCAAGTTGAAGTTAAGATCTGTTATAAAGTCTACGTTAGAGAATACTATTAGGAGAACACTTAATTTTATGCATGCACTTTCAAAGGATAAAGGGGAGCTGCTGGGCAATTTTGTATAAACATGGTCTAGGTCCCATGCCCTGCTATAATAAATGAAAGGATGTGAACTTTCCATAGCCATCTATTTGCCAATAAGTGCTTTTAAAGTAGCTTCAAATGTGTGTTCAGTAACTTGTTACATTAATTAGCTCAAAGGAACCTTTTCCTTCTTGTATAGGGAGAAAATGAATCCAGTTCAACTGAGTCTGAGTAGTCCAAATTCTGAACAAGTAAAGCCTGAGAGGAGAGTTTTATTGCTTTGTTCAGTGATTCTCAAACATAGTCTATATGCAAATTATTTGAGACACTTGTTAGAAAAGCACATTTATAGGCCCTGCTCCTAGGAGTGTGTTTGGGAATCTACATAGCTCACAATAGCTCCAAGGGTCCTGTGAAAAATGCTGATGGAGTATGTATTTGCGGGGGTTGTCAAAACTTTCAGACCACTGAGAAAAGAAAGCCTGTTTTTTTTGTGCTGAGGAGTAGACCCAATGGTATATAAGAGATCATTCATCTCAGTAGAAAGAATCTGTCTTGCTGCATATGGTTTAAGGTTAAGTTTTAGATTGTTTTACTTTTAGTGTTTTTTTTTTTAATGTGGCTTGAAATAATTCTCGAGAATGGCTTCAACCTGTTACCATTTGCTGCTCTGAAAGCTAAAATTGGTCAGAAAGCTGTAACCCTGTGCGACATAGGCTAAAAAGCTCTGTGCACAGAAGAAACAGAATTTAGTGTTAGTATTGACTTGGGATTGATTTTCATGACTAAGCTTTTAGACCTAAGGAAACAGAATGTGAAATCCACTATTAAAATGAATTTGTTTTTTCTTTTTTACTGGCTTGACTTCTGCTTTATAGTGGAAGGAGCATGGCCTTTAGGATCCAATGTGTCTACATTAATATCCTAGGACCACCCTTACTAGTAGCATGACCTTGGGGAAATTTCTCACCTTCAAATTTCTGGTCCCTTCATCTGTGAAGTATGTACAAATACAACAATCTTTTAAGGCTGATGGGATCACTAGATGAGGCAACTTACGTAAAGTAGTTGGTTCAGTTCCTGGCACATGGTAGTTTCTCACTAAGTATTAATTTTCTTTCATGAGAAACAACTAACGCAATTCCGAATAGTTTTTTGCACGCAAGTCAATTTATCTGAGTAAAAGAATCCTGTAGTTTCTCTCACTTCTTTTTCTCATCTGGGGTTGATAAAATTATCGTGACATAGGTTTGTTGTATGAATTTAAATAACATAAAACATGCAAAAAGCATTTAACAAATACTTGGTACAATATAAAAGTGAATGTTAATAGCAGTTGTTACTGACATTATTATTATTGTTGTTCACATTCTCTTTTTTGAGCACAAAGTCCCCCAAACCAACAGGACAAATGGTGCTGCTTTGGCTAAAAGATGACTGGGATGATTTCTTGTTTTCGTAAAATGCTATATATAATTATTAATTTGCACCAGGAAATCTAAATATAACTATTGGCACATAACACAGAGATTTTTTCACTGGGACCACACCAACTGGAGTTCTTGATAGATACAAGGGAATTTTGTCAAAACTATTTTAACCTGAAGGTACATTAAGCATAGTAAAGCTTAACTTTAAAGGTAATATCTTAGAGCCCCAAAGATGAAAATATTTTACATAAATGTCCTGAGTTTCAAAAAGAGATGCCATGTTATTCTTAAGATCAGAACACTGGGAATTCTATTTTGATAGTTTTTTTTTAAAAAGAGTTTTTTTTTTTCAATAGCCAGGTAGTTTTTTTTAGCATTTTATATAACAATTCTGGCAATATTAACTCACTTTAAAAATAATCTCGGTTGTTTATATTCACAGACATCTTTTTTATTTAGACCAGATATTCATACTCTTGCCATTCTGAAGATGGTAGTTTTTACTTAGCTCAGTGAAGTCCTTCCAAAGCAGTGCCGAATTAATGAAAAACAACTAAAAGTGCAGTATATTTTTAGTCATGAATAAATCCTATTTTATCCCGATTCTTAAAAATTGGTGAAAATACATGATACATATGGTGGTTCTCTAGTAACATGAATACCCAAGTCTAATAATTTGAGTGTTCCAGATCCTGATGTTTGGGAAATAAATAACACAGTAAAAATCAGCCCACCAAGCAGATTTTTTTGAGAAGTATTAAGCTGTTATGTGTCATATGTGTGTGTGAAAGAACAAGGAAGCAGCAGGAGAGAAAGAGAATGAAAGTAAGGTTTAAAAAGGGACACTGTGTATAAATCAACAGTGTTTTGAATTTTTGACAGATATTTGAGTCCTGTTGACTCAGTCACTGACTCTGACTTGGGGGAAGTCACTGGATTTCTCCTGCTAGGGAAGAGATGATAGTATATCATGTCTTGTTGAGACACTGACACATTTATGTTCTATAGATCTAGAGAACTCCTTCATGTGCAAGATCTTTCACATTAAGATTTTTTCAGCAATAAACAAAAACCAGAATCTCAGCTGCTTTTTTTTATGTGATGTGTTTGATTTCTTTAACAAGAAACATATTTTCTATTCAGTGTGATCAACGTTTGTATATTTTAACTTTCTCAAAAATTATCTGTATGTACTTATTATTTATCACTTGAATTCTGGCATTATATATATTCTTGCCTCCCCCCTTTTTGATAAAGACAGAGAAACTGAGAGGGAATGGGGATGAGTGGAGGGAGACAGGGAGAGAGAGAGAGAGAGAAAGAGAGAGGGAAAGCACACTTGCAGCACTGCAGCATTGCTTCACCTCTCATAAGGCTCCTCCTCTGCAGGTGGGGACCAAGGACTTGAACCTAGTTTCTTGTGCACTGTAATGTGTGTCCTACTGTGGTGTGCCACCACCCCACATTACAGTCTTTTTTTTTTTCCTCCATGGTTATTGCTGGGGACCAGTGCCTGCACTAGGAATCCACTGCTCCTGGAGACTATTTTTCCCTTTTGTTGTCCTTGTTATTTATCATTGTTGTTAAAGCTGTTGTTGTTGTTAGACAGGACAGAGAGAAATCTAGAGAGGATGGGAAAACAGAGAGGGGGAGAGATAGACACTCGCAGACCTGCTTCACCACTTGTGAAGCGATGCTCCTGCAGGTGGGGAGCCTGGGGTTCGAACCTGGATGTGCTTTGCGCCATGTGTGCTTAACCTGCTGTACTACTGCCTGACCCCCAAATTACAGCCTTTTAAGTGGGACGGGGGAATTTCATATTCAGAAGATTTGTGGAGACAGATTGTAAGGTATGGATTTTCAATCTTTTGCCTTGGGATCTCAGGCAAATGTCTTGAAGGTGTTTTGTAGTTTCTTGTGTGTGAAGGAAAAAGTATCAATAGAAATTGTTTTTTTAATATGTTTTGTGAATATTTCCAAGTGGCATTACATGAAGACTCACAGGGTTCATTACACATCTCCAGTCTATTTCTGTATACTATATGAATTTACTATTAGACTGTCATATATTATTTGTGGCTCTTTTTGATGATGCTAGTAAATTTTGACTATTTTTTAATTTTTATTTATAAAAAGGAAACACTGACAAAACCATAGGATAAGAGGGGTACAACTCCACACAGTTCCCACCACCAGAACTCCGTATCCCAACCCTTCCCCTGATAACTTTCCTATTCTTTTCTTAAAATTTTATTTATTTTCCCTTTTGTTGCCCTTGTTGTTGTTTTTATTGTTGTTGTATTATTGTTGTTGTTGTTGATGTCATCATTGCTGGATAGAACAGAGAGAAATGGAGAGAGGAGGGGAAGACGGAGAGGGGGAGAGAAAGATAGACACCTGCAGACCTGCTTCACTGCCTATGAAGCGACCCCCCTGCAGGTCGGGAGCCAGGGGCTCGAACCGGGATCCTTACCCAGTCCCTGCACTTTGTGCAGCTTTCCTATTCTTTAACACTCTGGAGTATGGGCCCAGGGTCATTATAGGGTGCAGAAGGTGGAAGGTCTGGCTTCTGTAATTGCTTCCCCACTCTTACAGTTGGTCATGATACCTTCAGTGGCTGAGAAAATAGTCTTATTATCTAAATATCCAAATTAAATGAAAAAAGTTAATGACTTCTGACCTGTGTACATTTTTATAGGCTAATATTAGGTGTAAGCATCAGGATATTTTCATCTAGAATGTCTTATATATATTTTCAACAAAGATACAGAATAGTACCTATATATTTCAAATATATGTATTTGAAAATAAAGAAAACAGATTAAAAATGTATAAATCAGCAAAAGCCCAGCATTATGAAGTGTGTGTAATTATATCAATTAATAGAACACTAACAACAAAATCTACATAAGTAACTACAAATCCTTCAAGATTAAAAGTCATTATTACATGTTGGGGTCAAATATAGGATCTTAGGGCCACAGAGTAATAGAAATAGAAAGAACTATAGCTGTTATTATGTTCAATCTCTATTTTACTTGTAAAAAAAAGCCTCTCAGTCTCACAAAGAATGGTGTTTAGGAAGGGTATGGTATGCTGACACCTGCCATGGGAAGATATAAAAATGTACACCTGTGAAAATAGTTTTATAAATCAGCATTTATTCTTTCACTTAGTAGTGTGCAGATACCTATCACAGGGAGATAAGGAACTGTATTCATGTGACAACAATTGTCTTGTAAATCATTATTTTCCCCAACAAAGTGGTTTAAATATTAAAAAAGTTAATTTCCTGATGCTACAAAGGGAATAGATATTTAATAAGAGAAAAATAAAAACTGTATATAATGTTAACCATTAATCTGCTCCATTAAAAAAAAAGCTAAATGAGAACACAGGAATAGACAAAAATAGAGGAGAATCTATAGTGTCAGAACAACTAAGAAAGAACTTCTAGAATGAATCAAAACATGTATCAAACAGCCTCCAAAAAGTTTGAGGAGAATGAACAATAGCCCTGCCATATGGTATGAAGGAGGTCACCTATGAATTCAGAGGAGAAATTTTAGTAGAGTAGTGGTGATAGAGGTAGGTAGTTGGATATGAAATAGAGGGAATTGAGTAGATGAACTGAGGAAGGAAGAGAAGGAAGATGGTTAAAAATAAAATGTTAAATTGAAAATGCTTTTTAAAAAACATGGACCTTTGAGCATATTTTGAAAAGGAAAAAAAGGAAACAAATAATAATAAGTAAAATAAGTTATTACCACCTTAATAAAGTGATAAAGAAATTGAAAAAATAATGGGATGCTGTCAAATTTTATTATGTTTATGTGATAGAAAACAATAAATTGTGGTATTGATTACCTCTTCCAAACCAACACTACTTCCAAAATTCAAAAGCATAGTGAAATCGAGTTCCAAATGTGACAACATTCAAGCAAATCATTCCATAGAATGGAAGTGCACAGGAAGTGCACAGACAAAAGTCAGGTGATGGATTCAAAACTGCTTAGCAGTAGGACTAGAGGCCAAGCCACAACTTTCCTGGAATTATCTGTGTCCAGCATATGGACTTAGTACCTTCCCCATAACCTATAATTATACTTACAACAATAGTTCATATGTTTTGGGATTTACATATGAATGAGAGAGCCAGGGAGAACCAGAACATCACCCTGCCATATGCCTTATAGGAAATTGAACTCCAGATGTCATGCTTGAAGTTCTAGCACTTCAACTACTTTACCACCTCCCTGGGTAAGTATAATACGTAATTTACTACCTTTCTTCTGTCATAGGAAGGTTGAAACATATATTGGGGACACTTTTTTCCAGAAAGTCACTGAATGTGTTTCTCTTGATTGGAGTTAATTAATTAGTGAAGTCACCTTGATTTCCTATTAATTGAGCTAAAGTGGGATAGGCCTGCAAAAACGGGATAGGCTTGCAAAAGTGGAATAGGCTTGCAAACATGGCTCTCCTCAAACTGACCTCTGTGATTACAGTTCTTGACCAAGATAAAGATAGGAATGTTAGTTGCTTAACAATTTGTATTGTGGCTGATGGCTGAAACATATGGTCAGTCCATTCCAAGAATTGGATTGACACCACTTATACCCTGTGAGAACTGCAGACATGGAATCAAGGATAGACACATCAAAGACCATATATCTAATAACACTGCAAATTTAGGTTTGAAAGCCCATTTAAATCAAGTATCCTGCAACCATGCCTTTACAAAGCTCTTTCAACAATAGTCATGTGTAGTAGGTATTATTATTCCTGAATTAAAGTTAAACTAAGTAAGATAGTGAAATGGCAGAGCAGAGATGCAGACTGAAATCTCAATTTACTATACATTCTATTATGTAGAATTAAGACCACTTTAGCTTTTTCATCCTTCCCTACATTCCTGGGTTACATCAATTTTCTTTAGTAGTGAAGTCTCTGTTTAATTCTGCTTCAAGAAATTCCTGTCTTTGGGCTCTCTCTCACCCATTGAAATCTGTGGTCATGACTGACTCTGTTGTATGAGTCACATGCATCAAGATATGAATTTAGACAGTGCCACCTTTTCTGAGAGGATTTGTAACTTCTTTACTTTTTGTTGTGGAATGAAACTCTAGGCACTCTCTTGAAGGAGCTTCTGAAATTGGTGAGCTATTTAAGTGTGAGGTCAAAAGGTTCATCCTGGGGGGCAGAGCCAATATGGCGACTTGCAAGCAGCACTAATTAAAAAACATTTCCTTCCACTGCTCTTTTTATTTTCTTTTTCTTTTTTCTTGTTCTTGTCTTCTTTTCTTCCTTCCTCCTTCTTTTGATTTCTGACTTCACTGATACTCCCTTGTGAATTATTATGGGGAAGAAATCTGACTCAGAGTGGACTCTCTCTGTGTGTGTCTCTCTATTCGCTATTTCCCTTTCTTCTCTTGCTATCCCTAGAATTTAAAGAGGACAGTAGATTTGCATAATTGTCTATTCTTGCTTTCCCTTTTCCCTATTCAATTTTTTTTTCCTGAAAGAGGTTCTAAAAGATCTCTGACAAACAAGAACATCATCATAATGCTAGCCATATATCAGAGAAAATAAAAAATTGTAGAATAATGTCACTACAATACATTAAGTCCGTAATATCAATGCCTTAAATTCACCCATTAAAAGACACAGAATGGGAGGATAGATCAGAAAACACAACCCAACCATAAGCTGCTTGCAAGAATCCCATCTGACTCAACAAGACAAACACAGGCTTAAAGTGAAGGGATGGAAAATTATCATACAGGCTAATGGACAACAAAAAAGGGCAGGAACAGCCATGCTCATCTCTGACACAATAGACTTTAAATTATATAAAGTAATAAAAGATAAGCAAGGCCATTACATAATGATTAGAGGATCAATCAACCAAGAAGATTTAACAATTATTAACATGGATGCACCCAATGAGGGCCCATCTAAATACATCAAACATCTACTGAAAGAACTACAAAAATACATCAATAGCAATAAAAAAAATAGTGGGAGATTTTAACACCCCACTGTAACACTTAGACAGATCAGTGAAGCAGAAAAACAACAAAGAAACAAGAGAGTTAAATGAAGAGATGGACAGACTAGACCTCCTGGACATTTTTAGAGTCCTTCACCCCCAACAACAGGAATACACATTTTTTTCAAATCCACGCAGCACATCCTCAAAGACAGACCACACAGTAGGGCACAAAAACAGTATAAAAAATTCAAGAGCATTGAAATCATCCTAAGTATCTTCTCAGACCACAGTGGAGTAAATCTAACATTTAACAACAAACAGAAAAGTCACAGAATTTGGAAACTCAACAACATACTGCTTAAGAATCATTAGGTCAGAGAGACACTCAAGCAAGAAATTCAAATGTTCCAGGAAACAAATGAAAATGAAGACAGAAGCTATCAAATTATGTGGGACAGAGGTAATGCAGTACTGAGAAGGAAACTCATAGCCATACAATCACATATTAGAGAACAAGAAAAAGCTCCAATAAATGACCTTACTGCGTGGCTTAAGGACTTAGAGGAAGAAGAACAAAGGAACAGTAAAGCAACCAGAAGGATGGAAATCACTAAAATTAGAGCAGAAATAAACATCAAAAATAAGAGAACCATATGAAAGATCAATGAAGCCAAATGTTGGTTCTTTGAAAAATTAAAGAAGATTGACAACCCACTAGCCAGATTCATTTAAAAAAATGGGAGAAGACTCAAATAAATAGAATTGTAAACGATAGAGGAATGATCGTAGCTGACACTGCAGAAATCCAGAAAATCATGTGAAACTTCTATGAAGAACTATACGCCACAAAGCTAGAGAATCTGGAAGAAATGGAAGAATGTCTAGAAACATGCCCTTCCAAAACTGAGCCAAGAAGAACTGCAAAACCTAAATGCACCAATCACAGATAAAGAAATTGAAACAGCTATTAAGAATCTTCCCAACAACAAAAGTATGGATGAGATGGCTTCAGAAATGAATTCTACAAAACCTTCAGGAAACACTTAATGTCTATACTTCTGAAGTTCTTCCACAAGATAGAAGAAACTGTAACACTCCCTTCCACCTTCTATGAAGCCAATATTATCCTTATACCAAAACCAGATAGGGACACAACAAAAAAGGAAAACTACAGGCCAATATCTCTGATGAACACAGATGCCAAAATATTAAACAAGATCTTGGCCAATTGGATGCAGCAGTACATCAAAAGATTGTTCATCATGACCAAGTGGGATTTATCCCAGGAATGTAGGGCTGGTTCAACATATGCAAGTCAATCAGTGTCATTCACCACATTAATAAAAGTAAAACCAAAATCAACATGATTATCTCAATAGAAGCTGAGAAAGCCTTTCACAAAATCCCACACCCATTCACGCTCAAAACACTATAAAAAATGGGAATAGATGGCAAATTCCTCAAGATAGTGGAAGCAATATATAGCAAACCTACAACCAACATCATACTCAATGGACAGAAGTTGAAAGCATTCCTCCTCAGATCGGGGACTAGACAGGGCTGTCCATTATCACCATTACTCTTCAACATAGTATTGGAAGTTCTTGCTATAGCAATCAGGCAAGAGAAAGAAATTAAAGGAATACAGAATGGAAAGAAAGAAGTCAAGCTCTTACTATTTGCAAATGATATGATAGTATACATAGAAAAACCTAAAGAATCCAGCAGAAAACTACTGGAATTCATTAGACAATATAGCAAGTTGTGAGGCTATAAACTCAATGTAAAAAAATCAGTAACATTTCTTTATGCAAACACCAAATCTGAAGAAGACATCCAGAAATCACTCCCATTCACCGTTGCAGCAAAAATCAGTAAAACACCTAGGAATAAAGCTGACCAAAAAAGCAAAAGACTTGTGCAAAAGCTGAATAAGGGCAAGAGACTGGCATACTTTAATGATGACTCTTTAGTCACTAACAGGTCATTTCCCCAGCTGGGGCCCTACTCGGGGACTCTTAAGATTCCCAAACAGACTTGATGGGCCTAGAACTTGAATAAATCCCTTTCTCCATTGTTACCGGTCATTTCTATCAGGAACAACAAAATAGACCCCTTTATGGGCCCCTATAGGACCTTGCCCTCAACTTGGATTGACAATGGTAGAGAATGTTCCATCCTCCTTTTGGAGAATGGACAACATAATCTATGCTACGCTTGAGGAAGATGGGTTGATACTGGGGCAGCATGTAATGTTCCTACTCATGACCACAGAATGTGAGCTCAGATCTAGAGGGATGCAGAGGTCACACAGGCTCCTAAGCTAATTATGGGCCCCAGATCACATCAAATCAGTGCAGTTTACAGTCAACAATAATTATTCTGCTTTCCCATATTAGGGAGCTACTCTCTTCCCTGATCCAGCTTTCTGGTCCTTTTCTCATTCATGACATCGTCTCCCAGACAATAACTTGGATCCACCTGCATATCAGATTTCAGGCTCAGGAAAAAAAAAAAAAAAAAACTAGTATAGCTATAGGACCTTTGAAATATAACTAAAACATCCCTACTAGTTAGCTACAAAATGGAGGACTCCCCAACAATTCATCTGCAGTATTCCAGCCTTTAGGTACATGATTGGTCAACAATTTGTTTGGCTTTGTATGTTAACTCTCTTTTAAACCACCAGGTTCCAGATACTAGAAGGATGCGACCAGACTTCCCTGGACAGTCAACCCCAAAACATGCCTTGGAGCTCCGCTTCGAAAGAGCCCTTCCCTACTAGGGAAAGAGAAAGACAGGCTGGGAGTATGGATTGACCTGTCAATGACCATGTTCAGCAGAGAAGCAATTACAGAAGCCAGACTTTCAACCTTCTGCATCCCACAATGATCTTGGGTCCATAATGACAGAGTGTTAATGAATAGGAAAGCTATCAGGGGAGGGGATAGGATATGGAGGTCTGGTAGTGGGAACTGTGCAAAGTTGTACCCCTCTTATTCTATGGTTTTGTCAATGTTTCCTTTTTATAAATAATTTTTTTTTAAAAAAAAAAAGGCACAAAAGACTTGTCTACTGAAAAAGATGAGTCACTCTTCAAGGAAATAGAAATTGATACCAGGAAATGGAAAGACATCCCATGCTCATGGATTGGAAGAATAAATATCATCAAAATGAATATTTTCCATAGGGCCATATACAAATTTAACAGGATACTCATCAAAGTGCCACCAAGCTTCTTTAAGAGAATAGAACAAAAACTGCAGTCATTTATCTGGAACCAGAAAACACCTAGAATGGTCAAATATATATATCAAGCAAAAGAAACAGAAATGGAGACATCACACTCCCAAATCTCAAAGTATATTATAAGGCCATCATCATCAAAACAGCCTGATACTGGAGCAAAAACTGACACACAGACTAGTGGAACAGAATTTAAAGCCCAGAACTAAACCCCCACAACTATGGACATCTAATATTTGATAAGGGGGCCTAAGTGTTAAGTGAAGGAAGGAGGCTTTCTTCAATAAATGGTGCTGGAAAATCTGGGTTGAAACATGCAGAAAAATGAAACTGAACCACCTCATCTGACCAGGAACAAAAATCAACTCCAAGTGGATCAAGGACATGGATGTTAGACCAGAAACTATCAAATACTTAGAGGAAAACATTGGTGGAACACTTTCCCACATAAACCACAAGGACATCTTTGATGAAAAATACCCAACTGCAAGGAAGACTAAAGGAGACACAAACCAATGGGACTACATCAAATTGAAAATCTTCTGCATAGCCAAAGAAACTATCACACAAACAAACAGACCCCTCACAGAATGGGAGAAGATCTTCACATGACATACATCAAACAAGAGACTAATAAAACCAAAATATACAAAGAACTCAGCAAACTTAGTAACAAAAAAGAAAATGACACTATCCCAATATGGGCAAAGGATATGAACATAACATTCACTATAGAAGAAATCCAAAACACTAACAAACACATGCAAAATTGCTCCAGGTCACTTATTGTTAGAGAAATGCAAATAAAGACAACATTGAGATACCATCTCACTTCTGTGAGAATGGCATACATCAAAAAGGACAGCAGTAACAACAAATGCTGGAAAGGCTTTGGGGACAGAGGAGCCCTTCTGCACTGCTGGTGGGAATGTAAACTGGTCCAGCCTCTCTGGAGAGCAGTCTGGCAAACTCTCACAAGGCTAGACATGAACTTTCCATATGACCTGGTAATTCCTCTCCTAGGGATATACCCCAAGGACTCCATGATACACAACCAAAAAGAAATGTGTACACCTATGCTCATAGCAGCACAAGTCGTAATAGCTAAAACCTGGAAGTAATCCAGGTACCCAACAGCAGATGAGTGGCTAAGAAAGTTGTGGTATATAGACACAATGTAATACTACACAACTATTGAGAATGGTGAATCCACCTTCTCTGACCCATCTTGGATTGAGCTAGAAGGAATTATGTTAAGTGAGCTAAGTCAGAAAGTTCAAGATAAGTATGGATGATCCCACTCATCAACAGAAGTTGAGAAAGAATAACAGGAAGGGAAACTCAAAGCAGGATTTGACTGAATTTGGAGCAGGGTACCAAAGTAAAAACCCCGGGTTGAGGGCGAGGGTGGATGTTCAGCTTCACAGGCTGGGGAAGGGAAGAGGAAGGGAGGGGACGGGGGTGGGATGAGACACAGTCTTTTGTCAGTGGGAATGGTGTTTATGTACACTTCTATTAATTTGTAGTTATATAAATCACTATTTAATTAATATGGTAGTGAAAAATTGATTGACTGTCTCAAACCTTTTATATCACAGATTCTTTTTATTTCTATTTATTTATTTTAATTTTTTAAAAAATATTTATTTATTTACTCCCTTTTGTTGCTCTTGTTTTATTGTTGTAGTTATTATTATTGTTGTTGTTGAGGTCATCGTTGTTGGATAAGACAGAGAGAAATGGAGAGAGGAGGGAAGACAGAGAGGGGGAGAGAAAGATAGACACTTACAGACCTGCTTCACTACCTGTGAAGTGACTCCCCTGCAGGCGGGGAGCTGGGGGCTCGAACCGGGGCCCTTAGGCCGGTCCTTGTGCTTTCTGACACCTGCGCTTAACCCGCTGAGCTACAGTCCGACTCCCCACAGAGTCTTTTTAATATGTAGGCTGAGTCTTTGATATGTTGACTCCCTTAAAAGCTTAGACCAGGGAAAACAGAAGCAACCAGTGTCACAGCTATATAGAAATATTATCAGAGGGCATAAATCATGGTGATGTTGTGTATGATACAGCAAATCCCAATAAAGGAATATTTCCAAATTAACCCAATTGCCAAATAATGTGATTATAGCAATAATTATCTATTGTCTTCTTAAACCCTGAGACAGCAGGAACCTCACACTTCCTCTATAGAGCCTATATTCCCCCCAGTCCTGGAAACTCTAGGGTGCAGATCATTTTCCTGCAAGCTTCTCTCAAGTCATACCAAATTATATTGTATCCTCGGATCCCAACCTAATCAATGCAAGAAGTACCACCTCAGCATGCTTCACTTCAGATTATGTCCATTGAAGTCAGGCATGGAATGTCAACCCTTCACTCTCATTACATGTATGAGACCTTTCCTTTCATAATATTCTCAAATTCCATTCCAGGCGGTTCACTTCCTAACAAAAGCCCAAAACCTAGATATAGAACAAGACCTGTAACATAGAGCATATGTTCACATGTATCCATAAATGAGGACAAAATGTATACCTGAAAGTAAAAATACACAATATTCTGTAGTAAGTCAGTATAAAGTTCCTAATGAAATAGTGTCTACTTAAACTTAGATACCCTCCTCACCTACTTCCTATTACAGTTCTCTCACTCACTCCAAAGCTAACCTTATCAAAGCAAGGACTGCAAACGTGTATAAGAACAAGAGACTGGCATACTTTATCGATAACTCTTTAATCACTATCGGGCCACCCCATCCACTGGGACCCTACTCAGGGAATCCTGAGGTTCCCAAACAGACTTGATGGGCCTACACCTCGAATAAATCCCTCTCTCCATTGTTACTGGTCATTCCTAGCAGGAACAACACAATAGACCCCTTTGTGGGCCCCCATAGAACCTTGCCTTCAACTTGGATCAACAATGGTAGAGAATGTTCCATCCTTGAAGGCAGGATGGACAACATACTCTATGCTACACCTGAGGATGATGGGTCCTCATATTGGGGCAGCTTGGAACATTCCTACTCATGACCACAGAATGTGAGCTCAGATCTACAGTGATGCAGAGGTCACATAGGCTCCCAATATGAATATGGGCCCCAGATTACATCAAATCAATGGGGTTTACAGTCAAGTATATTCATACACCTTTCCCACACTTAGGAGCTATTCTCTTCCCTGATCCAACTTTCTGGTCCTTCTGCCAGCCATGACACCACCTCCCCAGACAATATAGGATCTACCTGCATATTAGATTTCAAGCTCAGGAAAAAAAAACAGCCCAAACAACCAAATAAACAAATAAGCAACACTAGTATAGTCACAGGCCCTTTGGAATATAACTAAAATATGCCTACTAGCTATCTACAAAGTGGAGCCCCCCACCCCCAACTCGTTATCTGCACCATTCCAGGCTTTAGGTCCATGATTGGTCAACAATTTATTTGGCTTTGTATGTTAACTCTCTTTTCAACCACCAGGTTCCAGATGCTAGCATGATGCCGACTAGACTTCCCTGGACAGACAATGCCACCAATGTGTCCTGGAGCTCCACTTCCCCAGAACCCTTCTCCACTAGGGAAAGAGAAAGACCGGCTGGTATTATGGATTAACCTGCCAACACCCATGTTCAGCGGGTAAGCAATTACAGAAGCTAGACCTACCACCTTCTGCATCCCACAATGACCTTGGGTCCATACTCCTAGAGGGTTAAAGAATAGGAAAGTTATCAGGGGAGGGAATGGGATACAGAGTTCTGGTTGTGGGAGTTGTGTGAATTGGTACCCCTCTTATCCTATGGTTTAGTCAATGTTTCCTTTTTATAAATAAAAGAAAAAAGTTCATCCCAGCCCATGTGACATGTGATATCTAACTAGGTAAGCAGTACCTGCCTTTTCTGCTTATGTATAAAACTGGCACTGGTCCCACTGCTTGAACTATTTGGACAAAGGGAAGCCTAGGCCTGAGGGGAGATGGGAAAAAAATGACCTTTAAGGTCCTTTCTACTCCAGAGATTCAATGAGCCTATGATTTGATGACTCAGAGGGGTGAGCAATTATCTAGCTGTATCAACTGGGAGATATCAGGCCAAAAACAAATCTACTTTCTGACTCCCGTGGCCTGGGTTGGCTGCTCAGAAATACTCTCAAAATAGCTCAAATCTCTGCTTCATTTGGTGAAAACATCCTCTGAGTTTCATTGTTTCTGTAGGCAAAATAATTTTTCATTGAATATGTTGTGTGTGTCAGACGGAGTAAGATCAAGCAGTTGCAAATGCCCTCATGGCTTATCCACTACAACCGTTTCATTTTATATATGGTGAGAATTGAGGATTGATAGAGAAGGAGCTAGAGCTGGAACCCAAAATACTTGGCTCCCAACCTTGAGTTCTGTTTCATATGCCCTGATGACTGGTCACATCCTAATCCAGACTCTTCCTTTGATTTTGTTCCTGATAAGTGTCTCCCACCCCCTTTCCCCCAAAATACAACTAGCAATGTGAAGTTTAGCAAAGGCAATAATTGCTTCTTCACTCAATACATTCCTTGTAGGAAAATTTTCACTTGAGAAACTTGAGACTCTGGTCAATCTCTAGGTCTGAAATGCATACATTCAATTAGAAGAGAACCAATGATTGTTGCTTGCTTTTCTAATTGAACTGACCTCTTAGCATCATGGAAATACTGGACTTCACCGATGACTGATTTGTGGGGTGGCTCTGCCTATAGGTAGAAGAAGAGTTAAGCCTGGAATGGTTATGTAACTGGAAGATGTGTTCCAACAGAAATTTTCTATCTGGTCAGGTCAGCTGGTATAGATGCAGTTTTTGTGGATCTTAAATCTTTTTTTTTTTTGGTCAGGGCTGTTGGTTTCACCAGTGCACAAGTATTAAGATGAATGATCTAGTGACCAGCCCATACCCTCACCCACCTCTCACTTAAAAACACAGGCTTTTCTCCTGCCTGTCTGCCTGCTGCCTCAGCTTGATTTGCCCAACTCACCTCTGTCTTCATGGTTGTGACACATGCAAATAGCACATACATTTAGTAAGGAGTGAGCCCCCACTGAAGCAGAAGCTTAATTCTAACTTGCACAACAATTTTAGCTAAGAAAACCTCCTACAGATCTAAAAGAAAACAAAAGCTTGCTTCTGAGGGGATAAGAATGTGTGGCTCTTCCTGTACAGTGTAGAATATGGAAGTCTCTGTTACAGGCTAGCTCCAGTTCTGTTACTTATTAGTTGTGTAGTTTCTAACAGGTTATTTAACATCTCTTTTTATTTTTTATCTTTAATTTTTTAAAAATTTATTGTTTGATAGAGACAACAGGGGAGAGGAGGTGGAAAGAGAGAGAAACAGAGAGACACCTGCAACCCTGCTTTACCTCTGTTGAAGCATTCCCCCTGCATGTGGGGAGCTGGGGCTTGAACTTGGCTCCTTGCTTACTGTAATGTGAGTACTTAACTAGGTTTTCCACCACCTGATTCCTGTTATTTAACTTTTCCAGGCCTCAGTTTCCACTTAGGTGAAAGAGATTAGTCATATCATTGTCTTGGTGACTGAAACAATAAAGAAATGGTAGTCACTCAGAAGAATGCCTGGTATGTAGGAAGAACTGTGTTTGTTCTTATTATCTCCATCACAATTTAAGCCCTATTAAAAAGGAATCATAGGAAAAACAAATGGATGGTAGCCTTCTTCAGTTGTTTGGAAACTGTTATTCTTTTAGACCCCAGAAGTTAAATGATTGAACTGACTTCCCCTCAACCAGGTGTGCCAATATCATTGTAATGTCTTCCTCTATAAATTAAAGCTGGAATTTTGTCTTGCAAAGAGAAGCTTGAAATACATTTTTTTCCTCAAAGATTAAAGAGGGGAGTGGTCTCATCACTGTAGCAGAAATAAATACTGTGCTGAGTACATGAAAAGTGAAGGGCTCTTGTAAATAACGTAGCAAATTAGCCATGATTTTTCCAGCAGTTTTAAAACAAATGGTTTAAAAGAAATTTCAATAACTACTGCCTAACTTAGAGCTGCACTTGAAGCATTTAGTAAACATGTCATTCCAGTACTGAAAATGACCTCTAATCAGAGCATGTTTATAACTAGACATCACATATAATATCTCTCAAAATTATGTTCTGCCAGGTGATATGAAATTCCCTAGAACACTGAAATCACATGTTTGTTAAGACTTTGTTATTATTAAAAAGAACAGGTGGGGGGGGTACCAAGAGAGACTCAGATAAATGAAACTGCTTAATTTTAATTAGTGAGAGAGAAAAGAAAACAATATGGACAGCCTATACAGAAAAACTTGTGCCAATAAAACCTGCCTCAAAAGGTACGACTCTATATTAATTTAAATCAGACAGACATTGGCACTGCATTCTTTTATTTTTCATTAACATTTTGATTTAGAACAACAGATTGCTGCAGTGAGGGGACAAGAACAGCCGCCAGTGAGCCATCTGCCGAGCATCTCACTGATGACTCCACCACCAAAAGAAGCCAGTGACTCTGGAATGTATTCAAGAGGGACACACACCATTAACTAAATGACAGGATGAAAAATGGGAAACTTTGCTGGGTCAGAGGAGACAGAGATGGAGAAGGCAAAGCAGAGTCCATTCTGATTGGAACTAAAAAGATCCAAGTATTTTCAGCAGGCCAATGGGCTGGCATGCTGGAGGGTTTGCTTAGAAGTATTTTTTTCTTTTCCTTATAAAATTCAGGTGGGGCAAGAAAAGGCAAGCTGCAGGCTAACTACCCAAGACTTTCTCATCCTTCTCACGGGGAAAATGCTTTCCAGATTGGTGAAAATGTGCCCCTTGAGACACACCAAATCTTAAGCCTTTTGAAATGGAAATCCTTCTAAAATGGAAGCATACTCCGCCCCCCCCCCCCACACACACATACACCCTTTGCTTTTTTAAACACAGTGGAGCAATGGCAGAACCAGGCAGGACTGGTTGGTGTAATCTGCCCATGGTGCAAACGATAAGAGTACACACTGTGTATAAAGAATTTAAAGAGCACAACAAATTGTCTAAAAGTCTGCCTTTTGTTGTCACTGTGAACCTGCAAACAGGCAATTCTAAACATCAGTGAAAAACAGACTTTTCCCAGATGGGATAGACCTCTCCCATTACCACTTCTCCACAGTATGTCAGTGCAGTAGAATCCACCTTAGTAGAGTCTTTGTCAGGAACTCCAATTTCAGGGATAGTTGTGTCATCCAGGAGGCTACTTGGCTTCTCAGACCTACTGCCCCCCTACACTAAATGGTTCTACACTGCTTTACCTTTAGTGTTGGTGATTTTCTATGTTCTCCTGCTGTCAATCGACACATTTCAGTCTGCTTCTAGAGCACGCCATTTTCTAATAGGTTATCTCCAGTAACCTAGGAAGTACTGAACATTGTCAGCCTCAGAGTGAGATAAGAGATAGAAAGCTATGAAAACAGAATATTAAAAGCACAGTAATCTGTATCCTCTGCATAATTAGGCATGGAAGTGTAGGATGAATTGTAGAAAGTTTTTCTTCAAAGGTGGTTAAAATAAAAATAGCACTTTCACTGCTGAAAGATATATGCTTCAATTATCTGGAAAATTAGCTTAGACAGAACACTCATTCTTTTGCATTGCAAGTTAAATGGAGACAGCATTGTGAGTCTAGAGAATTCAAGGCTAGGAGACCAGGCTGGGTCTTATTCCTTCTACTTGCTAGGAAGAATATGTTAATTTCTCTGAATCTCAGTTATTAACTTTAGAATGAGTATAGTAATATTTGTCTTTCCTGCCTTACTGTCAGTTGACTATTCCAGCATCCTTTATCTGTTTCCGTAGAGTGGCATCAAGTCAGAAGGGGTCACCATCTCTTTTACCCTCCTTCACACTAGACATATTTTTAGGGCTATATACACATCTCCTTTAGTACTCAATATGGAGTCTTTTATCCATTTATTGGGGATACCCAAGAAGAAAAACAACTTTTGGATAGACTTTATAAGACGTGCTACACAGGGTTTCAAGGTCAAAGCTAACATCCATGACCAAAGTCAACTGGAATTATATTAAGAGATGTTGATTTTTCATGCTATATGTTCCTACTTCCTGAATGCTGAAATATACACCCACACAACAAAATAGGGGTCTTAAGAAACAGTCATAATCCTTGATTCTCCTTTCTTACAATTTCCCCAATTTCGATGCTTTCCTATCTCAGCTTAATCTTGTTATTTTATCCCCCAAGGGCAGTTCCTATTGTCTCTAAAAGACATGTGGCTTCAATCTTCCATTTTTCATCTGTGCACACCCAGGATGAGCCTCTTTCTTGATTCTCCCTCCATGGTACTCACTAAATGAAAATTCAAGAAGGGGAAAGATAGTAGCAACTTCAGAGGCCTTATTTTCACCTCACAGTTTAATTTTACACCCTGAACAGGGAATGTGATATGCACTTCAGCACTGTAAATGAATGAACCACATTAGGGACCTCTTATAGTGTGCCTCTCCACCACCTTCTCTGCCGGATGCCCTCAGGCTGGTAAGAGTAGCATCCACCTAAGGAGTGTCATTTGGAGGGTAACCCAAGTGCTGTCAGACATTGCCTCCTTATTGGTTTGTACAATTTCCAGAATGCCCCTGTTCATTTGTGGAGTGTGCTGTTATATGGACCAAACCTGTTTAAAAGTCATGACATTGATTGTAGGCTTAATACTGACTGATTCTTTGACTTTGATTTTTCAATTCAGTATTTATTTCTTAGAGAGTAAAGTGTGGTCACTAGTAATAGCACTTACTACATGCCAGACAATGTGTTTAACACTTGGTTTGGATTTTCCCTTTTAATCCTGGACTTTTCTGTAATGCTTAGAAAAGAGACAACATTGTGATTATCATTTCTGCAGATGAGGAACCTGAAGCATGGGCTGTCTGTTCACAGCACTGCAAGTGGCAAAATCAGAATTCTAACCTGAGTTAGCTCTAGATCAGAATCAACATAATGCTGCCTCTACTAAGCTTGCCACTGCAGTGAATCAAACCCCACATACATGACCAGCTCTACCTCTTTAATAATCAGTTGGGGGCTTGGGATTGGGGGGAACTAGGCCATGGTATATCAATTGCAGAGTGTGAGTCTCTGTTATGGAAGTGTGTTGAGTGAGACAAATTGGTGAAATCTGGGCATCTACTGAATATCCTGAAAGCTCCAAGATCCTAGGTAAGGGAAGGCAAATTAAGGTATGTAGGGCTTCCCAAAACTCTTTTGAGGGACCCTGTAATTGCACGTTTGTAAATGTATTTGATGCTAGAAAGGACCTTTGAGGTCGCCTAGTCTTAGGCCATTAGGTTTATTGGGAAAGACTAGAGTAGATACATAGATAGATAGTGGTAACAGGATGAGAACTATGCTTCCCCCCAACACATCACTTCCCTTATGTGTATGTAAAAATTTAACCCCAGAGATTTAAGCCCAGAGATTCTAGCAACTTTGAGCCAACCAACCCTAGAATCACCTCTCCTTTTTTTGTCTGGCTTCTTTGAACAACATGACCACAATTTTGAGGCTAAGTACTCAGGATTCACTGACTGAAACTGTCAGATATTATGGTGATTCTCATTAGTTATAAGTTCGGAGATGGAAGCTGTCCCTAGCCAGGGTAGATCTATTGAAACTTCATGACCATGTTTACATTTTTGCTTGGCTCCAGCTTTGGGCTAAGGACTGTCCATATGTTTACTCCTTATTGCATTCAGTAGGACTATGTTTGACCTGCCTGAAATTTATTCCTTTCCAGCTTTTAGAGGGGGAGACCCCCCCTAGTTATAGTATAATAGGATTTAGTGAACAAGGTCATTTCAATTTTCCATCCTTCTTGCTGATTTCACACTGTGACCACTTACTCCAGACACAAGAGACCCTGTTTTAGCTGGCCTCCATCTGGTGAAAATTTTAGGCACATCAGCCAGTGAGCACTTCAGTAAGATAATGAACTTTCTTACTTACTTTTGAAAATTTTTTATTATCTTTATTTATTCATTGGATAAAGACAGTCAGAAATTGAGAGGGAAGGAGGAGACAGAGTAGAGGAGAGACAGAAAGACACCTACAGCACTGCTTCACCACTTAAAAGCTTTTCCCCTGCCAGTGGGCACTGGGATTTCAAACCTGGATCCTTGCGCATTATAACATGTGCACTCAACCAGGTGTGCCAGGTGCTAAACTTTTTGTGTTCTTCCTTTTGTCTCCATGCTTCTGGGCCATGGCAGGCAGTTCCTCTCCAAAGGAGTTTTGTAGGCATCAGTATGAAGGTGCTATATGGTCTCTTTCAGCTGAAGGGAGGAATGGACCCCTTCTGGGTTAGGGTGGAGGTAAACCTTCATTGACTCTGTCTAGGTTATGTTGGCTGCTGGGAAAGGCAGCCAACTTTCTGGAACTAAGAATAACGAGACCTCATTTGGGTTTATCGTATTAACACATTTCACACTACATTTCTTAACAGGCTGCCTTGTTGGATGGCATTTTTAGTCACCTTTGGAGCTTGCTATTGAAAAACTCCTTTCTTGTTTCTTTCTTTCTTTCCTTTTTTTTTTAAATAACCTTCTGTGGTGTTGAACTTGAAAATGTTGTCAGATGGAAGTGTTTATGTGCTCTCAGCTAAAATAGCATAAAGATGAAAGTATCCAACATATATATTTACCAAGTACCTGGAGATGTATAATTCAAGGGATGCAGTGCTATCTGGGCTGCCAATAGCAATGCTGTTCTGGCTTGATGTAGGCTGTATGCATGCCAGGGTGAAATGAATAGATCTCTGGCAGTAATCAATTTACTTTGTTCAGACAATTGGCAATTGTATTGCAACAATTGTATTGCAATCAAGCAACTGGCAATTTCATCTGCTTTATCAGTTTCTCCAAAAACACACAACTAAGAACTGACTGAAAAAATAAATATTAACAATCAAAGACCACCTGCTGCACTGGTCATTGTCAGGGACATTAGACTTCCCTTGACACTCACCCCACCTGACAGAGAAGGCCCCTACTTGGAATGAAACTGGCATTAAAAACATAGTTTAGGTATGATTTATATGGCTTGCACATATAATGAAATCCTAGTTAATTAGTTACTGTCTGCATGGATTCTACAAATACTTGACTGTTTTCCTTGCTCCCATTCTTATTAAAGAAAGGCCAATAAATAGTCTGATGATTGCTTTCATATTATACTCAGGAAATCTAGAACCTGAGTTCTAGTTCCAGTTCTGGGACTGATTCTCTAATCTCTCTCTATCCTCTCTGAATTTCCTTCCTTCCTTCCTTCCTTCCTTCCTTCCTTCCTTCCTTCCTCCCTCCCTCCCTCCCTCCCTCCCTCCCTTCCTTCCTTCCTTCCTTCCTTCCTTCCTTCCTTCCTCTCTCTCCCTCTCCCTATCTCTCATATTCATTCATTCATTTTATTTGATTACTGTTTCATTTTTTCTTCTCTTCTTAGTAGTGATTTAATGGGATTCTACAAAAAATACTGTTTCAAGGGTATAACTTCACACCCATACATGTTAAGAAGACATCACCAGACATTTCCCACCAAAGTCCTGTGACCTTTTCTAATATGTAAAATTATAGTAATGGGCTAGTTGAATTCTAAGATCTTTTCTGTCCTTAGAAGTTTATATAGTTTCAATACCAGGGGCTTAATTTCAGAAACACCTTTCTAGGTTCAAGGCATTAAGTCTCATCTCTTAAGCCCTCTTGCATTTTCAATTCGATCTACGACAATCATACAGTATATACCATGTTACATACTTAATATACTTTATTTTAAATATTTATTTATTTTATTTTGATAGAGAGAAATTGAGAGGGAAGGAGAAGACAGAGAGGGAGAAAGAGAAGCAACTGCAGCACAGCTCCATCACTCATGAAGCTTCCCGCCTGCAGGTGGGGACTGGAAGCTTGCTTATGATGATGTGTGCACTCAGTTGGCTGCATCATGGCCTGGGCCCTCACATTTAATATAATTTACTTCACAGTTTTCAAAGAACCCTATAATTCATTTTCTCATTTAAATTTTATAAAAATCTGTAAGACATATAGTTAATGATTTATTATTTCCATGTTTAGATTTAAAAAACCTGACTCCCAAACAATAAAAATTATCCATGCAATGTCACAGGACTAGATAACAGAAGAAATGGAATAAAAACCTAAGTCTTCTAACTACAAGCATGGTGCTTTTCTTCCACTGGCAAAAATGTTAGTGAAAGTAATATTTGTGAAATGCTCACTGTATATTGAAAACGTTCTACATATTTATTATTTAGTTTTTACTACAACCTTATAAGGAGGGCATTACTATTATTATTTTAATTATTACTATTTGTTAAGTATTTATTGTCTGTTCAGATCTGTGCTAAGATACAGATATTACATGAGGCTAAAGTATAATTATAAACTTCAGTAAATTGAGAATCTATCTAAATGCTTAAAATTTGGTTATAAATACTGACATAAATTTTGTAAAATTTCATAAAAATTTACATTTTGTAACATTATATATGACATAGTAATTTATTGATATAAAACATCACTTAATCATAGGACATGTAAGGGACTTGGAAAAATATTCCCAATGTAAGACAAAATGAAAAAACAGAACATTAATCTGTATCACAATTGTGTGTGTGTGTATGGGGGGGTTATTTTACATTACTTGGGTGATTTTTATTACCGGTGTTGTTAGAATTTTTTTCAGTAAACTTGAATCAATTTTGCATTTTAAGCTCTATAATCACAAAACGTATCCTGCAGGTATATAGTCAAGTTGAGGTATTGTGAGTTACATATGCAAAACAGAGAAAAATATTCTAACACAGTAATATAACAAATCCTTCAGTGTTGTTTTAGTAATTTTAGACAGGTTACCAACTATAGTAGGAAAAACCCCACTGAAAATCTGGTGGTCTATATTTTTATCTTGTTTCTGCCAGTAAAGAGCTGTGTCACCTTTGGTACATCACTTAGTCTTTCTTGTCCTAACTTTCTTCATCCACAAAATAAGGTATTTGGACTATAACTACTTGATCTGTCTCCAACAGTATGTGCTCTGTAATAAAGCATCAGGACTTTGTTTTGTTCATTCCTTGCTATAAATCAGAGGGTAGTAAACTGACAGGTTAATGGTAGACTTACTAAATGGGAGATACTACTGACCATAGTCCCCAAAATGCATGATTTACTGCATTTCTAATTCACTCACTGTGGATTTATTCTTCCTCTCTGCCACCTATTAAAAAAATACAAGACTGTCACTATTTCCATATGAAACATTATTATGTAGTAGTGAAGTTAAGAGAAGAAGGTTTTGTTGGGCAGACATGTTAGAGAAGTGAACCACTTTAGGACCTCAACATTAAAGATATATTTGGAGATGCAACCCCATGGGCAAAGGAGACAGATACAAAAATGAATGGGACTATATCATATTAAAAAGCTTTTACACGTCAAAAAAAATTTTCATAAGAATAGTCAGGAAACCCAGCAGATGTGAAAAGATATTTGTACACTGCTGGAGGGAGGTTGTGTGGATGTGGTGGAGCCTGGCAGGGTTTGACCTGAGAGGTGAGTCCTTCCTGTGAGTCTCTCTCTCTATGGAGGGTTGAACAAAAGGGGGGACACAGGGACCTCAAAAGGTCGCCCACCATATAAGCCGTCCCTGCCTCACAAAACATCCTGCATCTTCCCACCTCCGGGAGCCGGCATTCTTTAAAACATTAAGCCTGTTCCTCCCGGCATTTCTTTTATTATCTACATATCAATTGTCTGCTTTGTCTTACAAATGGCTAAAGGTCTCCTTCCTAATTCCTCACTGGGTATTGCTAATCCTACCACTTGAACCCCTAGCAACAGTTGCCAGGGAGGTCCATACTATTCCCTGCCCCTTTTGTTCTTCTCCACCCCTTTCCTAGCCATGTATGGTATTGTCAAGCCACTTCTGTTTAGGTCTTGTCTCTTCTGTGTCTGAGCTGGGGAGGGGGGAAAGACTGAGAGGCCACTGAGGTTGGCACCATGTGGCTTAACCAGAGACTCTGGGGTGCTCGCATGAATAAAGATTTGTATTGCCTTACCACCATGAGCTTGGTTCCTGGGTCATCTCTCCTTTGCATCCCTAGCCCAACACACTACACTTGAAATAATCAGTTAATAGCAAACATCGATAAAGAACTCCTACAACTCAACAAAAAGAGAGAGAACAACCCAATTAGGAAGTGGGCAGAAGACATAAATAGATGTTTCTCTAAAGAAGAGATACAAATGGCCCACAGGCATATGCAGAAAGGTTCTAATTAACTTATTACTGGAGAAATTCAGATTACAACAACATTGAGATTCTATCTCACACCTATGAGAATGGGTTCCATCAATAAAACAAGAGAAAATAAGTTCTGGAGAGGATGTGGAGAGAGAACTCTACTACATTGCTGGTGGGAATGTGAACTGGTACAGTCACTATGGAGAACAGTATGGAGAATCTTTAAACACATACAAATGGAAATGTCATATGACCCAGCAACTCCATTGCAAGGCATGGACTCAAAATATATAATAAGACCTATTTGAAGGAATATATGCACTTCCATGTTAATAGTGGCTTTATTCACAAAAGAAGTAACCTGGAAACAACCAAATGCCCTTTAACAGATTATTGGATAAAAAAATTATGGCACACATACTCAACAGAGTATTACACAGCAATTATGATATTGTGTCTTTTGGGATAAAATGGATGGAACTGGAGAATATTATGCTCAGTAAAGCAAGGAAGGAGCTGAAAGACAACCACAGAATGGTTTCACTCATATGTGGAGTATAGATAATTGAATATACAAATAAAAAACAAAATATCAACCTATTTTCAAGACTATGGAAGAACTATAGTGGTTGTCTATGAGGGTGGGGATGGGGACACTGACTTTTGGTGATGGGGTGGTTAAGAAAAAGAAAAAAATTGAATTGGATTGTTAATTTAAACTAAACTTTAATTTTGTAAGAGGATTATATCAATACTTTTATTTATTTGTTTTTATTGGCTAGAGACAAAGACAGATAGAGAGGGATGGGGAAGTGTTGGTATGCTTCTAATTCTGCTTCTAAAACCCCTTCTGTTTCATTGGTTTAATCCCCCCTGCTTAACACTGTATTCTATTTACATAACCACTGTTAACTAAGCACCGCCCTGCCTGCAGGGCATTGGTTTAATCCCCATTGGTTCAGGATGTCTTTTTGCTCTGCCCCCTCTCCTTGCCACACCCTGATTTTCACCAATTTCTTTTTGCTCCACCCTCTCTAATTACAATCCTGTCCTTATATATACTTGCCAAGTAGGGTGGAAACAGGATGTGACATAGAGAGGGTGGAGCGAAAAGACAGTGGTGGAAATCAGGGTGACTACGAGAGGGGGCAGAGCAAAAAGACATAGTGAACAAGTGGGGATTAAACCAATGCCCTGGAGGGAGGGTGGTGCTTAGTTAACAGTGGTTATGTAAATAGAATACAATGTTAAGCAGGGGGGATTAAACCAATGAAACAGAAGGGGTTTTAGAAGCAGAATTAGAAGCATACCAACAGGGAAGATAGCAAGGAAGAGAGACAGAGAGACACCTGAAGGCCTACTTCACTTGTGAAGATTTCCCCCTGCAGGTGGGGACCAGAGACTTGAACCTGGGTCCTTGCTGCATTGTGCTCAGCCAGGTGTGTCACCACCTGCCCCCTTATACCAATACTTTATAAACAATGTATTATTATGTATACATTTAATAATTTTATGTAATATGTACAATATAATATCAAATATAATAAAATTAGTTAGACTTGGAAAAAAAGAGAAGTGTCAGGAATTAAAATATCTATGTTATAAGTTTAACTCAGCTTTCTACTAGCTATGTAACTTTGGGCAAGTCACCTGACCTCTCTGCCTCTCGGTTTCCTCATCTTACAAAGATGATAGATAGATAGATAGATAGATAGATAGATAGACAGACAGACAGACAGACAGATAGATAGATGGATGATGGATAGAGAGGAAAGATGAAGACCAGAATCCATGAAACAGCATAACAGTGGACTTAGGACTGAAGTAAGAAGAGATGGTGATGCAGATGGAACAGCGATACCATGGGATATGAAAGGGAACGCTGTCTTTGCTCATGACCCAAGTTTAGACATATTTGAGACTACAGTCCAGTACATCAGCAGCAGATCACAATGGAAGAAAGGGTAGGGAAAAGGCTATATTATCTATTAGTCCACAGTGGGAGCCTCTCTACTAAATCTGTGCTTGTGGAATTGGCTAGTTAACCTTTGCTCTGGAGAGAATGGAGAATGAAGTGCTGGAAAATCATATTAGCAAAATTTCTCTCATAACCTTTTCTGTATTTCTGCCCTCTGCTATTTTTGGCCCGATTTAGGCAAGTAACATCAAAAGAAGAAAATCCATTCTCTCAAAGTGATATATTCTAAACTTCTATCTACACATCACCCTTAATTAGCAGGTCTCAGAAAAAATCATGACTGGGAGAACTCAAGTGACACCAAATTTTTTTCTTTTCTAAGCAGAGATTCCAAGATCCACTTTTCCACTCTCTCACTTTCAACCACATTAAAATAGACTTTACATTTCAAGAAAAGTTGTTCTTTCCTTCAAGCCAGCAAATGTCAAGAAGATCATATTACTACCATGACTGCTTTGTCTAAAGCATATCTAGCTCAGAGAAAAATTCAGAAGGGATCATGTCCTCCCAGACAATTCCAAACAAAGATGACATGATTGAATATAGTGGGGTCTATACTATAAATAGTTATCATCCATAGAACAGTTGCTCTATGTTATAGACATCGTGGTAGGTGAATGTTTGGCATAGGTGAACTCATACAACCTTCACAATAACTTTAAAAGAAGCTGCTGTTAAATGAATCCTTATGTCACAGATGAGGAGATTGAGAGGTTATATAAATTGCCCGAAGACATACATTGGGTTGTTGGAAAAGCCACTGCATATAATTCTCCTTTTCTATGTAATATATATTGTGATGTTTTCAACAGTCTGGTAAATAGGAAGAGATAGCACCAACATCAAATCAGAGGAGAAGAAATGAGGATAGGAAGAGTTGGAACTGATAAAAATTAGGATGTCAGAGACCACCTTTAGTAGTCCTTGCACAAAGTAGAAATGTAAAAAGTTGTGATATTTAGTCAGTTGACTAGGTTAAGACATATGCCAGAAGTATGTCTCTTCATTTGTTCTCAAATATAACATGATAAGATGACATGATTAGAGTCACCAGAAAGTGACTAGAACCAGAGAAATATATGTGTCAGGGCAATATGTTCTCTTAAAAAAGGATGGGAAATACTGAATGACTCTCTTTTCAGTTCCCTAGACTCTTGATTCATTAATGTCTGTGTGGTACTCCAGGAAATCAAGGTGCTTCCTCCATGAGGATAATTTCTGGAACCATCTGTTCCACCCCGGTTCCATGGCTGCCAGTTCTTAGCAACATCACCCCGCCAGATATTCGTCGGGATGTGGCATCATCTAAGTTCATTTCCCATGTCTACGCTTGACCGGACCTGCCAATATACGCAGATATCTTCGCCCACCCTGTCCAACGCTTGACGTCTCGTCACCCAATCTGGTCCCCTATGCCTACACTGAACTTCTCTGTCCCAGACTCTTGGAAACAGAGTTGGCAGTCAGCTGAGGTAAAGAACAAACACCTCATCACAGACCCCTGCAAACGTCAACCCGGCTTTGACCTAGCATGTTATGATTGGGTCCTCCTCAATCGCTATCCAGGCCATGGCCGGTGCGCCGCTATGTTCCATCGCTGGGGAGCCAGAGACGACCCAAACTGCCCCTGCAGCTACAGACAGACTATGACCCACATAGTCAATGACTGCCACCTCTCCAGATTCAAAGGAGGTCTCGAAACTTTACATCAGGCTCAAACTAACGCTGTTGACTGGCTACGGAAGAAGGGCAAACGCTAGAAGAAGGTGCTTCCTTCAGGGGGACTTGGTGAGTTGCTTACAGTTTCTGGCATTTCTCAGTAGTCAACCCCATTTCTATGTCTAGGACTTCTGTAGAGTCTGATCCTGGGTACTGGACCTGCGTATTTTCTCAAGGTTGTTTTGTTTTCTCAAGACCATGTATAACAAGACTATATATAATAATATTAAGTGTTACATGGTCTCAGGCACACAAGTTGGTTGCAGAAAGACATATATTCCAAATCATCTGTCAGACGACGTGTGTGTGTGTGTGTGTGTGTGTGTGTGTGTGTGTGTGTGTTGGGGGAAGGTGTTCCTTGGCCTTTTGGAGGTAAAGAAATCATCCCATAATGTTTAGATAACAGATTGTCATAAAAGAACAGAACTGATGACTTGTGATAAGAATAAGAAGATAGATTTAAAGATGAAGAGAGCTGAGCTCAGGAAAGAAGACATTAGATCTTCTTTTGAAATTTTAATCCTTATATTATGTAGAAAAGCACTTCTCTGAGTCCTTTTTGAAAATATTTTTATTTATTTATGATTGGATAAAGACAGAGAAAAATTAAGAGGGGAGGGGAGACAGTGAAGGAGAGAGACAGACACCTGCAACCCTGCTTCACTACTCCTGAAGTTTTCCCACAGCAGGTGGGGACCAGGGGCTTGAACGTGTGTCCTTGTGCACTGTAGTGTGTGCACTTAACCAGGTGTGCCACCATCTGGCACCTCTGAGTCCTTTAACTGGTGAGTCTCTTCAGTTTCTGAGTATCTGTTGCTCAGAAGAAACAAACAGGCTGAATGAATTTAGATAAGTGGGCAAGAGTTGTAGGAAGCCTGGGATGTGAGCTGATGATATTCAGGTGTCTGGCAATGGCTTCACTGGCAGAAAAAAAAATCACTTAGAAATGGGGAAGAATTAAGACCCGATTTCACTCCCTAAAGTGACAGTAGATTTTAATTTTCCAATTATACTAAGTTTTGGCTTTTAGGACAAGGAATTCAAAGGTTTTTCAATAAGTTATAATGATAATAGTAATATCCAGTATGTGCTAGGTACTATTTCTGGTACTTTATGTGGATTTGTGATTTTTTTTTAATCTAAACATTGCAACAGACCTGTTTGGTGGGCACTATAATTATCCCCACATTATAACCAGGAACTCGAAAGCACAAGGAAGTTAAGGAATTTACTTAGGATGGCATAGCTAGAAAGTGGAAGAGTTAAGATGCAAGCAAGGATAGATCACAGGTAGTTGTCTGGGAATATGTCCATCGGTTTTAAGGGTCTGACATTTTCATCATATCATTATAAAAACAAAGAGTAGATGTATATGAAGAGGAATTTATAGATGTACAAAAATTTGAAGGGCTTTATTTTGGATGACCTTTCAGTAAGAAAAGGTGATAATAGCAGTCAGGCAAGAGAAAGAAACCAAAGGAATACAGATTGGAAGGGAAGAAGTCAAGCTCTCACTATTTGCAGATGATATGATAGTATACATAGAAAAACCTAAAGAATCCAGCAGAAAACTACTGGAAGTTATTAGGCAATATAGCAAGGTATCAGGCTACAAAATCAATATACAAAAATCAGTGGCATTTCTTTATGCAAACACTAAATATGAAGAAGAAGAAATCCAGAAATCACTCCCATTTACTGTTTCAGCAAAATCAATCAAATGCCTAGGAATAAAGTTGACCAAAGAAGTGAAAGACTTGTATACTGAAAAATATGAGTCACTACTGAAGGAAATAGAAACTGATACCAAGAAATGGAAAGATATCCCATGGTCATGGACTGGAAGAATAAATATCATCAAAATGAATATTCTCCCCAGAGCCATATACAGATTTAATGCAATACCCATCAAAGTTCCACCAAGCTTCTTTAAGAGAATAGAACAAACACCACAATCATTTATCTGGAACCTGAAAACACCTAGAATTGCCAAAACCATCTTGAGGAAAAGAAACAGAAATGGAGGCATCACACTCTCAGACCTTAAACTATATTATAAAGCCATCATCATCAAAACAGCATGGTACTGGAACAAAAATAGGCACACAGACCAGTGGAACAGGATTGAAAGCCCAGAAATAAATCCCCACACCTATGGACATCTATTCTTTGATAAGGGAGCCCAAAGGATTAAATGGAAAAAGGAGGCTCTCTTCAATAAATGGTGCTGGGAAAACTGGGTTGTAACATGCAGAATAATGAAATTGAACCACTTAATCTCACCAGAAACTAAAATCAACTCCAAATGGATCAAAGACCTAGATGTCAGACCAGAAACAATCAAATACTTAGAGGAAAACATTGGTAAAACACTTTCCCACATACACCTCAAGGACATCTTTGATGAATCAAACCCAATTGCAAGGAAGACTAAAGCAGAAAAAAAAAACAATGGGACTACATCAAATTGAAAAGCTTCTGCATATCCAAAGAAATTATTAAACAAATAAAGAGACCCCTCACAGAATGGGAGAAGATCTTCACATGCCAGACATCAGACAAGAAACTAATCACCAAAATATATAAAGAGCTCAGCAAACTAAGCACCAAAAAGCAAAATGACCCCATCCAAAAATGGGCAGAGGATATGAACAAAACATTCACTACAGAGGAGATCCAAAAGGCTAACAAACATGAAAAACTGCTCTAGGTCACTGATTGTCAGATAAATGCAATTTAGGACAACACTAAGATACCACTTCACTCCTGTAAGAATGGCATACATCAAAAAGGACAGCAGCAACAAATGCTGGAGAGGTTGTGGGGACAGAGGAAGCCTTTTACATTGCTGGTGGGAATGTAAATTGGTCCAGCCTCTGTGGAGAGCAGTCTGAAAAACTCTCAGAAGGCTAGACATGGACCTTCCATATGATCCAGTAATTCCTCTCCTGGGGTTATACCCCAAGGACTCCATAACACCCAACCAAAAAGATGTGTGTACTCCTATGTTCATAGCAGCACAATTCATAATAGCTAAAACCTGGAAGCAAACCAGGTGCCCCAAAACAGATGAGTGGCTGAGAAAGCTGTGGTATATATACACAATGGAATACTATGCAGCTATCAAGAACAATGAACCCACCATCCCTGACCCATCTTGGACAGAGATAGAAGGAATTATGTTAAGTTAGCTAAGTCAGAAAGATAAAGATGTGTGTGGGATGATCCCACTCATCAACGGAAGTTGAGGAAGAAGATCTGAAAGGGAAACTAAAAGCAGGACCTGACCAAATTGTAAGTAGGGCACCAAAGTAAAAACCCTGTGGTGACGGGTAGACATGCAGCTTCCTGGGCCGGGGGGGTGGTGGTGGGGGTGGGTGGTAGGAATGGGTCACAGTCTTTTGGTGGTGGGAATGGTGTTTATGTACACTCCTAGTAAACTGTAGTCATATAAATAACTAGTTAATTAATATGAGAGGGGGAAATTAATTGTATGTCTCAAAGTTTTTCAAAACACAAACTGAACTTTTCAATATATAGGCTGTGTAATTGATATGCAGACTCTCTCAAAGGCCTAGACCAAGTAGATCAGTAGCAACCAATAGCACAGCTATACACAAGATACTGGGTACTGTACAGCAAACCCTAATAAAAGGACTTTTCAAAGTTAACCCAATTACCAAATAATGTGATGATAACATTAACTATTGATTGTCTTTTTGAACCCTAAGACAGCAGGAACCTCACATCTCCACTATAGAGCCTCTATTTCCCCTATCCTGGAACCCTTGGATAGGGCACACTTTCCCGTATGCCTCTCCCAATCCATATCAAATAATATTGCATCTGCCTATCACAACCTAACTAACACAACGATTGCCACCTCAAGATGCTTCACTTTGGACTGTGTCCAGAGACTTCACGTGTGGAATGACAACCTTTCAGCTTCATTACTCGGGTGAGACCTTTCCTTTCATAGTATACTCTAATTCCATCTCACGTGGTTCACTTTCTAACAAAGACTCAAAACCTAGATATACACCAGTTTCTGTGAGAGAGAGCATATTTTCACACGTATCCATAAACTACTGCAAAATATATACCTGAAAGCATAAGTACACTAGAGTTTGCAGTGAGTACTGCCCCCCAACACTTCCTCTCCACTATTCCAAGCTCTGGGTCCATGATTGCTCAACAATTTGGCTTTGTATGTTAACTCTCTTTTCAGTCACCAGGTTCCAGATGTCATCAGGATGCCGGCCAGGCTTCCCTAGACTGAAGACCCCACCAATGTGTCCTGGAGCTCCGCTTCCCCAGAGACCCACCCTACTAGGGAAAGAGAGAGGCAGACTGGGAGTATGGACTGACCAGTCAACGCCCATGTTCAGCGGGGAAGCAATTACAGAAGCCAGACCTTCTACCTTCTGCAACCCACAATGACCCTGGGTCCATGCTCCCAGAGGGATAGAGAATGGGAAAGCTATCAGGGGAGGGGGTGGGATACGGAGATCGGGTGGTGGGAATTGTGTGGAATTGCACCCCTCCTACCCTATGGTTTTGTTAATTAATCCTTTCTTAAACAAAAAAAAAAAGGTGATAGTGGATATTGAACAAAAGTTAAGGACAAGATGTCAAAATGGAAAGCTCTTCAAAGATCATCCAAGATAATTTCTCCCCTTTACAAATAATAAAATCTATAACCAGGAGGTCAGGTCACTGATGGTAGAGCATACACTACTGTTTATGAGTGGGGTCATCCCATACTCATCTTTGTCTTTCTGACTTAGTTCACTTAACGTAATTCCTTCTAGCTCCAACCAAGATGGGTTAGAGAAGGTGGGTTCGTTGTTCTTCATAGCTGCATAGTATTCCATTGTGTATATATACCACAGCTTTTACAGCAACTCATCTTTTGTTGGGCACCTGGGGAAGCAATTATAGAAGCCAGACCTTCCACCTTCTGCACCTCATAATAACCTTGAGTCCATACTCCCAGAGGGATAAAGAATAGGGAATCTATCAAAGAAGGGGATGGGATAATAGAGTTCTGATGGTGGGAATTGTGTGGAGTTGTACCCCTTTTATCCTATGATTTTGTCAATGTTTCCTTTTTATAAATAAAAAATAATATATACATACACAGTACTATGTGAGATGACTCTGGTTCAAGCCCCTGGCCTCTATTTGCAGGAAGGAAGCTTCATGAACAGTGAAAAATGTTATAGGAATCTCTCCTTTCTCTCTCTCTCTCTCTTTCTGTGTGTGTGTGTGTGCGTGTGCATGTGCGTGCGTGTGTGTGTGTGTTTACCACCCTCTACCAAAACATAAAGAAAAATAAAAATAACTTCCAGGAGTAGTAGAGTTGTGCAGGCCCCAGTAATAACCCTGGTAGCAAAATAAAATAAAATAAAATAAAATATGTAGAAAAACATAAGGCTGCAATGGTATAAGACACAGTTTCTTAATGTCTGATAATACAATGAGAAAATATCATTTTGACAGAGCACATACACACACACACACACACACACACACACACACACACACACACACCACCACCACCACCACCACCACCACACCACACACACTCCAGGAGTATTCTAACTAATCTGAACTACACTCTGTCCTTGTTGCAGGTTTCAGCCTTGCCTGGGGGAAGTTTAGTCAAGAGTTGAGTTGTGTGTAACCATGAAATGTCACTGGAAATACAATGTGTGCATATAGGATGATAATAGTATATGGACAAAAGAAAGACGCTTCTGCCATATTGAGGTACCTTGTTGGCACATTAAAAAAAGAAAGTAAAATAAAATAAAATAATAAAAATAAAGAAGAAAGGAAAGGAAGAGAAGGCAGGACTATAGAAAAACTGGGCAAAAATATAGGTAGATGGATAGACAGACGGTTATAGAAATAATAGTCAACCGATATTTGTGACTTTGGGGAACCACTGCAGTTTCCAATGAGGGAATGGGCACACAGAATTCTGGTGGTGGGAATGCTGTGGAATTGTACCCTGGTATTTTGTAATTTTGTAAATCAGTAATAACAAAGGAAAAAAATAAAAAAAAGAGAGAAAGTCAAAATAGGGTTTTAACTAAGAACTTCCCTTTGTTCTTCTCAGTAATTATGCCTGTCACTTAACAGAGTTTCCCTTTACCAGTAAAGTCACTTAATTAGGAGGAGGAGGAGAAGAAGAAGATATAATGTAGAGGTCCAAAACTCTCACCTACCACTTTCTACTACCCCAGGTTCAGTTACAGATGTTTTTGTGAGAGATGGTTAGGAATTCTTTTCAAAGGTACATGACCAGGACAACTGGTTAGTACAAAAAAATCTTTTTGTAAATTGTTATGTATAACTACCTGTGGCCAGAAGTTTTGTATTATTTAGGTCAGATCATAGTTCCTTGCAGTGCTTGCTGATGTTTCAGCAGAGACCATCAGACTGTCTTACTCCCTTCCTTATTTAGACAATAGGGAGACTGTGAACTCTGAAGCCCAGCCCAGGGTTGGAGGAGACAGTTCTGCGTCAGTTATAAGAGATGGGAGAAGGGTGAGGGTGGCACGCAGCTGCCTGACTGCCACTGTTGGTGGCACACCCTTTTACAAAAGAATAAATGCATTGCTTCAACTCCTTATTGTTTTTGTCTTGACAAATACTTTTAATTGGATGTCATGTATAACATTTTGTTTGAGCCACACTGGTTTTTAAAAATGGATCTAAATGTCTTCTGGTAGGGGTATGGACTCATCAGATGGTCACAGGCCCCATCATCCCATGTGTGTCTCAACTTCAACATATATGTAATTCATCTGACATCACCTAAAACAACCCAGGATATAGAACCAGGAAAATAAGGACAGAATTCTGATATCACAAATTAGTCATCTGTGTGTCCTTGAGATAGTTACTTACATGTTCAGAACCACCTCTGATTCCTTTTGTATCAAATGCAGGTGGAAGTATCTTCTAGCAGTACTGTGATGATTTTAGAGATAAAACATGCAAAATGTTTAGTACAGTGTCTTCCACGAGATAGGGGTTCAGGTAGTTATTAATACTATTTTAGCCCTGCTTTTAAATTTGTTCACAGCAAGGATGGCAGAATAGATACTGTATAATTTCATTACTATACTTCCACTTTTAATAAATGGTTGGCATTTGCTGTAACACCTACCTTTGTAGCATTGCTAAGGACCAATCATTTTCTGAGGAGCAAAAATGGAAAGCATACCATTTTGTTGTTTCTACTTATCCTAAAGAATATTTTTGCCTTGTCTCAGAGACTGGACTTTTAAGTTTTGGATTTTCAAACTTCAGTTAAATTTTAATGCTTATATGGGCCAGCACACCTCATTTAGCTAAGAAGTAGCATGAAAAAGTGCCTAGTGCTTAGTAGGTGTTCAAAAAATATTCAGTCTGAAGCCACACATCTCTGTGTAAAGTATCGGGGTTTCTGATTCAGCAATAGAGTTTTCATTAAAGTCACTGAGTTTATTTAAAAGCTCCACTCTTATAGTTTTGGCTTAATGCAAAAATCTTGAGTATGACTTAAGAACTCATATGTCCCAGGACTGGGGGAAGGTTAGGCTCTATAGTGGAAATGTGAGGTTCCTGCTGTCTTAGGGTTCAAGAAGACAATGGATAGTTATTGTTAACAACACATTATTTGGTAATTGGTTTAACTTTGAGAAGTCCCTTTGTTAGACATACAATCAAATTTCCCCCTCTCATATTAATTAAATAGTGATTTATATGACTACAATTTAATAGGAGTGTACATAAACACCATCCCCACCACCAAAAGATTGTATCCCATCCCACCCACCTGCAGGCCCAGGAAGCTGCATGTCCACCCTCCCCCTCACCACAGAGGTTTTTACTTTGGTGCCCTACTTTCAATTTAGTCAGATCCATGACGGCCAGGCTTCCCTGGACTGAAGACCCCACCAATGTGTCCTGGAGCTCTACTTCCCCAGAGACCCACCATACTAGGGAAAGAGAGAGGCAGACTGGGAGTATGGATTGACCAGTCAACGCCCATGTTCAGCGGGGAAGCAATTATAGAAGCCAGACCTTCCACCTCTGCAACCTACAACGACCCTGGGTCCATGCTCCCAGAGAGATAGAGAATGGGAAAGCTATTGGGGAGGGGATGGGATTTGGAGATTGGGTGTCAGGAATTGTGTGGAATTGTACCTCCCATCCTATGATTTTGTTAATGTCTCCTTTCTTAAATAATAATAATAATAATAAAACAAAAAAGAATTCATATGTATACCAAGCATCTCTGGTGTTTCTGATGCAAGTGAACCGATCCAAGAAACAGTTAGGGTTTTGTTTTGCTAAATGCTTTCATTGTTTTTTTAATTAGTAATTTAATGTTGATTTTAAAATAATGAGATAACAGGGGTATAATTCCATACTGTTTCCACCACCAGAATTCTGTGTCCCCATTCATTCCACTGGAAACTGCAGTAGTTCTCCCAAGGTCACAGGTATGGGTTGACTCTTATCCTGGAACCTAAGTCTCTCCAGAGTCCTACCCCACTAAGAAAAGACAGAAACAAGGCTGGGGGTATGAATGCAAGTGCAAATGCCCATGTCCATTGAAGAAGCAATTACAGAAGCCAGAACTCCCACCTTCTACACCCTCAAAAGAATTCTGGTCCATATCCCCCAGAGTGAGAAAAAATGATAGGGGAAGATGACCAGAGGATTCTGAACTTCAATTCCATCAAGATTCAGAGAGAGAAAAGGAAAAAATAAATACTGTTTTAAACAAACCAACAATTTAAGAAATAGTCATGGAATGTGAGGTTATTTGAGAATCTACAACATGTTTTGGTTGATTATAAATGTTAGACTTTTCTACTTTAAATTTGCAAAGGTTTTCACTCACACCATGACCCACATCATGTTCACAAATTTTCTTCTCTATAGGCTAAATACTGCCCCCTTCCAAAAAACTCATCTCTGCATTTCTGATAGTTTGATTATTTGCTGGGCAGCTATATGTATGGGAGTCCTGAATGCAATGGGTAATTTGCAAAGGAGAAACTATTTTTACTGCAACATTTTTGAAATTTTTAGAAAAAAATCTCCACTGCCACCACTATTACAAACTGATTTCAATTCTGAAATTATCTCAAAGTAATTATGGGGATCCCAGAGGCTGAGAGCATCAACTATAGCAAACTGCCATTCTCAGAAGAGGCAATATACCCAGTACCACCAAAAGGGTATGACTTGAAGGGTCAAAGACAACAAAAATCTCAATGACTAAACAAGATATCAGAATGTCCCGTTTGAGGTCAAATACTGGAAAAAAAAATAGGTGAGTCTGTTTGAGGGACTATCCCTTATCTTCAGGAAACTCCAGTGCCCCCTCAATACCCATCATCTATTTGGTGCCCTAATTTTTACTGAAGGTTTTTAAAAAATTATTGTGCATTATTTAATGTTTTGGAAAGCCTCTTCAGAGGATCCTAAAAGGTATTATGTGACAATCTGATAAAAATTGTAGTAAAATTTCTGGTAGGGAATATGATGTGGACAGTCTTGGGTCAAAAATGAAAAAGCAAAAAGTTACAGATGCGAGTATTAACTTCTCCTTGTAGTCAACATAGTCTCCCATCCTCTGGGCTCTTCTTGCTCAAACTGAGGTTTGAGTATCAGCAATATTGACATTGCCTGGGTGTTTGCTAGGAATATAAATTCTTGGACCCATTGCTGATCTACTGAATGAGAATCTTCATTTAACCATGATCTTCGGGTGGCTGGTGTGTATATGAAAGGCTGAGAAATGCTGTTCTAGAGTAAACTGTACTTTGTAGGACTAAAATATCATTAACTGTGGGGTTTCCTCTCCTCATTCCTATCCTTTACCACTCTACTCCCAATAAGGACAAATTGCATTACGGAATACTACTCAGCTATTAAAAATTGTGAATTCACCTTCTTTACCCCATCTTGGGTGGAGCTTGAAGATATCATGTTAGGTGAGATAAGTCAGAAACAAAAAGATGGGTATTGGGAGGATCTCACTCACTGGCAAAAATTGAAAAACAATGTATGAGGGGAAAACTCTAAGCAGAATTTGGACTGGAGTTGGTGTATTGTACCAAAGTAAAAGACTCTGGGTTGCAGGGGAGGGTCCAGGTCCTGGAACATGATGGGGGAAGAGGACCTAGTGGGGGATGTATTGTTATGTGGAAATGTTATACATGTACAAACTATTGTATTTCACTGTCGACTGTAAACCATTAATCCCCCAATAAAGAAATAATAATAACAATAATAAAGAACAAACTGTGTTAAGATCAGCTGTTAAAGGGGCCTGTGGTGAGTTAAGAACTAAAGAAATGGGGCTAGGTTGTGACACACTCAGATGAGTGTACATGTTACCATGTACAAGAATTCAGGTTCGTGTGGGGTGTGTGTGTATGTGGAATCTTCTTGAGTGCTGAAGCAGTGTTGCTGGTGTCTCTATTTCTCCCTCTCTAACTCCTCTTTCCAGCTCTGTTTCTGTCTGTATTCAATAAATGAGTGAAATTAAATATATATTTTTTAAACAAAGGAACTGAGGAAATAGAGACAGGAGGGCCAGGAGGGTGGGGTATGGTGGAGGTGGAGATAAGCACTTAATACACTGACCAATGAAGAAATGAACATTTGAAAGAGAATATTGTAGTTATTTGCATTGGTACAGAGGCCAGAGAGTACACTGTAGACAAAGCTAAGGAAGGGTGAAGAGAGTTGGGGAGGAGATACTGGTGGGCAAGGATTCCAAATCTCTCCAGAGCTTCCATTTAGCACTCAGCAGGGGGATACTACCTGAAAATTTTGGCATTCTACCTGCCATTCCAGGAAAAGGAAATTTTTAGTCTGAATCCTAGCTTCCTTACCATCTTCCTCCACCTCTTTGACTCTGAAATACACCACTCTGGTAGGCACAGGAATTCCTTATCAACCCCTTTCAACTATATTAGATAGAAAGCAATAACTTCCAGTGCAGTATCTGAGTCCTCAGGAGAATGGAATAAGGGCTGAAAAATTCTGATAAAGGAGGAAAAATAGTCCTGAAAAAGTCCAGAGCTGGGGGGCCAGCCGGTGGCAGATCTGGTTAAGCACATACATTACAGTGTGCAAGGACCTGGGTTCAAGCCCCTGGTCCCCACCTGCAGGGGAAAGCTTCACAAATCAGTAAAGCAGGGCTGCAGGTCTAGGTCTCTCTCTCTCTCTCCCCTTTCTGTCTCAATTTCTGGCTGTCTATATCCAATAAATAAATAAAGATAATTTAAAAAAAAGTCCAGACCAGGAATAAGACCCTTAGGTAAGTTTTTTGTAGACCAGACATTGGAATCAGGGATCAATTAGAGACCATAAAACGGCATGTAGTCAGGCAGACAGAGCAATAGAACTGGCAAGAAAGGGAGAGGTGGGTGTAAAGTGTGAAGAGGAGAAATTCTATTCATATTAACTTTTTGCCAAGCATTGACCCTTTTCAGGGGCTACTACAACTTACTCAAGTCTTAACCTACAGGTAAGGCTTTTTGTAGTTCTTCCTCTGGAGCCCAGATACTTCACGAGGAGAGAGAGAGAGAGAGAGAGAGAGAGAGAGAGAGAGAGAGAGAGTATTTCCTATCTTCACAGCTCTGCTACTCCTGCTGGAGAATACTCACTACCCCCACTTAGGGTTTTAATTGCACCCTCCTGTGGACATTCCATCTAATTAAACTCAGAATATCAAGGCCAAAGAAACACAGTCAACGTTTAATTTAGTTTTTTTTTTAATCGACCAAGCAAAGTGTACAGATAATATTCTTGACCTTCAGAGTAGATAAAAAAGTAACATGAAAGATTTACAGTCTCCATCTAGGATGTTTGAAGTTAAATAATCTGAATAAGTATGTCTAACTTTCCCATCCCCAGCGTCAGAAATTCTGTCTCCTAAAATGCAGGCCTTTTTTTTTAAGCCACTGTTGTCTTTTAATCCTTTCAGCAATTGCATGAAAATGACAAGTCTCTCATCCAACAAAGACTAATGACAATATCTCAACACATCTGCAGCTTCATTTATTTTTCAATCTGTTAAAATGAAGCCAGCCAATCACCTCTGACTACCCACAGCAAATAAATTTACAAATATATTAGAAATTAAAAAATACAATAAAAAACCCAACCAGTGCTCCCACTCAGTCTTCCAAAGTAGGGAGAGAAATGAAAAATTAAGGAAACAACCTTTGCTAGACACAAAGTGGGGAATGTGGAAAACTAGGTTCATTTAAGAAAAAAAAGTTAAGATTTTTTGGAGGGAGAAAAATAGTGACCTGTTTTGCAGTAAGCATAGACAGAGAACAAAATAGTCTTCTTTGTCCCTTTCCTTAAAAAGCTTCCTGTCCTGCTGCCCCCAACCTCCTTGCCCCACAATTTAGCAGATTAACAGGAAACTGTCTTCTAGGGGAAGGTAATGCACTTTGTTGGAAGCTCACATTTACAGTCTTCTGATTGCCATCTACTTTTATGGCCCAAATGAATAGCATCACCTTCCTCTCTCCCTTCCACATAAAAAATAGATTTTTTAAAAATCCATAATAAACCCTGTAAGAAGGTGATTTAAGAAGAGATTTACTCTGACTGGCACCATGGAGGAGGCCTCTTCTTGCTTCAGTGGGCTAACAAACTGCAGAGAGGGTCTAAATGTTGAACTGAGCCAGTGAGTCTATTGAAGACTGGTGAGCAGATAGAGAGAGAGAGGAAAAGAGGAGAAAAGGAGGTGGGGAGATGAGGTAGTGAGGCTGAGAGGTGGCACTGGAGCAGGTGGTGTTGGTTACTATGTAAAGATCTGTTAGAGGGTAGGATGCTTCAGGTCTTCACCCTAGTTCTAAAGACTTATATGAAAACAACAAACATGAAGGCAAGCAAAACAAAACCCACCGAAGTGAAGAAATTAAGATCAGGAGGGAACATTTCCTTCCCAATTGGATCTAAACAGTTAAATGGATCTTGGCAATTAGAATAATTAAATAATTAGATGGTGAATCTATGGGCAAGAGATAGAAACCTGTCTCAGCTAAGTACACTTAGCAGTGAAATGCACTCAGTTATGAAAGGACCTTTCTCTCAGTTAGCAGGTACATTTGAAATGGTTTGAAAGAAAAAAAATGGATTAAAAATGTGAATCTGATGAGTTGTTAGATTTAGTCTGGAAAAAGGATTTAGCCTGGGCCCCATTACAGCCTTCATTCCCAAGTCCTACTCTCAGGCTCACTATCACTACTGAGCCTCCACCAACAGATTTTTATTAAAGCCTATGCATTTAGAGCACAACTCCATGGTGAATAACCTTTAAGGTTACATTTGCCTTTTCCTTGCTTCTTGCAAACAGTGTGTAACCCATGAACACATTTGTTGGCTGTAAAGGTGTACAACAGCAATTTTTGCAATGACAGTGCGGAGAGGGAATATGAGATCTGTGTGCTAATGAGCTGATACTGCAGAGGCTGGGGCTATGTAGTATGGAGTGCACTACAAGTGCACAGCAGCAAGACACAGGAGGGAACTTCAATGGAATCAGACCTGTTTCCTGAGGAAACAGGGCAGCAGAACCATACCAACGGGACTCAACAGCTCCTTAGTGTTCCCACACACCTCAAAGCTTAAGATGATCATATCTGTTTTTAAATGTATATTTATCTTAAACCATGTAACATATATATGTGTGTGTGTATATATATATATATATATATATATATATATATATATAGAGAGAGAGAGAGAGAGAGAGAGAGAGAGTGTGTTCCATATATAATGCTTGAGTGATTGTGTGTGTGTGGTTGCATGCTTACACCCTGACATAATATTCTTCTTTCTGGAGGTAATCTAGCCAAATTGAAAAGGAAAGCAGCAGACTCAATTAATCCCCATGAAATAGGAACATGAGACCCAAATCAGATGAATCTCTCTGATGAACTTCAGCTCACCTTTGAGCTGAGATTCCAAATGAACCATCTTTCAAAGCCTGAGAAAAATTTTATTGGTCTCTTAAGACAGGGAATGAAGTTGGAGTCTCTCTTAAGCAAACCTCTTGGGAGCTGTGGGGAAAAAACTGCTGCTGGTGAAGAAGAGTATTTAAAATAACTGATTTTGGGGAATTGTTACAAGAAAAACATCTGGATACTCAGGGAACTCAGGAGAGCAGAGAGCAGGGATACACACAGAAAACATTATCTATTATATATTCTTTGGGTGTTTGGTTACCTGCATACCTTTGCCATCCAAAGTGTGTGACTGCTTCAGAATTCAGGGTGCAGGAAAGATCACAAGCAGAACAGAAATAAACTCTAGTATGGAGGAAATATGAGGGTTTTTTTGTCTATTGTACTTAGAACAAGATAGGAGATACAAGTGATTAGATTTGGAATTTTCTTGAATTCTCCCTAGATCTGTAGGGAGGAGCAGGTCAGATGATCCAGGGTTGTATTTTTTCTGCACAATAATGTAATGCAAACAATTGCAAGAATGGAACTAGGGAGTCACTTGCCAGACTCCAGTACTGAACTGGTATTGCATGGCTGCATCTGAGATATATGACTTCTGGTGAGTAAAAGAACAATCAAAGCCAGAGAAAGAAATGAGATACACTTTCATAAACAGATACACTTTCATAAAGTGTATACACTTTCATAAAGAGATGAGAGATACACTTTCATAAAGAGATGAGAAATGAGATACACCAGAGGAAAAAATGAGATATACTTCCAAAGATCTTGAGAAGATTGTTTTCTGCATTCAGAGCCTATAGGATAATAGTTAGATCATAATCATCTTTCTCATAGGAAGTTTCTAAGTAGCAGCTGTCTGGAGACTGCTTTGAGATCTGACCTCCTATTCAATGACTGTGACTTTTGGAGGGTCCAGAGAAGGTAATAATCTTTCTTCCTCTGTCTTCTGAGCTGTAAAATCCAAGAGTGCAACAGGCAGCTCGGTATAGTCACTGGTTTCTGGATATTTCTGTGTGTCTTTAAGTATGAATTTAGCATAAGTGAGGTCACCTTCTGCTCCCCCTATGCTGTCTAGTTTACACTTTAGCCTTTATTTTCAAGCCCCCAGTCATAAACCAATCTTGTAAGTTTGTAAGTGACAGTGCTATGCAGGATTGTGGTGGGGAGGGGGTTGATCAATTTATTTCCCTTCACCATTTTCTTTTGTATCTTTATTGCCCTGAAAGGTCAGTCATTAAGGATTCTCAACAACAGTATGGACGATTTAGTGCCTTTTCTCAAACCTGAGTTTCTCACACAACAAGTATTATTATCTTTGTGCTGCTTGACTAGGGTTCCCACAGCCTTGGGATGACAGGTATCAATCTCATCTGACCATTGAAAAAGAGGACCAAAACCCCATGTACATTATTCTTACATCACAAACTAGCACTCCTATTGTAGTCTTCATCAGTGATTAAAAAAAGACACTAGAGTGAGTTGAAATAAATGTCATTCATTAATAATATTAATTCACCCTGGGAGTCTCATATATTTGGTTTTAAATCTATTCTAGTGAATACTTAGGAAGCTGCATTTAAAATTTGGCCACTTGAAATTATAACTGTGCTGCAGGATTAAGAGTCAAATGTATGTTGTAAATACTATGGAGACAGGCTGGGATTACTGAAATAAGATGCAAAGTATAGACAGACATTTTGTAACTTTCGCACTTAGCTGGAATTAATAAGTTCCTATTTTTGTCAGTGCCGGAAAGCCAACAAATGTCAAATAGAGAGTATTTCAGAACATGTTCAAATAAGGATCTGTACCTTCAGCTATGATTTTTTTAAAGCTGATAACTGTCACATTTCTTGCAAAGTACTTCATTCCTATCCACTTGACCCATGCCTTTAGACTCAAAGAACCTCTGCCCCTGGAAGACCCTTTCAACAATTTCTCAAAATCACATCCTTTTGAATCAAAAGAATTTGAAGGAAGTATTATACAAAAGTTTCACCCAGCCAATGGTAAAATCAGTTTCTCTCTTGAAAGAAAATTAAGAAAAAAAACAAAAAACAGAAAATCCGAATTACACCATAAAACAAAACATATCCATGCCTTCATCAGTCATGAAAACTTTTAATGAAATAACATCAGATGGAAAATTATCATCTTTATAAAGATTCCATTCCGTAAAAAACTTGTTCCCAACAGGCTATGTATTTGTCACTTAGATTCCTGTTGTTTTATTTCTCCAAATGAGCCCTCTATAGAGGAACAATCTAGGGGCACAATTATGGATTTCAGAAATGGCTTTAAGGCTGATGAAATTCCTCTTCTGACATCCAGTTTTCCTTTCTCCTGTTTTTGCTCTGAGTTATGAACTGCACTTAATAACAAGGATGAGCAACATTAGGGGAGGCAGAACTCAGGCAGCTTTCCAAATAGTTACCGGTGCCCTATCTTCACTCTTCCCTCAGTTTTCCAGTCATTCATCACTTGTAATCCCTTTGTAGTGTTATCAGCTCCTATAAGAACACTTTAGGTTTGCAGGACAGAAAAAAGGCCAGTGAACCCAGGCCAATTTGTCCTTCAAGGTCATTTATTTGCAGAACCTCTCAGAATTTGATTCCTATAGATTAAGCGTTTGTCAAATTTGCTTCATTTCCACAGCCAGGCACTAGGTTCAACAGTCAAGTGATGCCCATCCTGAACTGACCCAATCAAGAGGCTTCCTTATTAAGTCCTGTCTGAAGAAATAATTTCCCTGAACAACCATGATATTTCTTTCTCATTTTTTTGTTCAGCTTCCTCCCCCCCACCCCGTGCCAAATGTATTGTGATTATTGTGGTGGTGATGGTGGAGGTGGTGTGTATGGGGGGGAGACGTGGGGGCGGTGGAATGCCAGTTTAGCAGAGAGGAAATGAAACTTTTGCATCAAACATTATTCACGACCGAGTTTTGCACAGTAACTCCTTAAATCCCCCAGAAGGATCCTCCGGAGTTTATTTATTCCCCTGGAAATCTGGATTGACTCAAGCCCCCCAGAATGTTTACTGAGACAATCATCTAACCCGCCACCCCCAGCACAGATAGCAGACCCCAGACCCCAGGAGCAAAATGCAAAATAGGTCCCGTGGTCCCAAAGGGGAGGACAGCAGGTGTACTTACAAGCATTAGTGACAGAAAAACTATTGGAGGAATCCAAATGATCTACGTGGTAATTCAAATGGAAGGGCTTCTCGGTGGTGTTCTGGTTGGTGTTGTATAACTGCACGGCAAAGCGGAAAGCGCTGTGCTCCTGCACCGTGTTTCTCATGAAAAGTCCACCTATAAGCAAAGGGAGCAGAGGTTTGGCTGGTGTCAACTCGCCCCCCCCCCTCAAGCCCCAGGACCTATCGAAATTTCGGAGCACTACAGATATGAGACATCTCTCAAAGGTGCTGTACTGCTGTACTCAAAGGTGACTGATTTTCAACCTGTGTGTATTGCAAGACTTATGAACTCAGTTTTTGTCCAAAAGAAACCCTATTTTGCTCTAAACTGAATAATAGGGGGCTGAAAAGAACAGGGGAAAGGAACAGCCGGAGGAGGGGGCTGCTTTGGGGGTTAGGACTATAGAACCGAGCTTGGAACTTGGTTCTCTCTGGGCGGCAGCCTCCTCTGCACTCTTTTTCCCCACTCGACGCCCATCTCCACACTCTAGTTCCTCTTGCTGAGGCAAGGAAACGGCTGGGGAGAGAAATAAATTCATTGCCCCTGCTGCCCTGGGTCCCCAGGACAATGCAGGAGTGAGGAACAGGACTAGAGACAATTCTAACTTCTTGACTTGTAAATACACACAGAAGCCAAGAGAAGTCCCCGCCGGCGCCCGGGAGCCAGGCTCCAGACAGATACCGCGGTGATTCCTGAATTCCTGGTCTGCGTGACTTCGCTCCTCGCTCAGCGCCCAGTGTCACCCCCACCTCCCACCCCAGGCGCCGCCGAGCCTGGCTGCTGCCCGATCTGGGTATCCAGAGTGAGCTTCCACCCGCCCCAGCCCCCCTAAACTAGCCCTTCTCTGAGGATCCCCAGACAAGGACGGGGCGCCCCAGGTCATATTGCGATCACAAGAGAGGCCAGACCGGTGGCATCACCCTGGGACAACTTCCAGCAGCGGCACGCACGCCACCGCAAAGTCCCGAGCTGCGGGGCAGAAAGCCGCCGCGACTCCTAGCTGCTTTGCAGGCTCTTAGCCTCCCACAGAGCTCCCGAGACACAAGAGCCCTCACACGCAGACCCAGACTCAAAAGACCCCTTCTTTGCCCGCAGGTTTGCTGGCTAACAGAGCTCCCCAAATGCAGCTCATTACCAGGCGTGCGGTCACCTCCCCAGGCCAGGCAGGGCAGAGCCCCGCGGCGGCCAAGGCAGCCTTGCCAGGTAGTGGTCTCCCTGGTGCGGGAGATTCTGACCCAACTGCAGGCGCTTACCTATGCTGATGGTGTTGGGGAATCCTCCGTGAGAATGACCTAAAAGCCCCAGGACTAAAAAGAAGACAGCCCGGAGCACGATTTGCCCCATTTTCTTCTGTCTGGCCATGCTCTGCCTAAAACGGAGCTGACAAGAGCATGGGCTCAACTCGAGAGTCGTCAAAATAATATCAGCAAAAGAAAAAGAATCCGCCGGCTTTTACACCCCCTCCCCTCAACTTGCTCTAGCTCACTCTTCCTTTCCAACCCACAAAAGTCCTCCTCCTCCTCCACCACCTTCTCTTCTGTCCCTCTCTCTCCCTCTCTCTCCTGTGAGCGCTCGCTCGCTCTCTTTCTCTCTGTCTCCCTCTCGCTCCCTCTAGCTCCCAGGCTCTCTCACACCCCCAGCCCCCCCCTCACTTCTGCCTTCACACCAATCTGGAAGGCTGGTTCATTGGCTGCAAGCTTGGTTCGCCAAAGCAATCTCTCTTCCTGTCACTACGAGAGAGGAGAGAGAGAGAGAGAGAGAGAGAGAGAGAGAGAGAGAGAGAGAGAGAGAATAAAAATTAAACAACACAACACAAAACAAGACAAAGCACCGAAAAACAAACAAACGGAAACCCCTAAAGAAACAAAAGAGGGAAAGAAAATCTGCCACTTTACTCCCCCTAAAAAGATGGTGGGTCTAAAGAGACGGATAGAAGGAAAGAGCGAAAGAGCAGGAAAAGCTCAGCGCCGGTGAATCGGGTTCTTCCAATCGGGCCGGTAGGGGGATATTGATCTAAGTTGATCTGACGTGGAATTAAAGCCGCACACAGCTCAGCGCCACTGCAAACTGCAGCCCCGGACTGCAAAGCTTTGGCGCGGCGTTTGTCAACACGGGAGATGGTATCAGTAAGAATCCACTAGTCCTCACGTGGACTCCCCTTTTGGGCTGCAAGCGGCCCTTTAGGAAGCAAAAAGCTGCATCTCCTCTGCATTTGTGTTTCTGTCTTAAAGGTGGGAGGGGGTGTTGGGAGGTTTCACTCTAGAGTCTTTGTAGAGACTCAGAGGAGCGGTTCCCATCACAATGAGCCCAAAGATGATGCGCATGCCCGGTCCCTGCCGCTCAGTTTTTACAGCAGAGATCCGTGGGTTAGCTAGCACCTTCCACCACCGCACACACCTGCCTACGCGCGCGCGCGCGCGAACACACACACACACACGCACACGCACACGCACACACACCACACGCACACCACACACACACACACACACACACACACACACACACACACACACACACACACACACACACACCTTTACCTCCTCTTACCCCAGAGCATAGCCGGGGTGGGGCTGGGTGGTGATATGGAGTTCACTGCATTAGAGGCATTGAAAATCATGTGCACAGAGATGGAAACTAAAAGGTTAAGGGAAAGAAGCTCAGATTCATCACTGTGAAGGAAAAAGGTGTGGGAATGAGTTGGGTCTGAAAGTTAGAATTGGAGGAAGCTGTCCCCTAGTAGGTTGTGGTAGGTTTGTGGTAGGTTGTAGCAGCTTGTGGGCCTGACAGATGACCCCAGTGACTAGCTTCTTGTGGAGACTTCTTTTCTTCTCCACCCCAAGAGAAGAAAGACTTTCCAAGTCTGGGGTAGGGGTCAGCCTAGATCTCAGTTGGAGGCTTGTGGATAAAACTCTTATCTGGCCCCTTTTTCTAGTGGTTAGATAAAAGAAGCCTTTACTTCTCTCTCTCTTCTCTCTCTCTTCTCTCTCTCTTCTCTCTTCTCTCTCTCTTCTCTCTTCTCTTCTCTCTCTCTCTCTCTTCCCTAGCTTACAGCCACTCTAATAGATGGTTTATACTCTGCCTGCCCTACAGTGGTGATTTTCCTTTCTGTACACTTTCCTTCTGTTCTACAAGGAAAATGAACCTTCTTTTTTTTTTTTTTTTTTTTTTGAAAATGAACCTTCTTGACAGTGCATAGTGAACTTGTATACATGGGGAAAGGACTCAGGGACCCAAAGAATACATCAGTTTCTGCAGAACTTTAGGTTTGGCATGACTTGGATTGGAAGCTGGAACAGAAACTCTCTAGACCTTGGGCAACCAGAAAAAAATTGTTATAATCTCTTTTAAATTTTTTATTAATTCTAAAAATGTGCCATCTCTGTCTACCTCACCACCCATAGATATCTCTTATCTCAATATGGAAAGTCAGTGTCTGGGAGTGAGGGAGAAACCTGGGAGTCATAGGAAACATATGGCCAGATTATTAGGGAAAGAAAAAAAGAGAGGGGGAGGAGAAGGAAGAGGAGGAAGGAGACACAAGTTTGGTTAACTCTTGATAAATGTAGGAAATGAGATAACTTGGCAATGTTCAAGTCTGTTTTCCATAGCATATGAATAGTGTGTGATCTTGAGAAATTCGCTTAATCTGGATCTTGGTTTTTTTTATCTGCAAAATGGAAATAACAATATTTATTTTCTTAAGTATATACACAATAATGATTACATAAGATAATGAATGTGAAAATATCTATTTCAGTACCTGACTTATGGAAGAGTCAATACATTTATTTTCCAAACTCTCTTCTCTCTTTCTCAACCTATAAAAATAATTATGGAGAGAGAGAGAGAGAGAGAGAGAGAGAGAGGGGTTGGAGCTCTGGTCTGGGGTCTCAAGCATGCAAGTTTGCTTTTAACAGACATATCTATCTCCCTGGCTCTCTCTCTCTTTTTTTTTTCTTTACTAGTGTTCTTTTGTTCCCCAGTGGTCCTCATACTGTTAACCTTCTTTTCTGTCCATCCTCGCCCAAACTTGACTCTGCTATCAAGTGTTCAACCAATTTTTCACATCAAAGTCTTAACATTGTAGACCCCCAAAAGTACCAGGGAGCAGGAGAGAATCTGGTAGACAGATCTTCACTAAGATTGAACTGGCAGGAAGTGACAATTTAACATTAAAAGTGATACATTTAGAGAACCCTCTGTTCTGTGCCAGGTACTATATGTTCTTCCTTTTAGAGAAGACACAGTTACACTTTAATAGGAGTCTTCAGTCCTAATCAAGAGGAATCTCTTTAAGGAGAAGTCTCAGTTTTGATTTCAGGAGGGATAATGATATATTTTGGGTGGACTGGTTGAGTTTCAGCACACCTTACTTTATCCTAAAAGCAGCCAAGTCCCCATCCATGCTTGGCCAGACATGAGAAGAAGAAGACAAAAGAGATTTGTATACATATTCACTGTGATTTGGCTTGAAAAGTGATGAGGGTGGATCAGTAACAAACGAAGAAAGACATTTCAGTGCTTCTGTACTTGAAAATCATCACTGTAAATGGCACCCATCCTTTCCATTTCCAGTCTCCTGTGCCCACTATCTTTTTGCCTTTCTTTCATCTGCTGCCACTCTTTCAACTTTCAACTGTCAGTAGCAGCTATTGGCAGAACTGAACCAATACCATCTGAGCTAGCAGGGTCTCAGTGGTGGACAAGGCATACTGCTGTTGTTGGGAAAGCCTGTATAAATACATGCAAATGACTTTTTTCTTCTTCACTTAATTCTTCACCTAAGAAAGCAGCCAGGCACTTTCTGAGTTCCATCTTTGGGTTTCCAATGAGGAGTGAACCACATTGTAGGAACCAGAAATTGCCAACAAAGCCTTACTTGTAGTTCTTCCAATCATTAAGAGTCATGCCTACTGGACTTAGTATTTATACACTATTCTGAGAGTTCATGGTTTATACACTTAGTGAGCCTCTTGATGAAGTTTAGGTAACAAAAGGTCATTGCATTATTTTTACCAAATAGTTGGCTCTGTTTTTGTTTTTGTCATCACTGAGGCTTCACCACTCTAGGCTGACTTCTTTTTCAGGAGGAAGGAGAGAGAGAGAGGGAGAGTGAGAGGGAAAGAAGAAGGTGGAGGGGGAGGAGGAAGAAGGAACAGGAGGAGGAGGGAGGGAGGAATGGAGGGAAGGAGAAAAAGGTGCCATTGTCCCTAATCTTCTTTCCAACAGTGGGGATGGGACCAGGCTTGAATCTGGGTCATGCACCTGGTAAATCAGGTGCACTGTCCAGGTGAGCTATCTTATCAGCCCCAATTACTTTTTGTTCTTTTATGAGGTGGCTAGACAGCTGTGGCCACAAGAGATGTAAGGGATGAACAAAAAGACTAAATTTATTATATTCATAGCCCCTTGAGAAATAGTTACTCTATCTGTATGCCACAAAGAGAGAGGCAGGCTCATAGGGTTGGGGAGGAAAAGCAAAAGAGCAGGCTCAACCAAACTAGTGTTGTGGATTAAAGGAAGCAAACACACACACACACACACACACACACACACACACACACACACATATGTATATGTACATATGGAGGGAGAGAGATAGATAAAAATAAAGAGAGGGAGACAAGGGGGAGAGAAGGAGGACCAGTAAGAAGAGGAAGAGCAAGAAGAGAAGGAAAGATTGTAACCCTATAGGAAAGTACATTTATGGGAGGAGGTCAGGATGGAGGAAACAAGCAAAAGATGTCAGAGAACTTCATTGGTGCTTTGAATTCTTCAGGGTACAGTGGTAGAGGGCAAGAAGGGAGTCTTATGGCAGAGGCCAGACTTGTTATGTAATATAACTGATCACCTGTGCGGAGTACTTACATACTGCTCTTGGGAAATATCAACACAGCAAGAAACTGTAGTTTCAAAGCTTACAACATCAAAGTGACCACTGTACTTCTCTTCATGAAAGTTCTGCCTGTTTCAGGCTTGAGATAGGGACCCTTGGTCAAACAGAAAGAAATGCTGACAGTGAAAATTGGACAGGTGATCTGCACTGAGTTTCATACTTGCTGACTTGATGTATTTCCAATGTGGACAATAATGGCAAAAACTATCCTGCTTCCCTGGAAGGAAGCTACTTTATTCTTTAAATGCACCTAATAAGAACTTAATTTATTTCCTGTTTGACTTGAAACTTGGATTAAAAAAAAGTTTGAACAATGCTATATAACAGACTTTGCTCAGCACCAGAGATATAACAAAACAAGATATCATTTCTGCATTCAATGATTTTCAACTGCATACACTGCTTATGACATTGTGCTGTGAAGACAGTAAGCCCCAGATATCATGGCAGTAAAAATGAGGTATACTCTATTTTCTCCCTCCCAGTTTCAGTCTTAAATCATTAAAATAGAAGATAGAATAAGGAAGTTATTCTAAAGTCTAAAGACCTTTCCTACTCTTGTGTTTTATGGCCTTATAATTCCATGAATTGAGACTATATTAGGGTCAGGAAAATTCTTTAGACTTCATCATACAGTCTAAGCAAAGAGTCAATCTAGTCACTATTGTTTCACTATGGTTATTTCTTATACTTTCCTTTCTGAATTCTTTGGGAAGAATACAGTCCAGTCATATCTGTACATGTGGTTTTGGGTGAGACATCTAAGAAAGTCCTCCATATTACATCTGTACCACCCTACCTTCTTTGGTATGGGAGTCAGTCTTTGTGTTGCTGACTAGTGTTGAAATTCCAAGTATAGACCTAGGGTGGAATTACTTCATGTGGGAATATATGTGTGGGAGAAGAGGGAAGCCCAATGAATTTGATTTTACTATTTCCAGAAATGGACTCATGGCAGATTCCTGGAATCACACTAAAGAAGTAGGGCGGGAGAAGCATTTCTGTCCCTCCTTCCTCCCCTCCCTCCCTTCCTCTTTCAAAAAATGTTTTAAATTTATTATTGATTTTATTTATTCAACAGACACAGAGACAATTGAGAAGGGAAGGGGAGATAGAGAGGGAATGAGACAAAGAGACACCTGTAGCTGTGCTCCACCACTTGTGAAGCTTCCTCCAGCAGCTGTGGACCAGATGCTTGAACCAGAGTCCTTGCACACTGTAATGTGTGTGCTTAATGAGGTATGCCACCACCTTTCCCCCTTATCCCCCATCCCTTTCTTTCTTCCTCACCACCCGGATTATCACTGGGGATTGGTGCTTGCAATAACAAATTCAACCATTCCCATCAGCCCTTTCTTTTTCTTTCTTTCTCTTTTAATTATTTTATATTAAGGCAGGAATCAATAGGGGAAAAGGGGAAATAGAGAAGGAGAGACAGAAAGACACCTGTAGTGTTGCTTCACTGCTCATGAAGCTTTTCCCCTGAAGGTAGGGAGCAGGGGCTCAAACTCAGGTCCTTGCACATAGTAATGTGTGCACTCAGCCAAGTGCTCCACCACCTGAGCCCCCAAAACATTGCTTTCTTATAGATGATAAAAATATTGAAATCTCCTTCATTCTTCTTTTCTCTCTTTTTTGCACTGAGGATATCTCCAGGAGCTCTTTGGGCACATAATTACTCAGGGATGGTATTTTACTTTTTGTATACCTCTTCCAAGTCATTCTCTCTGGACTAAATCCTTTTACACTGTCTCCTTTAGACACTTTCAATGTTTTTGATCAGGATGCTTCAGGTAAGACAAAATACACAAAACCTTATACAAACAACAAGGGAGATGTCTTGGCTCACACTACTGGAAAGTACAAAAGAGTTCAAACATCTAATTTCCTCTATCAACTCTGCTCCCCACATGGTGGCATAATGTCAATATCATCTTATCTTTTAAAAATATTTATTTTATTTATTTTATTCCCTTCTGTTGCCCTTGTTGTTTTACTGTTGTATTTATTATTGTTGTCATCGTTGCTGGATAGGACAGAGAGAAATGGAGAGAGGAGGGGAAGACAGACAGGAGGAGAGAAAGATAGACACCTGCAGACCTGCTTCACCACTTGTGAAGTGACTCCCCTGCAGGTGGGGAGCCAGGGTTCGAACCAGGCTCCTTACTCTGGTCCTTGCACCAAACATTTTATCTTTATATATGCCTCGTATTTTCTTGTATCATTGGTTCAAACTGAATCACATGAAAATTCATAATTCAGTCCTATAGCCAAATAATGGCATGCTTACACCTGAATTACCTGAAGTAATCTCTATGCCATTGAGGAAAGGATTATATACCACTGAACTGAGTGTAGGATCAGTCTTCCATATCTTTTATCAAGGTATCAATCTTCCCTATCTTACATTAAGGCACACACTGTGTGAGAGAGCTATGGAGGTTGGGAAAGAATCAGTGGAATCTCCATCATACTGAAGACCTTGAGAATTGTTCACAATAATAATTTTTCTTTCAAAATGTTTGCAGTCTCCTGGAGACTTGCTGAAATAGTCTTTTTTTGGCAGGGGGCTGAGTTTCTAAAATAATGGAAGTATCTCACCACTGAGCAGTGTACTTTTGGCATCTAGGGTGTTAATTCATGGATTATAAGACTGAGCAATAGGAGAGGTTTAGTGAACAGCTCAAAGTCACACAGCCAATTAATTGATGGGTAATGGAGTTTTTGTTGTTGTTTTTTATTTTTTTTGTTTGTTTTAATCTCTCCAGGGCTTTATCCACCAGACCAGAGTCTCCTTCATGCTGTGAGAGAATTGAATCATAACAAATATCTTCTGCTGGGATGGGTATATCTTAGCAAGTAGTTATCCCCTGGTGGGCTGTGAATGGGCATAGAAACTGCAGATGGAAATCACAGGACTTCAGGACTCCAGCTTCTAACAAAATGACATTCTTATAAGCTATAATGGTTCTCAGATGAGAAGTGTTAATTTATTGTGAATGGTTCCAGAATACCTCACAAAGATGATACTGTTGACATTTTTTTTTTATTAATACACACTTAAAAAAAACCCACTCACTGAGAAGGTTAGAAATTGTCATTATGAGGCAGCATAAGCAAGTCAAGGGATGGGGGGATTAACCTAGTCCTGGTTAGAGAGTGGTTGCATGTTTGAGTAGATCTGATAATTTTATTGATGTATTCTGGATGCCAGCTGATTGAGGAGTTATTTTCAAGTGGAAATAGTTAGAAACTAACTCTGAATTCTGAAGCCCATATCTCTATATGTCAAGAACTAAGTCTTGAAAAATCATATAAAGACAGACTTCTTTGTTCCTATTTTGGGGTGTGTGTGTATGTATGTGAGGATGATGATGAGATTAAGAATGGGTGGCATACATGTGTGTTTTAGTCACTCCTTTCTACATTCATAGCTTTATCACAAACTTCTTGTGGGGAATTTCTCCATTCTTTTCTTTTTTTATTGGGAGGTTGATAGTATTCAGTACAGTTGCTGGCACTTAGTTACACATTCTCATCTCACCAAGATAGATATATACAACACTCACACTCCCATCTTAGGTCCCTAGTCAGGTACCAGGACCTAAAAGCTTCCCTCCTTCTCTCTCCTTGCCCTCCTTCCTCAGGGTCCATTGCTTTGGTGTAATACACCAAAACCAGTCAACATTTTACTTTATGTTTTCCCTTTCTGTTTTTGTTTCTGAAGTTCTTCTCATGAGTAAGATCATCCCATATCCATCATTCTCTTTCTAGCTTATCTAATGTAATATAATTCCTTTAAGCCCCATCCAAGATGGGATGAAGAAGATGACTTCATCATTCTTAATAGCTGAGTAGTATTCCATTGTGTATATACACCACAACTTTCTCAGCCACTCATCTGTTGTTGGACAGCTGGGTTGCTTCCAGGTTTTGACTATTACAAAGTGTGCTGCTATGAACATAGGTATGCGTAGATCTCTTTGGATGGGTGTGTTTGTTTCCTTAGGATATATCTCTTGGAGAGGAGTTGCTAGGTCATATGGTAGAACCATTTCTAGCTTCCTGAAAGTTCTTCAAACTGCTTTCAACAGGGGATAGACTATTTTTTTTTTAAATTTTTTATTTATAAAAAAAGAAACATTGACAAAACCATAGGACAAGAGGGGTACAACTCCACACAATTCCCTCCACCAGAACTCCATATCCCATCCCCTCCCTTGATAGCTGTATTGTTCTTTAACCCTCTGGGAGTATGGACCCAAGGTCATTGTGGGATGCAGAAGGTAGATGGTCTGGCTTCTGTAATTGCTTCCCCCCTGAACATGGGCATTGACAGGTAGATCCATATTCCCAGCCTGCATCCCTCTTTCCTTAGTGGGGCGGGGTTCTGGAGAATCAGAGCTCCAGGACACATTGGTGGGGTTGTCTGTCCAGGGAAGTCTGGTTGGCATCATGCTAGCATCTGGAACCTGGTGGCTGAAAATAGAATTAATGTATAAAGTCAAATAAATTGTTGACTAATCATGAACCTAAAGGCTGGAATAGTGCAGATGAAGAGTTGGAAAGGTGTCTCCGTTCTGTAGATAGCTAGTAGGCCTATTTTAGTTATATTCCAAAGGGCCCATGACTATAGTAGTTTTTTTTCCCCCTGAGTCTGAAATCAGGTATGCAGGTGGATCCTAGTTATTGTCTGGGAAGATGATGTCATGGCTGGAAAAAGGACCAGGCAGCAGGATCTGGGAAGAGAGTAGGTCCCAAATATGGGAAAGGTGTATAAATGTTGTTGACTGTAAACACCATCAATTTGATCTGATCTGGGGCCCATATTCAGCTTAGAAGCCTATGTGATCTCTGCATCCCTGTAGGTCCGACCTCACTTTCTGTGGTCATCAGTAGGAACATTCCAAGCTGTCCCAATATCAGGACCCATCTTCCTCAGGCATAGCATAGAGTATCTTGTCCAGCCTCCCTTCAGACGATGGAACATTCTCTATCATTGTTGATACAAGTTGAGGACAAGGTCCTATGGGGGAGCAGTAGACCAATTTACATTCACACCAGCAGTATAAAAAGATTCCTTTACCACTGAAACCTCCCCAACATTTGTTGTTACTATCCTTTCTGATGCATGATCTTCTGGGTTGAAACATGCAGAAGAATGAAACTGAATCACTTTGTCTCACCATGCACAAAGGTAAACTCCAAAATGGATGAAGGATTTGGGTTTTAAACCAGAAACCATCAAATACTTAGAGGAAAGCATTGGAAAAACTTTATTAGATCTAAGTTTTATAATCATCTTTAAGGATTCAAATCTAAAAGGAATACAACAACAAAAATAAACCAGTGAGACTACATCAAGTTGAATAGCTTCTGTAGAGCAAAAGAAACCACTACCCAAAAAGAAAGGCTCCTTATAATATAGGATATCATTTTATTCTATATATATGAAAAACAGGTTTAAAACTAAAATATACAAATAGTTCACCAATTAAGCAGCAAAACCCAAACAACCATCAAAACTGGGGATAAGATATGGAAAGAATATTCTCCAAAGAAGAGATGGAAAGGGCCAACAGACATATGAAAAAATGCAAATAAAGGCAGCCATGAGATACTACTTACTTCTATGAGAATATCATACATCTAATGGACAGTTTATTTCTATACTTTTTAATTTTGTTATTGATAATGTAACTTTCTTTAGCTAATGACATTAGGTAGAAATAACAGTGTGAAATTCCAATCCATGTCTTGTAAAAACCTTGTCTATTTTTGCCTGCCTTCTGTACCTCTGTAGTGACATGAGAAGTACATGTACGAGCTAGTTTTCTGTTCAAGAAGGAATAGGGCAGAACTACCCCAGTTGGAACACACAGACCTGAATTGAGAAACAGAGCCACTTTAGATATTACAACCTGTAGCTAAGAGCTGCTCAAATCTAGACCAGCTGGACATCAGCCCGTTTACAGATGGGCTGGTAAAAAGTGATAAATGATTGTAATTTTAAGCCACCAAAAATCTTGTACTAGGGAATCCAGGAGACACCTGGCAGTACTGTGTTTCTGTGAATAATCTGAGGCCCAGGAAAAATCAGTTTATTGCCATTGTCCTTAAATAATTACTACTGTTGTTCCCTTTCATTCTCAGACATATCCAAGTTTGGACATGAAACAGTATATATGGTCTATCTCAATAAGACAATGGGGCTTAGCAGGTTGCTTCAAGGGACATATGAAAGACTTGTTCTCTACTTGCCTGCTACTTCCAGTTTCTCGTTTCATTTTCCCAATCTGTCAACTGAGAATTTGGCTTTAGCCATCTTGAGGAATAGAGTGCTTCAATGGAAATTATGGATTTTCTGCTAAAAGTTAATTCTGATTATTTAAAGAAATGAAAAGATAACTGGAAATAATTGAATTTTGGAGTGCTTGACTGGGACTGACTTTTTAATTGATTTAATAATGATTGACAAGATTGCAGGATAAGAGGGATACAATTCCACACAATTCCCACCACCAGATTTGCGCATCTCTTCCCCTCCATTGGAAAGTTCCCTATTCTTTATCCCTCTGGGAGTATAGACTAGAATTATTTATGGTGTGCAGAAAGTTGAAGGTCTGTAAATGCTTCTCCCTTGACCATGGTTGTTGGCAGTTTGATTCCTCCTCCAGTTTGTTTATTTCTTTCCCTAGTGAGATAGGGCTTTGGGGAGCTGGGGTTCCAGGACACATTGGTGAGGTTGTCTACCCAGAGAGGTCAGGATGGTGTCATGGTAGCATTTACAACTTGGTAGCTGGAAAGCAATTAGATATGAAGCTGGACAAATTGTTCAATAATCAGGGACCTAAAGGTAAGAGTAGATCAGATGGAACTAAAGGTCTTTGTGTGGGAAGAAGCTAGGAAGTTTATTTTGGTTATATTCCAAGTGGCCCATGACTTTAGTAGTTTTTGTCTGAGCCTGATAGCTAATATGTAGGTGGACTAAAAGTATTGTCTGGGAAGATGATATCAGAGTTGGGTCTATGCACTGCTGCCTGATGGCCAGAGTTGGGACTAGAACTAGAAAACTGGATCAGGGTAAAGAGTAGCTCCCAAATATGAGGAAAGTATATAAATACTGTTAACTATAAACCCAGTCTATCTGACCTAGGGCTCACATCTATTCATATGTAACACAGAAACCTATGTAACCTCTGCATTCCTGTCATTCTGAGCTTACAGTCCATGGTCACAGAAGGAATATTCTAGGCTGCACTCATTTTAGGACCAGTTTTCCTTGAGTAGCATATTAGGTTGACCTAGCCTCAATATGTCACCAACGTAGAAACTGAGGCAGAACTTTGTCACTTTCCCAAATATGACACAAAGTCAAGGTTTCCTGAATTTTTATGCTGCCTCTATAGCTTTACTTCATTTCAAGGTACTAATACTGCTAGTAAATAGTCATGCATTGTCATTATTATTATTATTATTGATTATTATTATATAGTCTTTTTCTAGTTAAAATATTAAAAGAGAAGATAGCAGCAGCTATGACAATATCTCTATAATGGTTCTTAGAGCTCAGGGTTAGACAGAAATCTCTTTTCTACTGAACCAATATCATGAGTACAGAGTAAGATGAACTCTTACACAACAGAAGGAAGGAGAGAGACAACACACACACACACACACACACACACACACACACTGGTCAGTGTTTAGAAACACTTACAAAGAGGGTTTACTGCATAAATTGTGAGGCCCAATGCCAAGAGAAAATGCTGGATCCCTTGTTTAAACATTAAAATTTCAAGACAGAGAGAGCAAAGTTTTCCACCAAGAAAAAGGACCTTCTAGCAAGGGAATCTGAGGACAATGTGTTTTCTAGATGAGAATGGGCAGTAGTGAGCACCTCCCTCTTTAGTTCCCTGGACTGTTGACTCCAAGACCCCAGGGAGAAAGCTCATTCACTAAAGGCCCAGCAGGAATGAAAAAAAAAAAAAATAAGTGAATGAGTTTCCTCTAGGGAGGCCACAGACAGCTCCTCTGGCTAGTCCTGGTCTCCCTCAGTGGCTTGCCTCACTCCCAAGAGAAATTCCAGGTAAGAAAAGAAGAGAAAAACCACTGTGTCTTGGCAGGAGACCAGTGAAAAGTTATTTCACAGTCTTCTCTACCCTGCTATATAAACTCAAATTGAGTTCTCTAGGGGGAAGGACACTCTATGTCCAGAGGCAACACACTGGGAAAGTTAAACACAGAACAAAAGCAAGCATCCCTTCTCCCTTAAAATTCTGTTTAAGGGTATAGAATGTTGAGATACTTTGTAAATAAAGAAAAACTATGCTTCCTTCCCATTTCTGAATTGCCTTCCTGGTATATATTAATTGATTATCTTGACGTTTTTGATGATGATGATGATAATGAAGACCATGATCATTATGGTGATAATAATAATAATAGTTCACATTAATTTTCCACCACATGCCAGTTACTCTATTAAATGATCTACATGCATTATTTTATTGAACCTTTACAACTCTTTGATGTAAGTACTATGCTTACTTCCATATGTAATGCAAACCAAAATGAGAAATATCTGATACAAAAACTTTTGGCCGTTCCTCTCCTAGGGATATATCCTAAAGAATCAAAGACTCTTATCCAAAAAGATCTGTGTATATTGGGAGTTCGGCGGTAGCACAGAGGGGTTAAGTGCACATGGTGCAAAGCACAAGGACCAGCACAAGGACCCAGGTTTGAGCTTCCGGCTCCCCACCTGCAGGGGAGTCACTTCACAGGCAGTGAAGCAGGTCTACAGGTGTCTATCTTTCTCTCCCCCTTTCTGTCTTACCCTCCTGTCTCCATTTCTCTCTGTCCTAACCAACAACGATGACACCAATAACAACAATAATAACTACAAGAACAATAAAAAGATCTGTGCATATTTCTGTTCATAGCAACACAATTTTTAATAATCAAAAATTAAAAGCAACCTAGTTGTCCAACAACAGATGTGATTAAGAAAGTTGTGGTATATATATATATATATATATATATATATATATATATATATTTATATATATATATATATTTATATATATATATATAATGGAATACTACTCAGCTATTAAGAATGAGTAAGTCACCTTCTTTACCTCATCTTGATTGGAGCTTGAAGGAATCATGTTAAGCAAGATAAGCCAGAAAAAGAAGGATACATATGGGATGATGTCACTCAGACAGAAGTTGAGAAATAAGAACAGAAAGGGAAACACAAAGCAGATCTTGGACAAGGTGTAGTGTATTACATCAAAGGAAAGAACTCTGGGGGTAAGGAGGGACTTTCAGGTCCTGGTGCATGATGACTAAGCTAGGAACATCTAAGCTAGGGGTGAGAATGATTGTAGAAAACTGAGAAATTTTACACATGTACTAACAACTGTATTTACTGTAAACCATTAATCCTCCTAATTAAAAAAATCTTAAGGAAAGAAACCTGAGGAGTATTTACTAAACAAGATTTAATTAGTGGAAAATGATTATACAATTGCTATTATTAACAAGTTAGAATGTTAGATGCATCATTGCTTTTTCCTTTTATTTAGGATGGTTTATTTATTCTGTAAAAACCAGATTTTTTTTCATAAAACTACATGTATAATATATTAAACAATTTACATGTAGTTTTATAGGTGATAAGTATCCTTATAAAAATGGTTTCAGGTTTAATTTTTTGAGGACAGTTAGGAATTAGATCTCTTAATGTATTGTGTAAGGTTTTACAATAAGTTCTGTGGAAGATGGAATCCTAGAATAATTTAGGTCTCAGATTCTGTGAAGGTTCTTAATACTATGAGTGCACAGCTTTCTTTTTTATTGATTAGATAATGGTTTACAATTACAAATTAATTTAAAATGTTTTAATATGCAGATGTTTCTCAACAAAAATTAGCTGTATGAGTAAATAAAGAGTTTGATGGGCCCAATGAAGTTCTCAAATTTCTTGAAAAGTTTTCTGAAAGCACCATAAGCTTTTTAATCGTGAATTTTGTCACAAGGATCTTGAGAAATAGAATTTTATGTTTGGAGAAGTACATTGTATTTCATTTCAGAAAAAAAAATCATACTTATGAGCCTGCTTAGCCATAATGACTACAAACCAAGGACTCATCACTACCACCTTGTGAGAGTTTCCAATAATTGCAGAAAAATTGTCTAAGCAGAAAGTCATGACATCTTGCCTATTGAAACTTACATTTCTACCACAATCTATAAGTTTTGTTTTAGCTAGGTTTTTGGATATTAATATAATGCAATAAATCTCTATTTATTTCAGGTAACCTTAAATTCTTTTTGGAATTAAAAAATAATGTAATTATTTACTATTTGCATGAATAGAATTGATTTATTTATAAATTATTTGATATTTAAAAAATTATAAGGACTTCATTGTCCTTTTGAAAAGATTGAAACTTGATGGAGCCAACTTATTTTGTATTGAAATTTATTATAATTCTATAATTTAATGTTTACTCATCTTATTTGCTGAAAATTTGAGTTCTGTGAAAATAGGATATTTTTGGTATATTTGTTGCTTTAATACCAGCACCTAAAATATAATTGATGGTGTATTGCAAGAAATCAGGAATATATGGTAGGAGGGGGAGCGAAGGGGTGAAGAGAACCTTGAGGTCCCATTGCATTAAGGTAGTAAAGGACCTAAGTTGTGGCTGAGAGTGTTCTGCTGAGGAATTTCATTGGAGAGATGAAAAATTATACCCATATATCAATAACTACACTGTAAACCATTAACTCATCCAATAAAAATGGTAAAAAAAGAACAAAATTGATGCTAAATCATTTTTGTAAAATGAATTAATAAAAATAAGAGAAATATAATACAATGAAATACAATACAGTTTTGTTTAACTCTATGGTTCATGAAGCAGAAGAAATACAAAGGGGGAATTTTTTGACTTCACAGATTAACTGAAAAAATCAAGAAACCACATGCTCTTCTGTCTGGGAGGTTAAATTTTTGCAATTTCTTAGAGGTAAATGGCCATTTGTTATGCTTAGAGCAAGATCTTTTGAGGTGCAGAGCAGGGTGGAGTAGAGTGGAGGATTACTTGGTAAAGAGAAAAGAGAATATCTTGCCTGCTCACTCTCAAAATCTTACTCATCTTCTCTCATTTCTTTTCAACATTCTGTTTGATAAAAAGTTATTGGTATATTCCATAAGGCACTTTGCAGCAAGAGTCCTTGTGCTACCATTAAAGAACCGGTGGTAGTTGAGAAGAACTGAAAGTCTAAGTTAGAACAACATTTCTTTTTTTTTTTTTTTTTTTTAAGAATGTGGAAATTGGTTGACTGTGTCTATAGCTAGCCACATTATGAGAAGAGGCTGGGTGGCAAATGCCAGCAAAGTGGACATTAGCAATTTGCTGCTCTACATTATAATATGGACACATATTTTTGTATACAATGTACATGCATCTAAAATATTCTGTGAAAAATGGATTTAGATAAACTAAATGCTATTTTAAAACCAGGACAGGTACTTGCCACTTAAAGGAAACCTGACACAAATTTTTTTCAAGTGAAAAAAAAAGTACTTTGTCGGTTTTGTGGTTTCTAACATGCACTAAAATACACAATTTACTATAATTTAGAGTAGGCTCCTTTAGATACAAAGATGCAGTTTGAGATTATTCTTCAAACTATCTCTGGTATCAAAGTTTAAATTGGTATATGTCTGGCTTTCTCAAAACCCCACTATTCCAATATGATTTTTAAATTTTTTTTTTTATTTAAGAAAGGATTAATTAACAAAACCATAGGGTAGGAGGGGTACAACCCCACACAATTCCCACCACCCAATCTCCATATCCCATCCCCTCCCCTGATAGTTTTCCCACTCTCTATCCCTCTGGGAGCATGGAACCAGGGTCATTGTGGGTTGTAGAAGGTGGAAGGTCTGGCTTCTGTAATTGCTTCCCCGCTGAACATGGGCTTTGACTGGTCGGTCCATACTCCCAGTCTGCCTCTCTCTTTCCCTAGTAGGGTGGGTCTCTTGGGAAGCAGAGCTCCAGGACACATTGGTGGGGTCTTCAATCCAGGGAAGCCTGGCCAGCATCCTGATGGCATCTGGAACCTGGTGACTAAAAAGAGAGTTAACATACAAAGCCAAACAAATTGTTGAGCAATCATGGACCCAAAGCTTGGAATAGTGGAGAGGAAGTGTTAGGGAGGTACTCACTGCAAACTCTAGTGTACTTCTGCTTTCAGGTATATATTTTGCAGTAGTTTATAGATACGTGTGAACATATGCTCTCTCTCACAGAAAGTGGTGTATATCTAGGTTTTGGGACTTTGTTAGAAAGTGCACCACCTGAGATGGAATTAGAGTATACTATGAAAGGAAAGGTCTCACCCGAGTAATGAAGCTGAAGGGTTGTCATTCTGATATTTTTATGCAATGGTTCTGAAATAGGGTTAGAAATTTGCTATGTTTAAGCCCCCAGCCCCACTTGCAGGGGGAAAGCTTTGCAAGTGGTGAAGCAGTGCTGCAGGTTTCTCTCTGTCTCTCTCCCATCTCTACCACCCCCTTCCCTCTCAATTTCTAGCTGTCTCTATCTAATAAATAAAGATATTTAAAAAAGTAAAAAAGGAAATTTGTTAGATTAAATGGGACATAGTTGAAATGCTAATGAAATTATATATATATATATATATATATATATATATATATATATATAATTATTTTCCCCTGTTTCAAATTATCACCACTCAGTTATTCACAGAAGCCTTGACTTAAGCTTCATGTCAATGAGAAAATGATAGGAGCCATTTATTATTTTTTATTAAGCATGTATGTGCCAGACATATGCTAATTAACTTAAAACATTAAGTCCTCAAACCTCTAAAGCTTCTTACAAGGTGAGTACTATTATTTCTACTTTATAGCTAAGGAAACTGAAACACAGGGAGAGATCAAGTGATTTGCCTAAGGTCACACAGCTCCAAGCTGTCAGAATGAAATCAAATCCTTGTAGCCTCTATATCACCCTGCCTCCCACACTGTAGGTATGTGTGCATGTGTGTGTATACTTACATTCTGACATCATTGCTGATTCGTGTTCTCAGAGTTTTCTGGGCAGCTGCTTCTAGACTTTACAAATTCAGCAGCTCTTCAACCAGTGCCACAGACTAATTGGGCTAAATGAAGAATTGGGCGAGAGTATTGTGTTTAGAGTTTTCCCTCTTCATTTTATCTAAGGCAGATTTATTTTTCCCCCCAGAGGATAGAGTGCCGTTTGTGTCCTAGTAAACTCTTATTAATTGTGTGGTAGTAACATGCTCTGGATGGTCAAAATTACTGTCCAAGAGTTGAGGCAACATGCATAGTAGTGTATTTCTGCCACCAGCACCATGAAGGGGACTTAGAGTAAGGAACACTCTACTCTGCCTAAGTTCAAAATCCTCCATCCTTGTCTCACATTAGAGCAATTTGACTTCCTTGGGTCTCGGTGTCCTCATCAGTACAATGGGGATGATAATGCTGGCATGTAAGCCACAAGGTTATTGTGAGAAATGAAAGGGGTCTTTGAGTTAAATAGAATGATGGCTGGCACATAATAAATGGCCAGCAATGCTAGCTATTATTGCTATTAACTCCATGCCCATCTGCATCTTTTACTGCGCCTCCTTCTGAGCTTCTTTTGACTATGGGGACTCTGAGAGAGTCCATTTTGCTAAGTTGGAGAAAACAGAAAAAACACGTTCACTTGCAGAATCTGTTGGCATTTGAGTTTGTTTAGCTCTGGCAAGAAATGCCTTGCTGCTTTGAAAACAAAGAAAAAATGTATCTTTTAAAGTGAAGAAACACCTTCTTAAAAATACTCGGAAGGGGAGTCGGGCTGTAGCGCAGCGGGTTAAGCGCAGGTGGCGCAAAGCACAAGGACCGGCATAAGGATCCTGGTTCGAACCCCGGCTCCCCACCTGCAGGGGAGTCGCTTCACAGGCAGTGAAGCAGGTCTGCAGGTGTCTGTCTTTCTCTCCTCCTCTCTGTCTTCCCCTCCTCTCTCCATTTCTCTCTGTCCTATCCAACAACAACAACAATAATAACTACAACAATAAAGGGCAACAAAAGGGAATAAATAAATAAAATAAATATTAAAAAAAAATACTCGGAAGACTTATTAGACAGAAAACAGCTTTTACAGAGCAACGTTGTGGTGATTCAGGGGGAAATATTGTCAAGTATATGAATTAGATTTCTTTTAATGGAGTAGTAGAGTTGAGCATGACAGAGACAGCTGGGAAAGTAGGGGAGAGGGGGAGGGCAGGGGGATGCAAGAGATTTGCCAAAGAACCACAGAGATTGGATTGTGCAAGTCCAGAAACCACTTGCCAAATGAAAGCTGCAGTTGCTCTCTCACCCACTGCCGCTCTGCGGTAATGAATGCATTTTTGATTAGCTTTGCTGATTACCTGCTCTCTATGCACACAGCAGAAGATAAAATAGCAGAGTCTGTGGCTCTTGGTTAAGACTTTGGAGACAAGGGAACTGGTGGAAGTGTTTTGATTATCTTTTTTATTTTCCTCTCCTCACCTGCTTTGTAGTGTACATTGAGATAACACCTTTTTTTTTCTTGAAGCAGCCAAGAAGCTGGAACCTTATTATTTTTTTCCCCATAGATGAGTACTATTGCAGGGTAACAAAACTAGTGTCAGAGGGGCAAGGAGCTACACTGAAGGGCCCATCCACTTTCCTCTGATTTCTCTGTAGCGTTTAACTCATTCTCTCAATCACAGGAGAGGAATGCCTTTGCATATATTGAAAAAAAGAAATTATGTCTTTGATTTTCTAGCTACATTGCAAGTATTTACTAAGAGATGAGAATTAGATGAGAAAATAGGTTTTAGGCTCAGAAGGCAATGTCTCTAAAGATTTAGTGCAACTTGAATGGGAACACAAACTTTTGGATGGAAAGCCCAAGTTATCAATTTTGGAACAATTTCCTCTCTGGTGCTGTAAGATGAGAACTGAAATCCACTGTTTATAATCAAATAATTCTTTTTTCCATATCTGATTCTGATGTAGCTGAAACTTCTATATTGTAACTTATTTGTGGACGGTAATATATATATATAGTGGTAATTGCTGTTCTGGTCTTGGCTTCACACATGGATTGATTGTTTCTAAGGAGTAGAGAGAGCTAAGTACATGGTCAGACCTATTTACAAATATCACCCCAGCCCAGGGCTGAAAGATCTGGTCTACAGCAAAGTCTATTTTCTTTATGGGTAGAAAAAGAGAGCAAGGGTGTTGTATGCTTTACATTGGGTAGTTCTCCCCCGCCAAGAGAATTGGATCAGTCCAGTTAGTTTCGCGGGCCCGCTTGGCCCCGCCCCTAGGAACCCCGCCTGAATTAGAGAGTTCCACAGTTGGAGAGTTGGAAAGGGTTCCAGAGTTACAGAGTTTGGGAGAGTGCTTGCGCCGCCGAAAAGAGACAGCAGAGTTCTGTTTGGTGATTAGTTTGGTTTAGTTTATGAATCGTTGTTCCTGAATAAAGAAATACAGCTTCCCTGCCCAGCCGTTGTCTCTGGTCGTCTCTGTTACCCGCCCGTGAAGCTAGCCCGGCCAGCTGGAGCCTCCGAATATTTAACAACACAAGGGAACTCTTTGGAGACATAGA